>NC_049172.1:25185120-25492368 GCF_009769625.2 Cygnus olor
AACACTGTTCCTAGCTCAGACATCCCTTGAACTGTAAATTGCCAGAAGTAGGGAGAGTGTTACGGAAGTAACCTCACCCTGTCTTTTCGCTCTGCCTTGTGCTGCTTGACCACAGTGAGCCTTACTGAGGGAAGCAAGGCCACTGCGCTAACTAGACTGTTTGTCTGATCTCGTATGCACTTTTAAAGTTCTGTTAAGCTCAGTTCATGTCCTAAGTCAGAATATTCTTTGCTTTTGTCCAACAGAGACAAAGGATCCTGATATTTCAGAAGCATGGACCATGAACATCACACGGAAGGTAATGGGACACTGTAACAGGCAAAAAAAACAACCAAACAACAAACAAACAAACAAACACCAGAAGGGGCAGCTCCAGTTTCCAAGTGGGAATGGCTCAGTACAACATTATTTTATCCCTGATAACTTCACTATCACTAGCAACCAGACCCCCACTTGGGGTTACAGAGCTGTTTTCCTCCCATACCACCTTACCTTAGTTCTCAGGCTGCGGGACAGGCTGCTTTCCCTTCAGTCATCATTCCCGGCCTCCAGAGATCCCTCAGCAGCTTCAGGACAGTCAAGACTTCAGGGCATTCCTCAGTGCAATGGAAAACAGTATGCCTGGAAGCACTTCCACAGCTGGGTGTACTCTTTGTTCTGGTCATCTCTTCCCAAATGTCTCTTCTTATGAACCCCCAAGAACCCAGCAGAGGCCTCTACCTTCATTCATTGCTACTTTCATTCGTTGTCTATGCTGCCTCACAAATGAAAATATGAAAATTGTAATTGCAGTTGTCTATCGGAGAACCGTGCTGGCCTTAGGGAAGCTGTCCTACAGGCTCAGGCTAGCAAGGCCTCCACTGCCAGGCACGATTTGCTGTACCCTAGGTATACCACAGAAGGACATCGTGCTTCCCCAGGGGGCTTTGGGAAAGGGATCCCTGCCTGTGGGAGCACAGCTTGCAGGGGGCATGTTTTCACCCAACACATGCCACCACCACCACTGGCTCTTTCAAGGAATTAAGAGTCTCCATCCACATGATTGTTCAGAACAGCCACAGAACAATGCAATATTGTGAAAAACCTACAGGTTGTGTAGATTGCTTCCCCCCTCCCTCTCCCCCTCCTTTACCTGGACCTTTGGTTCTACTTTAGAAATCATTCCCAGGTTCATTTTCTGTGGGCATGGTAAATCTACCTAATTCGATCAGTGCAGGAGGCACAAAAATCCAAATGTGTCCACATTACAACTCACAGTGGGAACTTCATTTTTGACTTTGCTGGATAAAAAACTGAGCTCCCACAGATATGACAAAAGGTACCTAGATAAAGAAGGAAAATAAAACACTTAATATTTTTAAGTTTGTAACATAGAAGTTGTCCGGTTTTAGAGATACGGGGTTCCTATAAAGATAATAATCCATTTTTACTCTATGAAAGTATAGTAAACCCAACAATTCAAATATTTTATTTACTTCACCTAAAAAACAAGCAACCCATAAGATATACGTTTCCCAGATTTCTCCCTAATACATTTTTTAAAGATTTATACAATTTCTACAGAAACATACAGTGTATCAAAATCTGCATAAATCAAATTTATAAAATATGTAGAAATGCATAGTGATATTATCATCAACTTACAAAGCAAGAATATGGGAATTATTTTTTCCAAGCAGGCTATAGTACGAAAAAGTCATTACAGCAACAGCTTCTTATGATCTCATGTTTTGTAAGGTTTCAGTCTCACATACAGAGATTCATGTTCACACACAGCATCAGCTTTTAATGAATTGCACAAAATACCCATTTAAAATGCACACCCGCACAATTTATGTGCCACCATTCTCTCTTATGCATAGTAATATGATTAAATTAATCTACCCAACACATAAAAATGGAGTAAGTTTTCATACACACAAGGAACAAGTACCAACACACACCCTTATTTTCCTTATTCCAGTTTCTCCCTCCTTTATTTTCTATTTTTCATACCTCTGAAAGAATAGGTGAGAAGTTTAAAGAAACTAGGAAAGATCCCAAACTAATATATCAGTGCAGACAGCCCTATAAAAATCAAACTCTGTCACCAAATATGATACATAATCCTTGTTAACATCAATGGAAGCTGCATGCAATGCTATTCTAGATTTCAGGGAAGTATTTAGTCATATTTAATAGTGTGACATGTTATAGACATAACTCTTATTAAGTCAGTACACTGATGTCAACGTTTAACAGTCACGAAATCTTGAATAAGGAAGTGAGGATAAGTCATTTCTCCTCCACCTGTCTGTTCACTCTGAGTAAATATTTATACTCCCAAGGGAGCTCTCACAAACTCCTATTCGGAACATTTTCAGAAACTTTTTCACGTTCTGTTCTGTACATTATAGCACCAAGCGGTTGTATTTTGTGTTCATAATCCCTCAGGAAAAGTTTCCAATAAAAAAATACGGAAAAAATTAACATGAATAAATGTGGTTTCAGGATTTCCATTTCTCTTTTCAAATCTAAGACCGGGCTCCAAACTAGTTGACAGATGCCCTTTCAAAGAAGTAAGCAAATGTGTTAGCAAGCTGGATTTTATTTTTCCTGATTGAAAGTTTTAGTTCACCTCTAGTGACTTTCATTTAAAATAATAATATAAATGAAGCATTAGATTATTATTATTATTTTTTTTTTACATAATCACGCAGCTTTATTTTCTCTCTCATTTTTCTTAATTCTTTTTTTACGTAAGGCATGGTTTAAACAAGCAGGTTAGTGCTTATAAATTCGTAACTGGAATTGAGAGCGTGCTTACTTCCCTCAGCACGTACCACACTGGTGCTAAACTCTACACTAAGCTCTTCCTTGCCCCACACAAAGCGCCCGATTGCTCCAGCACCGCCAGGCACAGCAGATGCAGGGAGCTTAACATGGGGCAACAACCCAGCATAATATTTTCAGAGCATCCCCAGCAAAGGGGCACGTCGGAGAGCCTGCAGCACGTCTGTGTGCAGCCTCTGCTCCCGCCCACCAACAAGTGGCCAAACTGGTGATAGAAATTGTCTTCAGCAACAGAATAATTACATGGGGTGGTACAGTTGATCCCTACCCGTGGTGACAGCTCAGAAAAATCCATTGTATAATTTCCGACAAATGCTTTTCTTGTGAAAGAGAGAAATGAAAGAGGCACTAAATATGTTGAAATTCACCTTCCAAAAAAGCAGCATGATTGTGAGAGAAGGCCACCCTGGCTAATAACCTGTGGCAGTGCTTAGTAAGATGTAAAATTAAATAAAAATATACAACAGGTTGATAATCACCAAGTTCTATGAAAATCTGGTTACTCCAACCTTTTCAAGTGTGTGTAAAAAAACTGCCTTCAGACCCCTGAGTGTAATCCCAAAGAAGACAACGCTTTTAGCTACGTTCCTATGAAACATAGCTAACAGCACATTAATTTACCAACATCTTAAAACAAAAAGATGTAAACATCTACAGAGTTTAAGGTAAAGCAGTTTTGTAAACATTAACTGCGGATGATAATGTTATTGTAATAATCACAGTTCGTCTATGTCCTTCATCCAAATCAGGAGGCTCGCAGCTGTACAAAGTTAATAATTGCAGCAGTTTTCAGGCTATTTTCAGTCCTGTACAAATTAACGTGTCAGTAGGTAGGTTTTGTTTGTCTACACACTAAGAATGTTGTTCATTTCCCACTTTTGCGTTGCTTTACTGGAGTCACACTCTGAAATGAAAACTTGATGTAGGACTTCTGAACGATCCAAGCACTTCCCTGATGGAATATGAGTAAATCTGTGCAGATTCTGGAAAACAAAACCACCAGGAACATGTTTTTTTGTTTGTCTTAAAACGCTTTCTTTACAACTGTAATATAGCTATTTGCTGTTACAAAAACAGGTTTCAGGGGCCCTGAAAAAGATCGGTTCTATACGCATGCTACTTCTTTGTGAAAACTAGATTTTTACATCTTTTATATTATGAAATGTTGATGCACGTAAGTTAGCTTGAAATGCCTTGCATTTCTCTTCGGAAGCAAGCTGCTAAGAATATAAGCAAAACCGTATCTAAAATGCTTCCAGCACTTTCATCCGTCCTGTAACTAAAACAGAAGATTAACTTTGGAGGACGGCTTTACGAGAACTGACTTTGCTGGGCAGACCTTCCCTTGGTTAGCCCTCACATACAGCAAATACACAACAGCAACATTAACTCCACTGGGGAAAAAAAGCCATAACTGTGCTGCCTGTGTAACTAGTAGAAGGAAGAAAAGAGGGTATGAGAGCAAGCCTGGCCTCCAGAACAACAGGAGACTGCCTAAGAAACTGCAGACCTATTGTGTGGAGCACAGTCAGGCTGAGACTCGCACTTTTGGCTCCTTCCACACCCCCTTGCTGCAGCGCCCGAATCTCACGCATTTGCAAAGCAGCCCTATGGCTTCTCTCCTGCTTGCTGACCCTGGGCACCAGAGGCAGCCCTGCCTTGCTGACAAGCTGCATTCAAATGACAGAGCAGCAGAAAAACCTGCAGCACCGTGGCTGGGGCTTCACAGCCCTGTCCCCTGCTCCCATGGCCTGGGGAAAACACGCTCTCCCCGGCACGCGGTCACCAAAAAGCTCTCCTGCTCCACGCTGCAGAAGCACAGATGTTATGCTCACCAAACTGCACACAAATGTTCATTCCAGAAACAACCAACCAACCAGATAACATCTCCTGGCAGCTTTCATTTACACCAGGCCACAACATTTTTCAGCAGTTCATAAGCATTTCATTCCTTACACCCTCCTCATTAAGAGAAACGGTCATACCCTCTGTACTGCTCAGCAAAGGGTGCCAAATTTCTAATATCTGCTTGGTTACACACCCTTGGTGGTCCTTTCACTCTCACCCCCCAACTCTTTTTTTTCCTTTCCTTTTTTTTTTTTTTTTCTGGAAGCCAGTCAGTGTTTTGTTCTACAGCCCAGACTGTGCCTACTGGGCTTCCTTATAACTTGTGGTAATAAGCAAACAATTACATAACTTGGTACCACTGTGGAGGAAATGGATCTTCTTGCATAAAAGAAATGCTTACAGAAGAGCCAAGTAACATGCTGGGGCACACTAGAATGGCTGGAGAGTTAGCAAGTGCTATATATTTTTCTAATGCTACAGCAGAAGTCAGCAGGCACTGAAACACTACTTGTTGATTTTTAAATTTCAGATATAAAGAATTTTGTCTAAATGGCACAAGATAACCGAGTGGAAAGAGTATTAGGTTGCTTGAGATTTCACAGCCCTATGCAAATATCAGAAAGAGTGTGGTGGCTTAAAGGATAGCAAACAGATTTCACTGCAATCAATAGTACCTACATCTTTCAGACAAACACAATCCAGATAACCGGCTAATGAAACATGCAATACGCTAGAAAGACTGAAGACAAAGAAATCAACACGTGAGATTTTCTTAGACACAGAACCAAGTTATGTGTAGCCATATCCAAGGATAACGTCACCCTTGGACTATTCATTCTCATTTTAAGAGAAACAGAAATATAACCTTAGACGTTTTAAAAAATAGCACTTTCAAAACTAGAATTAATGGAGGACTTGCAGATGTACTTATTAAATAGGCTGTAACAGCCCTCTCATGTATATCAGCCAACATTCCAAGTCTTTATTAAAAATGCATAGATTTTGCAATAGCTTTATAATAGCGCCACACCCTTAATTCACAACAGAGCATGTTCTTACGGAATGGTTAATGAACAGGAAAAATTCTGAAGAAAGCAAAGACAATGCAAAAAGACAAAAGAGTAACACTATGTTTATCTATTCCTCCATAGCCTTCTGTCTTTAAACACTTCAATTTAGCCTTCCCAAAATTAGATGTATTGTTCCTAGCTGCTAAATGCACCTCAGCACTTAAGTCATCTTCTCACAACACCCAATAAAGAACCTTTCTTGACAAAAAGCACACAAGCAGAGAGCGTGGTGGCATAAAGAGCTTTTAGAAACACTGTCACTGGTAGGCGACATCCTCTTTGCTTCCTCTGAGACAAGTGCTAACTCCTAACATACCTGTGGCAGCACATGTCCCCTCAGGAGATTTTATTTAAAGATTTTGCTACAGAAATCAGCGACTGGAAGTGCTAGCAAAACACCTTTCCCTAGGGGAAGTCTTCCCAGCAAGCACGGATTTCCGAGAATGTGTGATTAACAATTTACTTTATCTGGTTCAGTTAATCTTGTCATAGATCTCTATTTTCCAATACATGTAGAATAATAATAAAAAAGGTGTAATAAAACAAGATGAGAATTATAATTTCTTTTTCCCTATACATCTCTTGCATACCTTGAAGTATTGCCAATCCTTGTATTCGTTCAGATTACAGTGTGTAATCATAATTTTGGATCCATCCGGTCCTTTAGTTAAGCACTGATCATACTGTATGAGTTGATTCGCTTCATTGATTCGGAAAAGCTAGCAGAAAACAAGATGCCACCTTTTTAACAGCTGTCTTGAAATAACACTTTAGAAACAGTGAAATACCAATGAAATTCCATCATTTAAAATATTCTCTGGTGTTATTACACCTATCTTTATTTTACATGATGTAACACATTTTTACTATCAGGACACTATATTTTGATAGCTTTCCTTTAGAAGGCTAAGAAACTTACCTAGCAGGAGAAAAATGATAAAAGTAAAGGGACACCTATTTGGGAGGTTTCTGAAAGTGTTTGTTAAAAGTCTTTGTATGATGTGATGTTTAAACAAGCCATTATCATTCTAAATGTTTGGTAGCAAGTCCTTGGTCTTGGACAGTAATTTCAGGTGAAGGCAGTAACATTCTGGTATTTTAGCCATGGAAGAAATCAAACTAATCCATACAAAAGATTATCTTAGCTACTTCTTGTGAAATAATCACTAGAGGTTTTTGGAGGTAGCATAAACAGAAAAAGTAGTTTAGGGAACTTTTGCATTAAATATCAAAGTAAAAGATAAATTTCCAAGGCGTATTAAGAATTAACCAAATATGATTTTTCAAAGAATCTTCCTGCGTATGATTTCAGGACTGCAGTGACACAACTTGCCTGGTTCAAGTCTACATCAGTACAAACACGGGTTTTAAATGCTGCAAAGTTATCCAGCTGAAAAGGGAGATGCAAATATAGAACAGCATGTTTGCCTGATAGTTTGCATAGGTTTGTGAAGACGCAGGTCAAACACAATAGTAGCTTGGATTGCAATCATCTATTAGTAATTATGTTCTGTCACTTAATTTGTAAATGAAGCGAGAAATTTATATTCAGTATTGTGTCTCCTGTGGTGGAAGGTGAGTTACTGCACAGAAGTATTTTATGCTTCCATTAGAGCAAAACAACTTTGTGAAATCACTAAGCTAGAGTAAGGGGGGGCTGTTTCCTGAAGGATTAATTATTAAGGGAGGATAAACGATGAATCAGCAGTGATGCTACCAGCTGCAGTTGTTCTATAATGCAGTGATAAGGTTACTTTAAAGCACAGTTCTCGCTTCCACATATACCTGCTTCTGTGAAAACAAGATTACGAATTTGCCTTCAATTCTGTGCAGTCTGTGTTTGAAATGATACTTTCAGATTCCTGTATTTAATCAATGTCAGTATGCTTATGAAAAACCTCTAGCTCCCATTTTCATAGCCAGCACATAAGTGACTTTATATGCAGACTTAAAAGAAAAATGACCTGTTATCACTCACTGAAAGCACTTCTCTTTCAACCTTGCCTCAGAATCACTTACCTGATTTCCTCCCATTCTATGGCACGGCCCCAATTCGACAACACCACCGTTGGTGTGGCCCATGCTATCGATACAGTAAGAAGTTTCAAAGCCTCTAATCTAGAAAAAAAAGGTTGTGCACTTTCAGTTAGTCTCAAGGAAAAATAAGCGTGAAGGAGTTCAGACAATTCCCACTTCTCTTTCAGACCAGAAACAGATACCTGCCAGATGGATACAAAAGAAGCCTGCATATGAAATTTAAAAAAATTTGTTAACTGTTGGAGATGGAGCTTCTAGCTGTCCAGACTAATCTGTGGGCTCTTACAGGAGTTACACTAATGAAACTAGAGTTGCAAAGCTCAGTTCCAAACTAACGACACTAAAGTGTAGGACTTTCAAGTATTTTAATTTATTCAATCTGCTATCAAAGCACGTTAGGTCTCTCGGATCATCATAAATAAAGGCACAGCTTGATGAAGTTGCTCTCATCCTGTGGTACACGTGAGGAGATAAACCTGATGGTGAGGAGCTGCAGACAGCGGTCATTAACTGCAGGCAGGAGCAGCCCCGTGGCCCGGCTGCTCAGCAGTCCGTTCTGCAGCAGCAATTACATGGGGAAAGGAAAGATGACACTGATGAGGGGCAGGCACAGGCACAAGGATAAAGAACACAAATCCTGCCAGAAAGCATGCCTTCCTTTGCTGCTGATTATCCCGTTCTCTTCTCAGAAGGATCAACAAACGGCTTTGAAAAGGCTTTATGGCAAAAAATAACTTTCTTGCCAAACCTATTTTCTTCACTGGAGCCTCTTTCTCCTTTGTGACTTCAGAAGGAAGCCTGAAGGACTAAGCTTAGCCCAGAGACCTGACTTCCAGACAGTGTTAGGGAAGATAAACCCCACGCTTTCATTCCTGACAGTTTGGAAATGCAATTAGTGCGATCTTACAAACATATGGGGAAAAAAAAAATATCTCAGATGTTGTAGGATAACTGTCAGCCAGCGAAGAGTTGAAGACAATTTCACAGAGGTCTCTGAACTTCAGTCTTTGCTGTTTCTGCTCTGGAGCTGTTCGCTTTTATCAGGGATGATTTCCCACAAGGTGACCATTATTATTTTATTCTCTTCAGATATTTTCACCCCAGTGCAGAGCAATACATAACAAGCATTTCTAACCCTTTATGTGAATTCAAAAGCAGATCTAAAGCTAATGCACTAACCTGATGCTTTGTGTCGGCTTTCAGATAAGAAATAAAGGTGGCATTGTTCACCTGGTCCCCAGATACAAGACTGTTTGTACCCTCTTTCCACCATGCACACACTATATATCAATAATTCCTCAGAGAAGTTAGAGATGACACATTCTTGGTCACATGAATATGCATAGATCTCTACTTTCTAATCCTCTTGAAGTTACAAAACCAGGTACATCACAAAGAAGGTTGTTCAGCTTGGTGGGACACACGACTCCTCCCCTGCTAGCAAGATGACTTTTTGGTTTTGCCCCTACTATCTTCAAAAGCGAAACTGATAGGAGAGACAGGGCAAGGCTGGACCATCTCAAAAAGGCCGAAAAATCATTTGAAGCTGGGAAGGAGACCTGCAGTAAGGGCTCCTCTAGGTGCGGGCTTACAGCGAGAAGGAAAGGGCAGGGTTCAACGACATGTCCTTTATCCATCTGGTAACATAACTAAGTGAAATCACCACTTTTGCTGAATTTTCTCTAAGTGAAAATGCCAAGTTTATAACTACACCCTTGATTTAGCAAAGTTGTACTCATATACATTAATGCTGGAAACAACTCTTAAAGAATCACATCAAATTATTACATGCAGGCAAGGGATTTACTGAGGCTGTACCAGTATGAGTACATCTCAGGCTTGCAAACATAGGCAGAATGTACTCTCTCTGTATTTCGCAACCTATTCTCTAAGACTACACCAAAAAAAAAAAAGGAGAGAGAGAAAAAAAGATTTTCACCTATTAATTTTTGCCCATACTCTAATACGAACCATTTTTTTTCTTTTAGAAATAAATAAATTCCAATTTTGGAGAAAAGAGCTTTAAACATAACTGAGGCCAGGGATAGATACAAAAATGAATCTTGAAAGAAACGTGGATCTAATTTTAAAGAAATTAAAAAGTAGCCTTTAAAAAAAGCCTTTTAAAAGCCTTTTTACTTAAAAAGTACCTTTTAAAGTAGCATTCTTTTTTTTCTTCTTTTTTTTTTTTTTCTCTTTGGTTATTTCTCTGTAGCCCTCTGGCCAGTATCACTTACATTGGTATAGCAGGAAACAAAGAGCCTGTTCTCAGATTGATGTCAAGTAACAATCGTTTCTTTTTGAATTCTGAACTTTAAAAAGAATCTTCCAAAAATAAACACAGGTTATGTGCTTTACATACCTCTCCCCATTCCACGTTTTTAGGTGGTAAGGGATAATACGATGTTATATCATATGCTATTTCTTCCATGAACCACTTAAAGCTTTTGCAGTTGTGATCTTCACGGAATTTTTTCAGCTCAGATATATCTCCATAGGGCAGCGCTTTTGTCTCTGGCCGACTGGCATAAAAGTAATCTTTGTATTCATCCCACCACACTTCTACAACTCTGACATAGTTCTGTGAAGAAGAACGACATTGCTATTATTTCAGTGCATGCACAACAGGTCAGACACAATAACGTGTCAATTTCACAGATTTAAAAGATTTCTTCTCTTAAAAACCATAATAGCATGAAATTATTATATAGCAATAATATTTTGTCATCTTCAGCAGATTATGACACACAGGACTACTATTTTCAAACGAGAGTTTAGGTGTGAAACCAGTATAATAAACTGGCTTAATGAGAGTACAAAGTCTTCTCCTAAGTTTTTTTGTTTGCTTGTTTGTTTTAAATAAGGACTCTTCAGTAACTGGTGCAATAAATGTTGCAATCATTTGCTAAGTACCAGAACTGCAATTTAGAGTTTGCATTCAACTTCTACAATTTAAATATCCAGAATGATATGCTTTAGTCCACTAAGAGTGAAAAAAAAAAGTCTTAAACAGGCCAGCTATGAAACACCAAGGAGATTTTATATTCCCATGCACCCTGAGTGAAGTATTTTATTGTTGCTTGTTAGGATAGAAGGGTGTCTGAAGAGGGAGAAAGATATTCCTCTCTACTACCTTGTACATAGAAGCTGCTTACTACGTAAGAACATTCAGCAGTGCTTCGTTTCATCCAGTAAGCAGACGAGCTGACTCATGTAAGGAGTTTAGATACACAGAAGATGTTTTTGATCAGATTTTTCAGATTAGTGGAAGGGTTTTATAATTTCAGACAAGCTTGCCTGCACTGAAAAATGAGCTATCATTTACAAGCCCCCTTCCCATTGCCCTTTTTCTCTGTCACTATGCCCAGCTACCCTCCATAGTACTGTTCCTACTGTTAGCTTGATCAAAAGGTTAATCAATTGACCTTATTAATAAAGGATATATTTCTTTTGTGCGTGCTATGTTAGTTTTCTCCTGTGAAGCTTTGCTGGGACACTCACTTTTGAACAGAAACAATTGCTAGCTTGATTCAAGCCATAGTCTCTAAACCCGTAAATGTGTAGTTGTCATCACATGTAACTTTTAGGATGATGTCTGGGCGACCGGAATTTACAAAGATCTAGGTCTTTAGGAGTGGGATTTGGAAATACCAAAGCACTGCACAAGAGGAAGCTTAAACTTGGCAATAAGAAACCTTAGCAGGAGGGTCCTCTCCCTTCCTGCTTGTAGGTGTAAGCTTATACAAAAAAATTTTCTCTTGATTCAAGTTCTGTCTTTGGATACAGACAGGCAGCCGACTCTTTCCTAGAGGTGCTGTCTACTTTTAATACCATGGCTTGAACAAAACTTCTGAGCCTATGAGGTGCCTGAGGAGTTACCAATGTTTGCGACCAAGTGCAGAGCACAGCATTTTCCCAGGTGTCATCCTCTGCTTCTTAATTTACAGATGCAGTCACAAAATTCTGAGAGATGCTAGAGCATTCACTAATCCAGAGAGAACCTGGGACACCACCCTTTCAGGCCAGTGGGGGACTGCAAACCCATGATCACCATGTGGATGAACATCTTAGCTTTAGACGCTAAATACCTTTGGATGAAGTGCTCTTTAAATTGCTACTGATAATTTACATAGATTTATTTAAATCTGTTATCTTAAATCAGCAAAATAATACCTTCAGTGTAGGAGAAGACCCAACATAGACAGGGGGTGGATTTCCTTGCCAACCCTGGAGACGATAGATGTGTCCAACACGGGAACAGGGGACAAACAACAGTTTTCCCCCACACTGCCAGATCTACCAGTTCAAGCAAAGATGCAGATATTAATATACATGCACAGGAATTTAAGACAGATAAATACGTAGCAAATTTTGAAAGAGATGTCAGCTACTTCTGTTACTATACCACCATGTGATACATTTAAATATTTTTTTATGTCAGACATAAGCATAGACATAATATGACTGAAATGAAAGGAAATTAAGACGTATTGAGTACGTCTTCAACTCCAACATGAAATTACTCGACTAAAGTAATTTTTCAAAAAGCTTTTAAAATAGTTTGCCACCTCATTCCATTGCTATTTTAAAAGACCAGTAATGAATGAGTGAACAAAATCTGGATAGAGTAATTTTTAAAATGACAGAATCAATATTTTGATTTTATTGGAGCAATTCACATAGCGTCACTAAGATGGGTTTTGGTTAGATGCCCATCACATTTAAGATTTCCTTAATAAAGACCAGTAGGAAATAACAATGCATTTGGTGACCGTGTTCCAACCAAGTACAAACAGATTTTTTTTTCAATGGTAGTAGCTGAAAATAAAACTGGGGAAAGCTAACTACCATTCTGAAACTCCTTCCCACCCACATGTCCTTAGATAATCCATCTATTTGTGGGAGAAAGAAAACACACCTAAATAATTTGAATTTAATCACTTATAGCTTTGACAAGGTTAAAATGTAGCATCAAATCCAAATTCAAGCTAACTTTGTGGACGTTCCAAAACAGACTGAATTCCAGGTTAAAAATTAGACTTAACATTATTAGGAAAGATGGGCAGAATACTTCCTTCACTGCATATGTTTTATCATCATATTAATTTTCATAAAAGCTTGATTAAAAAAATGATATGCAAAGCAATTTTATTCGCTATCTAGGAGTCAGCATGCAACACTGATAAATGTTATTTAGTTCTGAAGATTGGTTTTGATCTACATGAAACCAATTTGGAGGTCTCTACATAATCAGCAACAACTATCCACTTCAATTACAAAACTACTGTATGCAATTTCAATCATGATTTAGATCTAAGCAAGACGGGGAATTAGAAGGATAAAGACCCTGTATATGTAATATCCTCAGTAACTGCCTTTTGCATATGGATTTACAGCTGAGCAAGTGCACTCAGAGCTTTCCTCAAAATCATCAACAGCAAGAGTAGCTGGGGAGCTCTGAATGTACTTTTAGTAAATTTCAGCTACAATTTCACAGATCACTGCTGAGGATATTAGATGTCTCCACTTTCGTTTCTTAATTGGGACAGATTCCTGCTGTCTGCCACTTGTGTCATTACGAATACTGAAGCTACCAGAAGCTAATGATCATCATCTTACATTTCCTGCTAACTGAAGAGCGTGCATATGCCTGGGATTTAAAATAAAATCTTCTGCAATGATTATGAATTATGCAGTTAGTGCTTCAATTATGAAGACTTCTCTTGTAGAGAAGTTCTTGAAATTTTGAAAAGTACGTGAGACCATTCTTCATCCAGAAAAATGGCAAGGAGAAAGAAACCAGGACAGATTACTTCTGGTTGCATCCTTGTATACTTTACATGCATCTATGCACAAACCAAGTGCTTCTTTTTCTCTTCTGTTAGAAAAAACATTTTTCTATACACACATACACACCCTGAGAGCACTCGGGTTTCCCCCCTCCTCTATCAAATTTGCCAGTCTGGTTTCAGGCTGGATATTCAAGGGAGCGTGTGTGATCCCAAACCATTACTGAAATCTAGATTGCTCAGCACTCGGGTCTCTTCACTAAGCCATCTCTCTGACAGCTCCTGACCCTAAGTCTGCAAGGATGCCAAGAGGAAAGTTTTTAGTATTTAGTGTTACCTTGTAAGAAATTTCAAAATTTTCACCACCCCAGATCTGAAGTCCTGGATCATAGAGACCAAGTTCAAAGAAGAAATCGCGCTCAATGGCAAACAATCCACCGGCCATTGCGGGGGACCTGAAAGAAGAATACAGTGTAATTCCTCCTGTCAAAAGGATTAGATAACATTCAGAGAAAGCACCAATCAAGGAAGCAATTTGCTGTTAACATGTAATAAAGATTAGATTAATGGCAATACACTGAAAAATCTTAAAGCTTTGTCATAAGCTTCCAGTGGTTTCCTGAAATGACGTGTATATTTTTAGTGAGGTTGCAGATTTTATCTGTTTTTTTTTTTTTTTTTTTTAATTATACAAAATTTTGTTCAGAGTTACCATTCAGCAAGCCACCATGCTTCTATTAGAAAAATGCTAGGCGTCATTGTGGCAAGACATTTCTCACTGAACAGACATTCAAGTTTCTGATACAAGGGATGAGACCATATAACATACTTAAGTTTATGTTCTGCAGAGCTGCCACATTGAAACTGATGTTTACTTACTGTTAAACAAGCAACAGAGTTTTCCTGGTTAAATGATGCTTTTTACTTTTTCCCTCTGGCTCTTTTTCTACCCTCCATCACGTGAGACACTTTTCATTACCCTCTGTGAAATTTTTAAGAGGGGCTGGATTAAGGCATACAAGGTTTCCATTTTGGTTTAATTTTTTTTTTTAAAAGGCTTTGTAAATCCCTCTACATATGCCAAAGTTCAATTAACAAGTTTTAATGTGTCAAAAAGATGCTGTGACTAGGATTGGAACATTTGTGCAGAGCGGCTCTAACCAAAACTCTCTGGCAGCTTGCTTACATGGAAATAGAGTAGAATACGTTAAGCCATTTCCTGCACACATACCAAACATTTTCCCCCTAAGGATCAATAAATATATAAAAAACCCTAGTGGATAAACCTGCAGTCCCCGCTAGGTTGGGGATTGAAAATGGTGGTAAGGAAAAGGTGACTTGGGATGGCCCGCAGCATGGCAAACTTAGCTGCGCTCCAGACTGCCTGATCAGATGCTGAGTGCCTCCTGAATGCCCCCTTCCTTCCTCTCGTCTGCTTATGGGATTTTCCTCCAGCCCTGCTGCTGCCCCAGAGGGACTGGAGGGTCAGGAAGCCAGTAAGCACGGCGGGGAGAAGCACATGGCACCGCACAGCCCTGTGGCTCGCTTGCACTGCTGGCTTCCCTGAGCACTGTAAAGACCTGGCAAGCGCGGAGAGGCCTTGAATGCCAGAGTATCGGTCTTGGCTTTTAACACATGGTCAAGTTTGTTAAAGAACACAGTAAAATCCACATAAGCTCAGTAGTTTATTTTACAAGATACAAAGGGGTAAGCACAGTATTTTTGAAAGTGGGATTTGGTCCTGGGGCGATTCTCCCCCATTACCAGAAGTAGTTTCTGCGCTTTAAGGTGTTGAGGATTTTTTTCATTATTGTTTTGTTTTCTTTTTAAATTAGGCAATCATGTCTACAATTTAAGCAAAGCCGTTACTTGGTCTTACACGCCTTGTTTTTTCTGCAACAAAACGCCTACAGCCTGGCCATAACCGATGCAGGGAACATCTCTTTTTAGAAAAGGCACTGTAACTATCAAAGTATTATTAAAAATAAAGTCATCTTTTAAACCGTTCTGAGAACATGTGTTGTGTGTTTCTGGGAACAGTTTAAAGGATTTTAAGACCTGTTTGGATGGTAAACACAGAGCACAACAGTGATGTTTGAAATAGTTTATCCTCCTCTGAGCGAGTATTAAAGTTTCAATGTGGACAGCCTTGTCAGAAAATGGTATTATTTAGATTGTACACAAAACAGATCAAAGCTTCATAACTTCCTTGCATGTGTTGCCATTTTAGCAAAGAACAACCATGGGTGAGGAGAGGGAATTACCATCATAAGTTCTTACAGTGCTTAAATCATATATACAAGCAATAGAAGACATTACATTCTGAAGATGTGAAGATTGCTTTCAAATGTAGTAACACGATTAGTTAAGTGTGAAGGGGAAAGTAATAAAAAACAGCAGAACCGCAGCCTCCCAGTCTTGAAAAGCAATCCAGAAATGTAAGCTAGGGTTTCTAGCCAGTTTCTGTTTGCAGGGAAGAAAACATATACCCCCCTACAAAGCCAAAGAAAAAGGTGGGACTTGTGTGAAAATCATTGGAGTTTTCCCAGAAAATAAGTTTTGGTTTTCTTCAAGTTATATGTATTAAAGTAAAATCCCCAAGCAAATTCAAACCTTAGAAAATATCTAGCCAAAATTCTTAAATAGCATGCATCTTTGTCAGATGTGATCTATTATGAAGCAAGTGGGAGAAACATGACAAAAGGCTTTTTTCTGATGGACATGCATAACCCACGAGCTGTATGCATGCATCAAGCCACGAAAGCAACCTACAGATTTTATGCATTACCAGCTGTTACAAATACTCACAGCATGCTCATTATTTCAAATCAAATGATTAAATAAGAGCTTTTGTTTCCAACACTACTTTTCAAAAATATCATAGCTAAATAAAGTTTTCCCTGGAAACAAAGTCATACAATGCTTTCTCTCACCAAGCAAAACCACGTTATTCTGATGTACACCCTATTAACCACACAAGAGCAGGAGTGGAGAGGCAGCGGAAGGTAGCAAAGTTATTTTGGTCAAGTAATCAGTTGCAGCAAACAGGTCTGATTAAACAAAGCAGCTGTCGTGGTTAGCAATACGAAGATTTTCAGGCTTAAAAGTACATGCAAGTTTTAGTGGATCAATAGCTACTTAAGAAAAAAGAAACAGGTAAGTGATTTAGTGATTACCGATACGGTTCGGTTTTTGTCTTTCTTTTTTCCTTCTCTTGCTTGGTCAAGGGAACCCTCTTCCATAGCATACTCCAATCCCACGCTCCTCTAGCAAACCCATCTTCGTCACCACCCCCTTGCGGCACAATCTTATAAGTGTTGCCATCTATGACATCTATCAGTGGCACAGTGCATGTGGTTCTGCGGGGCGGCGGATGGTGGTAGGGAGGATGCGGTTATGTGCAGGGACCCGCGTGGGACGCGTGCGCCAATCGTGGTTCATGGGAGAAGAGGGAGGAGGGAAGAAGGAAAGGCTTTAGACAGTTATTCATTACAATTTGCGACACGTAAACAGCTTTCTTTACCGATAAGGCTCAGTTTTATGTTTTCGTTTGGATTTTTCCTTGTGGCTTAACGGAATTCGTTTCCATAGCAAACTCCAGTCCCAGGCCCCTCTGGCAAAACCATCTTCATCCCCACCTTGTTGTGGCTCGATGGAATAATCATTCCCATCTATGTAATCTATTAGAGGTACAGTACATGTAGTTCTGAAATGTTTATAGAAGGGAAAGAAAGAGCAAGATACAATTTAAGAAGAGTAAGAGTAATCTGTCTAATCTGAAATTTACACCATCAATTATTAATCTCATCGAGTATTTTATATGAAAAGTCACTCGTAAACATTATTTGCAAAAGGAGGCCTCATTAGAAAAAAGAGAGAGGTTTTTCTTTATGTTGTTTTAAGACATTCTGAAAGCAGAAAAGTTCAGTCCAAAATGCTAATACATCAATTCATTTATAGTTTTTCCTATATGTGTTCTTCTTGACATTGGTCTTCTAAGAAAGCATTGCTGGAGGCAACAGAGGAGCCTTTAGAGGGCTAAGACTCTCACAGTATTATTATTTTCTATAATTTCTATTCATACCAGATCTTAGCTGCCAATAAGTATGATAAACACTTTACTAGTGCAAATATGGACGTTCACTGTTCTGTCCAACAGTGCTGCAAATCCAGCCTTTAAGGATAAAAAATATGTTATTGGTGTTCTTTTAGCAACAGCCTAAAAGAATTTTTCTTTTTAAATTTGCAATGTGCTCCTCATTGTGATCTGTCATATACGGCATTTGACAAGGAAAAGACATCATCTTGTTATTCTCCCCGAATTCTCCCAGTGACCAAACTGTAATCTTATTTACTTCTTACAGCGCTTCCATCTTTTTAAGACAAATCCTGTATGAGATTGGAAAAACACGTGGGGGAGGCGACAAGAAGCAATAACGCCATGCTCTTCCCTTGGGTGCTGAGGGACCAGCATGCTGTGCCCGGGGAGAGCGCTTGGATGGAGGCTGCAGAGCTGCCAGCGCCTCCTGCACCCGCATCCTCTGCGGTCAGTGCCGGAGGAGCCTCTGCAGCTGTCTCCTCCTCCCACCTCTATGGCATGTAAAACAGTAATGCACACTCAGTGGAAGCACGTGAACGTTTTTAACTTCTATCTAGTTATAAAACTCTTGAGATCACAGGAGCTTTAAGTCCCTGTTAAATCAGAACTCTTACCGTTACTCCTCCTCTGACCCAAAATCACAATTTTGTTTAGTTATAATAAACACTTTGCTTAAATCAGGGTCCTTACTCGGCTACAACAGAACACTTTTGTAACTGTCCCTCAGATCACTGCAAAAGACAAGAATTGTTTTATATTTAATCTACAATAAGCACAATATTCAGTATACCTATTGAAATGAACTATCTGGAAATTTACTTGTCTATTTTCCTTCCTCCTTACATAGCTTTTTCGCTAGGAGCTGACAAAACCTTAATTCAGCAAATACTGACATAGTTTGAAATAGATATATATTGATATAGATATACAACATATGGATTTGAATTTGAAAAGCGTGGATTGTTACTCTGACTTTTCCTTCCTAAGAGGCCAGGCATTGGAAATCATAGTAGAACATTACCTGTCCTTGGATATAGGAGCTATAAGTGGCGCATACCAATTAATTCCCACCTCACAATGGGCATCAAGGTAAACCAAAACCTTCAAAAGAGAAAAACAAGGAAGCAGATGTACAGTCACTTTTATCTCTATACAGGGTATCACAAAGATTTAATTAAGTTTATTTTACACTGCCATACTTTAATATTAGAGACAGAAAAATGAAGTTTAAAAGGAGTAAAATTAAAAATATGTATTATATAAGACTTGTTTGTGAGCTGGTTCCTACCTGTCCAAGTTTAGCCTTCTGGGCTCCAATGCTTCTAGCTTGGATTAAACCTTCTCTCCTCTCATTTCGAAATACCTTCACTAGGCCGTTCCACTGTTTAATGTAGTCATCTAGTCTCTCCTTTAAGTGAGCTACAAAATAACAAAGAAAAAAATATTTGAGTGAAGTTTAGTAATAATCAGTTTTGTATTCTTAGTGTAACTCAAATCCATCTCTATTTAACAATGCATACAGACATAGAGGATTTACAGAATCTTGAATTCAACTACTTGTGCTGCTGTTCACAAACACTAAACCTGAAGGGATCAAGCCTTGGAGCTCCCTGGCTTTGTGGCACAAGTTTGTCCTTTTAAGTTACATTTAAAGAAAAATCAGGTGAAGTTGTCCACACCACAGGGGAGCTGGGTGAAAAATTATCAGTCACTTCAATATACCACAGAGTGACTTTCACGTCTTCATGTGTATTTCGACCACATAGACCAACAGAGAAGTTTCTACACTTCAGCATATGACCTTTCCTCATCAGATGTCACGTATATAGTAGGAAGCAGCATAACTTTTCAGTTTAACATTTTTCTTCACTAACTCTCTTTTTGACTTACAAAATTGTGTGTCAGTCTATGAAATCTGGAAACCTGAGACAAAAGCCCACCATACTCAAGTCATTCCCCTCCCTCATCTAGATCTGTCTCCACTTGTGGTGGTGGTGCTTTCAATTAAAATAATAAAAGGAATAATTGGAGGGCCAAAACTGCAGTGGATGAGCTGTAGCTCTTCATACTGATGATCACGCTACAAACCTACAGAATGAAAAACGGACAGGAACACTTTAGCCAAAGGGACTTGGTCAGTAAAGGGATGAGTTAACACATAAGAATCAAATTTGGCTACACTTAAATGCTTACAGATCTGGATTTGCACATTGAGCTTTGCCAAACTAATCTGGAAACCACATTCCTACCACACAAATTGAAAAAAGGATGCAAGTGTTGCATAATATTTTTGCACAGCTGATTCTGTTGAGAAAATTCAGAAAGGCAGAAGGGCTGGCAGTCAGGCGCTTGCAGTTTGAGGCTACACTAATTTAACTACTGCTGTTCATTTGAAATCTATTTTTGTACTGAAAGGCTGGAAAGAATGGCCTCCAGCTCCAGGATCTTGCAGAGGGGACCCAAAAGGAGCCACCTAAGCTAGAGCAGAGGCACTCACAGCAGGTCTGCACCAGCTTGGAGGGGCAGGCAGGTGACGTGTCTGGGCTGACCTAAGAGCATGCTGCCATGAAGAATGGCAGGTCTTTCTCCTCCTCTACTGCTCCTGGCTCCTCCAGGAGCCTATTCTACACTCAGCACCAGCACTGAATCTTGGGGCCACACAAGCCATTCGTCTGGCAGAAATCAACCTGAAAAGTATTTTTTTGCTGGGTAAGGTGGCTCTGTTTCCTGTTTGGGCAAACACCAGACATGGGACAAGGTGGCATGGCCAGGAGAAGGGGAATGTATCCATCAAGGTGCTTCAGCTACAGCATTGTCTGCACCCTGAGTTGAAATGACTGAAGTCTGGAGTTTGCTGCACCTTACATTTCAGTACATTTTCTATTCTTACCAAAAGTATTCAAAAACTGTCTAGTTTAAACAGAAGCTACATATAAATAATTGAAATGTGAATGTTTATTTCTTAAAAGTGAAGTTTCCAAACTTGAAAATTCAGCAGTTCTACCAAAGACCAGAAAATATTCCAAACCAGTAATCTTTTAATACTGGTATTATACCTCCTCTTCAACTTTATAAAAAAAAAAAAGGTTTTCTCAAGCGAAAGTTTTGTGTAACCTCTTCTCCTTTCCCACACACATTTACAATGTCTTTTGTAAACCCTTGTGCATTAGAAAAACTTCGAGAGTATATAAATATCAAACTAGAGAAAGAAGAATTTTATCACTTATGCTCCATAGAATAACATGCCATGTATTATATATAGAATATGTGATATGATAGCTGTTATATACATTTTTAAAGGCTAAATTCAAGAGAGTTATGAGGTCATCCTGAAATGGTACTACGAGAATCTCTATATCACATCACACCATCATTTATTCTGCAAATTCCAAATACATGCTACAGAAGGACTGTCAGGAATGTTTCAGAGTTTTTAAACCCTGAAGTTATTTCCAGCTCTCCTGCCTGTGAAGCCAAATGTTTTAGTTATCAAATGTTCAACTATGTAAGGTTCACAGGGAGCTGTAAAAACCTGTAATATTGATTGTGTAAAGCTTTTCTACAGCGTAAGTCTCAGGACTTTGCAGTCCATTATCTGAAACTGTGCCAGGGCTAGCAGCAAGTGCTATTTCCCACAGGAAAACTGAATTTCCCGCTTTCCCATACTATAAGGACTTGGCTTTGCGAGGCTGCGTGACAGTAGTGTATAAAAACCTGATCCCTTTACAGTTAGAAACACTGTTTTGCCAGTATTAAATGTCGCTCACCTAAAAGGTATATTTATGATATCTGTCAACAGCCTCAAAGTATTTTATTTTCTGTTTGAAAATGTCTACTTTACCCCCCCAAAGTACTACAACCACCAATCTGGTCTTCCCTTGTTTGGGTGGTTCTCCCATGTCTCAGTGCATGATTACAGCATGAATCAATGCTTTTAAAAAACACGTCCTTTCTCCAAAAAGCATTAGGCGCTGCAGATTACAACGTGGGGTGGGGAGGAGGAGAGCTCTGTTTTTCTTCCTTGGCTCATGGATGTCATTTCAAGAACTAGAGAAACGGTACCAGAAGCCCTCCCTCAAGCTCCCAGTGCCCTGTGCTCTAACGCTGCTGGTGCAGAGCTCTCAGTTTGAATACGGGTGCTCATTCACGCTTCAGTTCCCCCCCTGCCCCGTGAGCACTATTAAGCAAGCTAATAAAAACGCTGTTACCTGTCTATGCTCATTACTTCCCATTTTTGTTATCATAGGGGATGCTGCATCAGACAGCCATAAAGAAAAAACACCTAAATGCAAAACGCAGACAAATCCTTTGAACACTACTGTGAACACTGCCATGTTCGTAGTCACTCTTCTTAGATGCATGGGCTACAAAACAGAGATGCACCACTGAGATTTTGACCTGCATTCTTCAGAAAGAAATACTGCTGGTAAGTAAATGTGTAACAACTAGTTGCTGCAGACATACCCACAATTGCACTTGCAGAGAGCTGCAGGAAACCCCACGTTAAGAGCCCTTGCTGCCCTGCCAGACCAGCTGCATTCTTTGCACAGCTAGTGCTTGCAGCAAAATAGTTTTGATCTGTACAAGAAACTCTGAAGCAGAGAATATATGGGCAGCAGTGTGGCCAGGCCAACAGTGCGGTAGCTCTGCAACGCTTTTTCGATTCTAGTACACATTAGTGCAGGGTTTTCCACTGAAAATATCGGAACTAGCATAATTCAATTAGCTTGGCATCATCTCCCTGTTACTGTTCTCTCTGTGTTTGGCAACGAAAAAAAATTCTGGATCTGAATTCAGCACATCTCTCAGTGCAGCTCAACTGTTTGCAGAAGAGATGACGGAAGGAAGGCAGTGTCAAACAGCAAACAGACTGCTCCCAGCTGACTTTATACAAAGAACTCAAATGAAAATAACATTTTCCGAGTGTTGCAACTGTTTCTCCCTGTAAGGTATGTAAGGAAAGGCAGACACAGAGCAAGTGGCCTGAAAGCAGGAGGGGAAGGAGAAAGTCCTGAACTTCAATCGGCACCACCTCTGTTCTGGCCGAAGAAGAAAAAACCCTGAACAGCTCTGCTATGGGGAAGGGTGTTTGTGTTTCGCAGCTCTCCTAACAACTGGAGATCTCTTTAGGCAGCTTGGCACGCTGCGCAGGCTGTACTAGCTCATGCTTTTCTCTGGGGGAGAAAGAAGTGGAGCGAGATTTTCCTCCCTCAGCCATTTTTTTCATCTAGAATGCAATTTGAATTATTGAAATTAAGTTAATTATGTTTACCAAGTAATAGCCTAAAGCACTTTAATGAATTTTTATAGGGAAATAGTGCAGTTGCAGCAAGGTGTTCAGAGTCATTCCAGTCCCTGCTTGTTTTCGAGTCACTCGCAGATGAGAACATTTCATCTTGTGCTTGCTTTACTCAATTTTCCAACCTAAAGTTATTTGGGAAAATGAAGTGTGGGAAAAATAAAGACAAGGGTCTGCTGGGTGTTAGTTCTAGGCTAGCTGTATCTGCTAGCCATGCTTATGTGAGCAAAGAGCATAAGTTCTGCGTTCCAAAACAAATTTCTTGAAAAATACTACCTTTATTTAATAATAATCAGGTACTGAAAAACTGTAGCACCAGTTATGCCAAACTCATTCTGTAAATTACATATATATAGCATGGAGTTAGCTATGACTCATGTGCAACCCAAACACTGAGCCCAATCATTAGTAAAAGCCTGGTAAAGTTTCTAGAGACCATCAGCATTGTAGTTACTTTATGCTGCTCACTCGGGCAGCCCTTGAACAGCTCTGAAGGAAAGCTGTGATCTCAGCCGAAAAGGAAACACACAGTACATGTCTGCTGACTGAATTATTAAAATTATATCCCTTAGGAGAGAAGACATGTTTGTTTTATAGCGTGTGTGTATATCTAAGCCAAATTCTCAAAGGCTGTAAAGGATACGGGAGACTATAATGTAACATTCAGTATCTTTATTAGACTAAGCCAGATGTAGTCAAGTTTACAATACAGGTAACTTTTCCTCTCCTGTAAAAACAAACAGGAAATGATACCTACCCACGGGTACGAAGTAAAAATTAGTATGCATTAGTTATCTTTAATAGCAACTTATACTCAAAAAAGTCAGTCCCAACTACATGATGATTTCAGACATAGGGTTTATAGCGGGCAGAACAGCAGAAAACAACTCCTGCTGTGAGGCTGGAGCTGGGACAAGCCCAGATCACTTGATAAAAGGGAGAGCCTCAGCACAAAAAGTCATCTGCTTTCCATGCTACTGCCCAATTCAGCTATTGCACAAACACAGAGGAGGGCAAAGGGAGTGTATCCTATGCTCCTGACCAGCTCAAACTTGCTCGTACTCCTAAAAGCGTACCCTGGCTCATCACCATCATCTAAAAGAAATTGTCATCGTATACCCTTAAAGTTTTGACAAAATGATGGATTAGTCCTGCCGAGAAACTGCCCTGCAAAATCAGAGCCGTGTAGCATTATATGACATGTAAAGGGCAAAGATTTGAAACCATGATTTTTCACAGTGGTAGAGCTATTGAAGACATTCTCTTTTCATCTCAGATTTTCATTTCCTACAAATTTTTATCCTACCAAAAGTCTATGTATTTTTTTTTTTTTTGGCTCACCATCATCTTGATCCCTGAATATTTTGCCGGTTTTATGGATTTATTCCCATAAACCTGCAGGCAAGGCAGATGTGCTATTATTGCTATGCTAATATAAGACAAGGGACAAAGAAATCAAATAATTTGTCTGAAAGGAGAAAGACACAGTAACTGATGTCTAAACACTCTCAGTTACAAGAATACATGTCTTGTATGTCTAAAATGTTCTTATTTATGCCACTACTCTTTTTCTCTGTCTGCTCCTATTGAAGAACTATGTTAGAATAAAATCTTGCAAAATTTGACTGCATTTTTTTAAACAAATATCAAAATAGTACATTAAGTGTAAAAACAGAGTGATTTTGTCTATAACAATCACGTTATATTTGAATCTCTATCATACTGCTTCCAGTTCTCTGGATTCAGCCTTGACTTGTATTAGCCCTGAAGACACGACCATTAAAGGAAAAACGTCAACGTATGTTTATATTTGTAAGAATCACACAAATACATACTATAAACTAAGACCAGATATACATTGCAAAGGAAGAGAAACATTTCTGGACTTCTGAAAACATTGATATGCAGGTCTCAAATAAAGGGAGAAGTCAACATGCGCTTAAAAAGAGGATGTTAAAAAATAAAAAGATAGTGAAAATGAATCGGAATAATTCAATAACCTTAGACACATTTTTATTACAGTTTTAAAAAAAAAAAGGAATCTGGATTCCTCTACAGAATAAGGAAATAAATTATTCATAATAAGCTTAACTCAAACTCCTTCAATACACTTAAAACTATTTATTTTCACAAGAGCAGACAGAGGTACCAGTTCTCCCAACTTTCTCCTACATACACCTCCACAGCTGCAGAAGGGAACCTAACACAAAAAGGATCACCACCTTTATGAAAGCAGTTCACTGGAAAAGAGTTTTCCCTTCACTGAAAACTGAAATGACTGTGAAGAATTAACTTATTTTTCCTGCAGAGTCAACTCAGTCCATGTCAGGTAATAAATCAAAAGAAACCTATTTTTAAAGCAACGAATTTTCCTTTTCTGCAAGCAGTGTGTTAATATTGCCAACATACCTTTGTTGCTGAAATCATCAATCAGCACAATTTCTGCCAAGTATTTCCTTGGTGTTCTCTTAATCACACTGTGAACTGTCCTCATGAGCGTGGACCATCCTTCGTTATGGAAGACAATGACGACACTGGAGGTGAGCAGGTTTTCATCGTAATGCCAGAATTTGCATCTGTAAAAGGATTTCCTTGTATTAGTTTTAACATCGTGATTTACAGAACTGCTTGACCATCTTTCCACACATGAAACCTTCACTGAGGGCGATCTTTTAGATGAATCAGGACACAAAACATCATACAGCTCAAGCAGCACATTACAGAGGTACGATGCCCAAATAACAGCCTGCTTCCAGCCAGCGAGCCTTTTTTCCTCCTGAAAAAGGAGGAAAAAAGCCCTTTCTCTACCCTTTCACAACAAAATAGATTTAGACACAGTAGTTTTGTTAGACATACTATAGCAGCCTATGAAATGCTCATGTCAGCTGTTCTGAGTAACACTATATCCATTTGTAAAAAGTGTCAGAAAAGCCTAATTCCTCATGCAAAAAATGTAATCCCATGGCAGACACAAAGCGATCTTTGCTATTTAAACTTTCAGGTATAGCAAATATAGCTAAAAGAAAGGTCACCAAATCCAGGTAGCCCTCCATTCCTCTACTCAAAACTCAGTCACATGTCCCACCTGACGCAGCTTTGGCCAAATTTATGCAACAGTAAGTATTTTTTGAACAGATACAAAAATTGTGCTGAAAACTCAAAGGAGTAAAGTGATAAATTAAGCACTGAAATTAAACACTGTCCACATAACTTTAGATAAAGATCAAGAATTTATGGCTTATTCAAATGTTATGCCTATTTAAAATTTGCTAATAAATGCTAGCACAATAATAAAATTTAAATATTGACCAAAATAAACAGTTTCTACCCCCACAAATGCATTGGGTAAACATTCAAGCAATGGGGTCAGTGAAACATATATCTGACTGTATGGTTCTTATTTATTTTCATTTTTCTTATGTCTTGACCAACATCAAAAAAGAGTGACATCAGAAATATGACTGGTTCCTATGTGCATTCCTACTAAGTTTTTCAACTGAAGCATCTGTACCAGTAAATTTCAACTCTGTGCCACAGAAAGCACTTCTGCATCCATTTAAAACATTCTGCATTTCAATTTCACTGTGCTAACTAAAAGGAAAAAGTGCAACCTGCCCTTGTCCCTCCCTTCAGCAAGATTGCCCATATCCACACAAGACAGCATCAAACTTTCTGGCTGTGTATTCCCTAAACAACGTCACTGCCTTTGAATCCTGTTCCTGCTGTTGAAATTATACAGGCAGCAGCCTATATCACAAGAACTGAAGACAATACTCTGGGCAAAGGACATGCAAATGAATGAACATAATGGCATAATCATCCTTTTACTTCTTCCACTCATTACATTTTTCCCTCCACATACTGCAGAGCTTTCCCACACAAAGTGTCTGGAAGAACTCACGTCTTTTTTTCCTGAGGGATTACAGATGATTTAGTGGCAAGCAACACAAGTATTTCAGCCACACTTTTCAATGTTCATTAAATCACATTTATCAACAATGCATTTATTTTGCAATTGTCGTGTTTGCTTCCCCAGCTGCAGCCCTAAATGAGACTATTCAGTCTCCCTAATTACAACCAGTCCAGGTATTTCTACACCTTGAAGTTTTCCTACCTGATCACTAGCCCCCTTTTCCAAATACCATATACCTCCTATCACAGAATCCAGAGATGTAGACTCAGATTTCAATGGGCAGAAGACAAGTAAAGCAAGTAAAGTCTCTATCAGAGAGAATCTGACTTTTTCAAAGATACCCATTTATTTATTAAGAAATTATTCTTTACAAATGGAAACTTTGGAACTTATGGATGCACAAACTTCCATAGTTATATTTCTCAATATACATTAAAAAGCTTATTAAATGCAAAGAAACATTCCTGTGTTTGGAAAGAAATTACCTTAATCACCAGAAATCACCAGGTTTTCTGAAACTAAATTAAGTTATACATGGAAAGAACTCATCTAACTGGTCTGTAGATATTCAAACAGCATTTCTTTGGTCAAGAAGGAATTTTTTCACTTATTGCCTGGTAACAGCATTGGTGCATAGTCCTCTTCCACCAGAAGAAAGAAAAACTGAAGCTGATGGAAACAGACTATCCATTTTGATCCTGAGGGAAATGAAAATTACTGAATCAAACCACTCTATAGCTAAGAGCTATCCGATCAGGCCCTTCCTCCCTCAGTCAGGCTTGATGTAAACAATCTCTACAGCAGCATGATCTCTAGAAGTATGGTTTACTGTCTAAAAGCCTCCCTGTCAATTGTTTTTATGCCTGAAGTACCTGCAGCTCATCATATTTATAAGGTACCAATACACAGGTGCTAGACTTTTTTTTTTTTCTTTTTATGGATCAGGCCACTAATGCATTTCTTCCACAAACTCCTCTCAGAGATTTCAGCTGATTACAAGTTGCAATACTTCAATCTCTAGCACAAGCATTTAAGCTGTCGACAACTTATTTAGCTGTTTGTAGAGATAAAATGGAGAGGCTGGCTAGGTGTGTTAAGTCAGCTGTTTGAAGAAAGATTTTCTGTTGTGTGTTTAACAGCAGGTCAATAACAGAACATTTTGCCTTGAAGAAGAAGGCAGTATCTGGTGCTGCTGACTGGCATCTTTGGAAGTTTCGATTGGAAACTTTTCTGCTTTCCAATTAAAAAGACAGACAGCCATGACGTTTCAGACTGCCTTCAACAAACAAAAGAAACAAAGCAAATGCTGCAACAAACCAAAATCTTGTGTGTGCTTATTTTTCCCACTTCCTGTAGTGAAAGTAAATAATATTTAGGAACAAAATGGTTAAAAGCATAAGAATGAAAGACAGTAAGTAATTTAGCATATTTAAAAAACAAACCTATTACAAAAATTGAATTGAATACCACATCTGTGAGCAATTTATAAGCTTTTTTGATTTGTATTTAATATATTTTTAAAACATAAAAGCGGAGGTCTAGGGTTTTTTTTCTAACAACCCAACTTAATCTCCCCAAATCTGTCAGCACATTTTACTTTTCAAACTTAAAAAATCATGTGTTGCTAAATATACCATTTGTAAGCCATAAAAACACTACATTTATGCTTCTATACTTATGCTTCTATATATTCTATGCTTCTATACTTTTAGTTTTCTGCAGAGACTTGATTTCACTTACCGGATAGCCAACATACCAACTCATCAGGCCCCTGAATGTAACAGACTCCAGTAATTTGCACGCGCAATCTTGTCTCTTACATTGCTCTGGGAAGTAGAATTTTGAAACATAGTGGTTGCTTTAGATATAAGCAGTTAACGTATATTTTAGTCTGTCTGGCAATTTTCCCAAGATATGTGATTGTTGTTCGATTATTTGAGTGGCAAACCCGAAATCCTCTGCTCCCATTTGTCCAGTCCCACGGGGAAGGGAGCTGGGGAGAACCTTTTTGTGGAGCAGCAGTGACATCCAGTGGTTGGCAAACCAAACACCAACCAACTATATATGCACTTTCCTTGTGTTTGAAGCTGAGTTTTACAGTATTAGTTTACCTGTGAATTTTAGACACCAGGAAGGGGAAGTAACAAGCCTACACTTCCGAGCTCATACTTCTGTTTTAAAAGATAGGGGCAAGTAGGTACGGGCATCCAGGCAAAAGCTGCAACTTTTAAAATCTGGCTTGGAGCAGATTCAAAGTACAAAAAGATCTGTGACAAAGAGGATCTAAGTAGTTTGGGCCCCTAGCTTCCTCCTCTGGGTGCTCTGTCCTGCCCACACACTGCTCGGAGCAGCCCCTGTCCTGCACGGTGCCTGTTCAGACGAGGCCTGCAGGACAACTGTGGCGATAAGCTGTGAACCAGGACAGCAAACATCAGCTCGCCTACAAAAAATATTTTGAATTCTTACTGCTAGAGCTGAGAGGACACCACACTGCAGCAGACATGCAGGAGTGAGACCAGAGCATCCTTAAGCTGGTGTTGCCACTAGACACTTCACTCCACTTTGTCTGACCCCTGTGAAGAGCTCTGGCACAGAGCAAGATGAGGCAGAAGCATACACATCCGTGAAGGACTGGGAACACTGTTCCTCAGTAACGTTGCAGGGAGGAGCAGCTCTCTTTGCTTCCTTTCTTGAGGGAGCTCATAGGTGAAAGGAATCAACACCTTCAGACCAGCCCACAAGTCAAAGCTTCCTGTCCCCAGGCAAGCACCAGCAGTACTGAGCAGAACCACGGGCTGACTAATCGCTGGAAGGAGAAGAAACCTTTTGAAAGATACAGCCGTGACCTAATGGAGAAACAGAGTGAGTAATGTTTCTTCTGACTACCAGCCCATATACTTACCATACAAATCATCCCTTCTCCATGGCCGCAGGGGAACAGTACTACCCAGCATCCCTGCCCCTCTACCACAGGTGAGGTGGTGTACCAGCCTCAGCAGAGGAGGACACCTTTTCTGGGGAACTCCTCTGTACAAGAAGCTGGAGATCTGTGCTAGAGCACCCCTTGGCTTGAGGAAATTTAGTGCTTAGTGCTCTGTTTATTGGCTTGCTCTTGCTGATGTCCCTCGGCCCCACGGAAGTGACCACGTGTGGGTGCATGGCCCAAGGACTGGATGAATCCTACAGCCTCCCTGGCAGCAACCACCACAGTCACAGACGTAGGCTCAAATTTCCCCAGTCTAAAAAAAAAAGCCCAGGCTATTTGCTGCTTCTCCTGGAAGAGTACTCCAACCATCAAGCAAAAAATATAAGCAGCAAATGATGACAGCACCCTGACAGCAATTTAAGAGTTAGTCTCAATCAGATAGCTACTTAAAGGATAATTTGAGATCTTGAGCTAACTGAATTTCCTTTTATCCTGAATTCCTCAGTTTCTTTCCTAGCACTCAAGCCTCTCAACTCCAGAGAAAAGCAAGCGTGTGGCCACAGCCAGCTCTTCTCCCTGTTACTGTCATGCTCGGGTCAGCTGCTTAAAGTGCACCTGCATTTACCAAAGGCACGCTGGGCCCCGATCTGGCTGTGTCTAATTTCAAAGCACCGTGCCTGTGTGCTCGGCCCAGAAGGCAGCAGCACAGGTTTCTCCAGGGCAGCGCTCCTGTAACTGCCCCAGGAGCCAACTCCTACGACACTCGAGACACTGTTTCTGCTGAGCCCTGAGTGAGTGAAGAGCTGAAGGTCTCAATTTAGTATTTGTATTAACACATCAACCTGAAATTGTGATTAACATTAAAGTTCTAGTCTCTCTCTTGCATGAATATAAAATACAATTTAAAATTATGAACAGCTTTAAGTTGCATTTCATGTTGAAAAATGCGTGCGATTCACAGTGATATCAATTATCACCGACTGCTAATTGTTTGATAATGCATACATTTGTTTCTTTGAGCAGCTCTAGCACTAGCAGAGCCTAAGAGGAAGTCAGGAGCTGTTCCCATTTGCAGCTTCCTTTTCTTATAAGCCCCGTTCTTATCTTATAAGGACACAGGCGCTCAGCAGACAGCACGCTGTTTACATAGTTTAATTCTGAATTCGGGGCTGCACACTGTTTTAAATCATCAATTTATTATGACTACTGCAGTAAACTGCATCTACCCCCTAGGAAGATGGATGAGAGCTTCTTTCACAAAGCACCTTCCAACAGTTTACTCATCTATACAGCTGCCAACACCAAGGTCCTCACTGAGCCCTGCTGCTTGAGTGCCTGCAAGTCTGAGGCATCAACGCCTCTGTCTGGCACAGACAGAAGCAGATTACAGAACTCTGCATTTATTTGCTAAGGTATAACTAAGTAAATCTACTGTTAATATTGTATTTATTACCTCTGAATCATTACAGGGTATTTTTATGCATTATCAACATGAATATAAACTTAGATAACTTACAAACAGGGGTTCTAGGAAAGAAGTGAACAGACACCCCAAGAAGGACAGTTTGCTCAGCTGGGTATTTTTCTTTTTGCCTTCAGCAGGCAGTAGCAAAACCGCTCCTACACGTTATTTAACAGCTTAAACCTATGCCAAAGCAGCATTTCCTATTTTTATAATAGCTACAGGCTTTGTCTGCTTCCATTCCTGAAGCAGCCTGCAAAGCTATATGAGTGAATTTAGTTGCCCATGCCCCTGGAAGCACAAGCTGCACTTCCTATCATACCTCAGAGCACCACGACCCAAATTCAAAACAAGGTTTGTAGAGACCCAACGTTACTGCTAACAGGAAAGTCTAAAGAATAAACCTTGCCTTTTTTTTTTTTTTTTTTTTTAAAATCACAAGAATCTTGCCCATGGTCTTATTTTCACTGAAAAAGTTTAAGCAATAAACACGCTAGTGCAGGAGAGCCAGAGGCCAGAAACAAATTCCCTTCCCTGGGGGAGGCTGCCTTGCAGACACAGGGAGCCAAATCCTTTCCCCCACAGCTCCTGTTTTGTGTTGTGCCCAAAGCTGTCCTCAGCGTGTTCTTCTTGTGATATGAGACAGATCATTTTCACCTTCCAAGTTAGAGCCGCTGGGTTTTATGGCATTGTAGCTCTGCAGCATCTCCTTGGTTTAAAATAGCACAGTATTTCCCCACGTTTCTCAAGTCCTCTGCAGAACAGTGCACTACCACAGAGAGAAGACAGACAGGGCAAACTGATCACCAGACACCTGAAGACAATGTTTCTGTGGGTAAGTTACACAAAAACTGTTCTTCTGCCCTATACTTTGCTCTCCCCTCTGCAGCAGCTAGCACTGTTTTGTCAGAAAATACTGCAAAGAAGCCACAACTCCCTGTATATGGCAATTCTCATCATTTCTCTGCTTGGGTTTGCACTACTTTAGGAAGTTGCAGCTTGATGCATTTGCCAACGCACGGCTTAAAAGAATGCAGGCTGTGACAGGTGTTTCCTAATATAATAAACTAAATGGCGAGAAGAAGCCTGGGGCTCAGTCCCAAGGAAATACGTTATTTCTGCCACGTCTTGCTCATCAGATATCAAACCCCGATGTTCCTGTCTGGGCTCAGTTGGGCTGAATTATAACTTATATCACACCAGTTTATTTATATGCTTTAACATGAAATTTTGATTAGCAGGAACAAGACAGAGCGTAAGCAGTTCAAATATTATTTCAGCTTTGCATTCAAATTACAATTCCTTTGACAGAGAGTGCTTCCTCCATTTGCCCCAAAATGTTTATGATCCAAGGCTGCACTTGGATGGTTAGATAAACAGCTGAACAAAACCTCTCATCCTTTCGTCTGCTTCCTCCTCCAAACTCAAGGTTTAAGGCAGAATTTGAATATGCACCAGGTATATATGCTGTACACCATATATATATGCCATATATATTTATTTGAATAAGAGGTTCTGTTCAGAGCTCAGTCTTCTCACTTAGATGTACACACACACAGAAGTAACAGACAACACACCTGGTGCTTCTGTCAACTTCTATGTGCTCTTATTTCTCTGCTGAAACCTAAAACTTGAAATGCTAGTAGCTGGCATTGAAGAAACACTGGATCCATTCTTACTCTAGTTTTCACTATTGGGACCTGTTAACAAGACGTTAACAGAAAACGCTTATTTCTGCTTAAGTCCAATGACTGAAATTCATCTTTCCTGACCACAAAGAGATGCTCTGACAATACATCCCCAACTACATTTTAAACACCTTTTTTTTCTCCCCAGGAACCTTACCAAGAGTAAGGCAGCTGGTGCCCTGCCACGGACACACCGGCCTTCTTCACTTAGTCTGACCACCGGGGTTCACCTGATTCTCAGCAAGGCACACAAAAGTTTATGTGCATGCTGCAAAACTAGTTTTCTTGGCCACAGAAGAGTTATGGTGGACTATGTAACGCCTGAAGAAAAGGATTGTTCCCAAGGTACCATGTGAAATGAGACCAAGTCCCTAATGCTCCATTTCCATTGACATTGATACCAACAGTAATTACTGAAAGCTTATTTCATATAACAGTATCAAATATGTAATTTGCACAGTACTATAATTAAGCTACTAATCACATTCCTGAAGAAAGCAGGCTCCACTCCAGAGCTTTCCTATTCAATCTGCTTAGCTATGACAAGATTCACTGGACAGCTAAGCACTTCAATATAAATATTTTAATATATTTATTAATATATTAAATTTATTAATATATTAAAAATAATAATTTTAATATAAATATTTAATATAAGCATTTTAATATAAAAGATATTAAATTCATGTTACTCATTCAGAGTAAAAAGGGCATCCATTCCTAACGAGCAGCCAAGATTCATTTGCCCTATCATGTGCCTTGAGTAATTGTTTATAACTAAAGATTTTATTTTTTCAACTCAAGTAAGCACTAAAAACTTGCTATACGATTTGATATTTTTAACAGCACTTGGACCAGCTAAAGTGTCCAAGGCATCATCATCAAACTAGGATAGGAAACTGTCTTTACTAAGTAACAGTTTTGTTTTAATAACATACAGCTTTGTATGTAAGAATTCTTATGTTAACTCAAGGCTTTATTTTTGGAAAGAATTCCCTCCTCTGCTTGTACTAAAATTAATAGTAAAAAAATAAATAAATAACATGAACACCTTTCAAAACTACATTTATGATTTTACAAACAAGTCAATTCTTACTCACTTTGTTATGACCATTAAAAAACTTTTATAAAATGTTGGGAGTTGCAAAAACAGTTGTCCAAAAACACATTTCTGTACACACAGAGCATGGTACTCAAGCAAGGAAGAGTTACATTTTTTTCAACAAAAACTTATCACCAGTTCTTTTTGATGTAAAAAGATGATCCAGGACAACAGATCCTATTATTCAAGTATGTGTTTTAATGGCCCAAGAGGCATGCCCTGTAACAGCAATAACGTCATTAAAAAGGAAAGTAAAAATCGGATAATCCATGGAATGAAAAAACACTTTAAAATATTTATTTTGCTACGATCAGACTGACAGATGTGTGTGGGTAATGCACTTGAGATTCTGGCTCACAGTGGTGAACAGACAGCAGTTATCTGTTATAATACTGAAATAAAAATTCAGTAAGAGATTAATTTGTCTCATGTCATAAACATTCACAAAGAGTCATAATGCTTTCTCTCCCAGTCAAACTACTCAGGGTAAAATTCCTGTAGCATTTGTCAAAAGAGGCTGTCAAAAAAATCAAGCATAAATAGAATCACAAGACTAAAACCCTCTGGGTCAGTAAGAATAATTTGTAAGCAAGTCTTCTATGGGTAGGATAACAACAGCATATCAAGTCTGAGCAAAGCATGTTGAGCAGGGATCCTTTCTTACAGACAACACGGTTAATTATGCTGGCATAAAATCTGATCAACAGTAAGAACAACCCTGGCTTTAGGGCTCCAAAGTAACCTAAGTTAGTTAACAGGGAGTTTCACAGAGCATCACTTACAATATAGTTCAAGAGAGTGCTTCTTGACCTAAATCTTAACCCAAAGTGCAATGAGCTTGACCTCAGCCCAGCTGAGCTCTCCATATAACAGCGTGGAGGGAGTTATTCTGCTGTGGAAATGAACTTGATAAAGAAAAACCTGCATTGCTTCTCAGTGTTTCTGAGAGAAAAGAAACTGCAAAGAGAGACTGCTGCAACTAACACATTGTAGACGTATATTTTTTTGTAGAAACACTGAATGCAGGTTCTTTGGAACAACTAACATTGTTTTAGTATCGTATAACCAGGTAAACCTCTTGAAATGAGCCACACACCATACGGCCTCTTCTCAGAGCTCCACATTTCACTCATCAGTAGTTTTGTCCATACGGCAGTTTTCTCTCCTTTTTCGACTCTCTTTCATAGAGAAGCCACTATTTAAACATTTCCTGGCATCTGCCAGAAGAAAATCAGAATTTCAGGTGTTACAACTTTGCCAAAAGGGCCCAGGTCTCTGAGAACAACCTCCTCAAGACACAGGAAACAGCCCATTCCTACACGAATGGCTTAGAAGAAAGCCTGCCTGGCTGGTCCAGGAGCTCCTGATGGAGCTTGGATGCAAAAATCAAGAGCAGGGCCTGGCCGCCTAGAAGGAGTACAGAAAAAAAAACGAACGCTCAAGCGCATGCAGAGAGAAAGAAGAAAGGCAAAGCTCTGGTGGAGCTGAAATCAGTGAGACTGTTAAGAGAAATGAGAAGGGCTTATAGACAAGAGGAAAACTAGCAAAAGTGCAGGTTTACCACTGAGTGGTGTGTGACTCGTGTCAATAGACATCAAAAATACTGAGGTACTCAGCACCTTATTTCCCTTGTCTTTATTGTCAAGGCCTGCAGCCACACCTCACCAGTCCCTTTGTCTAAAGGCAAAGACTACAGAAGTGAAGGAATATGCACCACAGAGGTAAGCCGACCACTTTGCTGGATATATGACAGAGAACTGCATAAACACAGGGAAAGCCCACAGGACCAGGTGGGCTGCACTAGAGGTGCTGAGGGAGCTCGTAATGTCGTTGTGAGACAATTCATCACAGAATTCATGCAAGCAAACAGAAATTTGCAGCAACAGGTCTCTTCAGATGGGCTTTTGCCCACAGCTCCAAATGTCACAGTCCCTTTGGCCAGTACTGCGTCTGCTTTGTCCTTCCTATCTGTGGCTATACCACACAATAAAAGAAAAAAGATTTGAAGAAACACAGTAGAAGCCTAGCCTGGGAACTCATTCAGCATCTCATACCTCAGTCATGAGGTATTGGGAGCCCTGTTCTAATCATGGCCACAACATGCTGAAGGTCCAATGCCAAATAAGTGTCCTTGTTAACACCTCCTCTTGAAAAGGGGAGCTATAAAGGAAGGGAGCAGGTTTATTGAAATGCCTTCAGGTACCATGGAGGTTTTTCAACGACACCATGCTAGAAGCCGAGAATATTTACCACTAATCATAATAAATAAATAAAAGTCTAGGAAGGAACTACAAAAGGTAGCATGAATAAAAATGAGATGCTGCTAGCAGTGAGAATGACATTATTTAAATAAAGTGGGTGGTATCCAAAATGAAAACAGAAATGAGCACAAATTCAGGCAAACTGAACGTAAGTAATAAGATAGATGGAGGAGAAAAAAAAAAAAAAAAACCTTGACAAATAGCTTACTTCAGTATGAAAGCTGCTATTGAATTTTTTTTTTTTTTTTCAAACACCACAAGTAGGATGCCTGCCAGAAAGTCTGGTGGTCTGATAAACGATCAAAATGAAAAGAGACCACTTCAGAAGCAGGAAAACTAAATTAAGTATTTCCATTGAACTCTTTAACAGTGACCAACATCAGATACCCATGGAAAAAACAAAAACAAAAAAAAACAGGTCAAGTATACAGTGATACTTCCCAGTACGTGCTCCTATCTTCAACTACCTAAAGCTTAAGGACTTTGTAATTTGGAAATAATGGATGATATCTGTAGGATAGCTTTTACTGGATTTTTTTTCTCTGAATAGCCTAATTGCTTTTTTCTTTCTTTTTATTTTTTTGATAAACCCAGTATTTCCAGAAGAATGCAACATAAACTGACTAACTATTATGATGTATAACTACTGCTGACACCAGCCTTGATTTCAAGCAAACAGAAGTAGGAAAATCTGACACCATTTTTTACAAAAGGGCCCCGGGGATCTAAAGAATAGCTGACTACTAAGTCTGACTCCAGTGTTGAATAGAAGCTAATAATAAAGAACCAAATTAGTAAGTCATAGGCACAGCTTTTGTGGAAGAAAGCCATGCTGCAGAAACATATTACAATCTCTTAAAGGAATCAAAAAGTATGTGGACACGAGTGAGTCTGCTAATAGAGTAACAACTTCCAAAGTCTTTGACGAGGTTCTTTGGTTTCTTTTCAAGCAAAGTTCTTCAGCAAAGTATGTCAGGATAAGACAGAAGATCCTTTTAGATTAATAACTGCTTAAGGAGGAGGAATGAACACTGAAGGAAGTTTGCGACTGTAGCAGCCTAAGCATCTGTGCTGGGATCCAAGCTGTCCACCTCCTCTTCCAGGTCATTACTGGGCAATAAAAAAGAAACAAACCTTGGCAGTCTCAATTGAAATGACTATAAAAAGCTGCAGAAGAATTCAAGGACACTACCCAGGCAATTAACTGGCAGGAGAGCCCACTGAAAGTGCAAGTGAGTGCATACCAAGTGTAAGAACAGGCACAGTGCAAACAGCACTTGGGGACAGTCTCCAAACTTGTTTTTGCCACTCGAAACCTTGGAGCCAAACACGGACAGCTTTTTGAGCATTTTAGCACACATACTGCTTACTTCAGCCTGGAAAAAGACTTTGTCTCAGTGTGTACTGAATTCTAGGAGTTCAAACACACTTAAAAGACAAGTCAGAGCACAGAAAAAGGTCCACAAAGTATGACGATCCTGCTGCAATTTTTGGCTCAAGACACCCTTGCCCACTGGTTACCAGGAATGGAAGTTACCCCATTATTGCATGCTTTCTCCCAAGCATATGTTGTTAAACAGACCTAGAGAAGACAGATCTTTGGTCAAACCCAGAACATTTGGATTAAATTAAAACAAAAACAAAACAAAACAAACTCTGGACAAGTGGATCTGGGTGCTGGAAACAAAATTCTCTTCAGATTTTTCTTTGAGAGGACCCACCTTGTACCTAACAAAATTTATCCCCAACGTAGGTCCATTTTCTATTTCCCTAGCATGGTGTGTTTATCTTGAATCCAAAATCATCCAGAAACTTTATCATTCTGTTTTTATTCAGCTTTATCTCTGTGCATACTCCTGATCACAAAATATCCTGGGATTAAATATATTAATTATCTTATTCCCTAAAGCTAAAATTAGTTTAACTAGAGTTCTGCTAGGAAGCAGGACAAAATGTAAAACTGAATATAAAGGCTCTTAAAAGGTCGCACCTATCAGAATTAAAATAAATAAATAAATAAATAATCCAAACTTGGCAAAAATCACTAAATTTTAAGAAAAAGGTGTTCTTCCAGCATTTGCATAGAGGTTTTAGACAGGGCCTGCTAAGCCTGCCCCCGCTTCTTTGCAACCAGAAGTAAAATGGAACACAAGTATTGCTCCACCTAAACCCAGCTTATGGTTCCCCTGGCCCTCCTGCAGAGTGCTGAACGGCTGAAGTGAGATGATGCTGTATTTGAAACTTTGTACACAGATATTTCAGTATCCCCATACATTCTTGGTTCCATTTAACCGAACCTGTGACTTTTATGCCAACAGAAGTGTTTGCCTTCAACCTCAAAACAGCCTGGCAGTTTTACAGCAATACACCAGGCAGCAATACAGATGTACTAGCCAAAGGAACATTTTCAGATGTACCTGACAAACCACATCAACACGCCATCCAATATTATTTCTCTCTACAGGGGGCAGCAAGAGGCTTTTTATGGCAGCTGAGACAGCCCACAGTCACCAGCAAAGTTCCTGCTGAATCAATAACAGCAGCTGGCAAATCACCTTGGCCACACGTATGTGTCTGACTCGAAAGACAAATCTAACTGTAGCAGGACTGAATCCCCCTTCACAGGCACTTCTTCCCTCTTCCCCTTTCAGCAGGGAGAAGCCTCAAGGCTGCATGGCTTTTTAGCTGAGAGAGTCAGTTCTTGCAGTGCTATTTCACTCCTGCCAACACCACCTGGGGAAGCACTTGGCGTACTTCCCTGAACCAACCTGACTGCTGAGGGTAACACTGAAGAATTTTTATGCCTCAAGGAAAAGGCAGAGGTGAGGCCTACCTGGATTTGAACATCTCTGAACGAATAACTCAGTCTTTGCCTGAAAGATCTACCTCAATTAGCAATGCTGGCAAGCAAAAAAAGGTTGATTATACTGTTCTTCAGTAGGATTATGCTGAATGCTGACCAGCCTTACCAACCAAAATGACTTACTAAAGAGATCAGTAGGATGAAAAGGGGAAGGAAAATAAATGGTAAAATAATTAATCCAACAGGCCATCTGCTACCTTTTGCTGCATTTCTTCCCAGTAGCAGGGGAATGAACAAGAAAGAAAATACAATGATACCTGAAAGCAGCACCAGCCAATCCTCATTGCTTTCCCTCTCTTCTGCCTTTCCCAGGAAACACATTGAAGCGATAAACGTTTAAACTATTCAGAATAATTGCAAGCATCCTGGGTATTCATTATACAAAATAACTTATATCAAGTTGCCTGAAAGATATGTTTTGTTAACATTTTTTGTGCTGTTTTGTTTGCTCGCATAGGATATTAAACAGTAAAACTTAACTTTGATTTGATCTGCTGGCTTTGACCTCCATGGAAGACTTATCTGCAAGTGAGCTTGGAGGAAACTCTTAAATTTCTGATCTGATCATGGCTGTCTCTACTGTTCCTCAAAGCATTTAGGTCTTCTTAGAGAACTTCTATCTTTATTACAGTAGTAAAGATAAACTCTCAGATTCGAGGTGGGGAACTACCTGGCAGATATGTAGTCTCTCTGATGCTTTCCACCTCGGGAAAAAACAGGCAGGAGCTCTGCTGCCAAAGATACGGTCAGTAGCCTGGGCAGAGGCAGCCTGGTCCCACCTTCATCGGACATGTCATCGGACATGCTGCCATTTCTGCTCGGCTGTCTGGGCAGAGCAGAGAGCTTCCACCTCCATCCTCCCGCTCTCCTGAGGGAAGGCAGGGCCAAAATGAACTCTGCTAACACGAACTCTTGACTCCGAGCAGCTTCACTCTGCTCAGTTCACCACCGCACCTGGTGGGGAAACCGTTTTTCTTTGCAAGATCCTGTAGTCCTGTTGCCTCTTACAAAAAGGGCCTCAGTGGCTGCCAACCCCACAGCAGAAGCAGCAGTGCTTAGGGAACGGCCACCTGGAAGGAAATGCTGGCCCAAACAGGTTACCTGGAGCATTTCCTCCCCTTCAGAAAATCTCTTCAGCACAGAGGCCCAACTGCTGACTGCAGTGAAGAAATAAAATTAAAGTGAACTTCAAGATAGCAAACCTTTCCCTGCCACTAGCAGCTGACAGACTCGTTTCTCTCCTCCAGCTTCAGGCAGGTGCAAATCTTTAGTAAGTCACCCAGGGAACATGGCACGAAGAAAGAGAGGCGCTGTACTCTATGCACTTCAGTGATTTTAACAAATGCACAGCGGGCAGTAAATTCATGCAGCAGTGCTTGCACAAGCATGAGTCAGACTCACAGCTGGCCACCTGTCTCCCACCTCATGCTGTGGAAAAACACCCTTTTTATGAAAGGCCATGGCACAGTCCCAGTGAGCAACCAGTGACCAACCAAACAGATCAGCTGCCGCAGCTGGAAGCCTGCAATGCCGAGATGAGCACCAAACCCCGGGACTGGCAGAGCCCCCCTCTCTGCTGGGGAGGAGAGGAGAGAGAAAACAGGCAGTACTTCATTTCATATACCTTCCTGTCCGATGCAAAAAAGCTAAAAGATACCAGTCAATCAGTGTGCTCACAAAGCTTTCCTTAGCTGATATTTAACAAGGAAAATAATATTAAATGCAGATTAGCCTGAAAGCAAATTTGGCTCCAGCATTTAGCAAAGACAAGAAGAGACTGTTTAAACCTGTTAGTAACCATACACAGAGCAAATACTAATATCTCCCCAGAATCCCCCTCACATCAAAGTAGACACATCCCAGGCAAGAGTTTTTTTTTTTTTTTTCCCCCTAAGATTACTTCCTTCTTTATGATAAATGCAGTAAGTAGTGTAGGTAGAAGATTAATCTGCTGTCAACTCCAAAATCCAAACTCCAGTATGGCAGATCTATACTCCCGTTAATGCAGGTAACTAAGCAGAGTTATTTAAAGGGAACAATATTACTTTGTGTTTTTTTTTTTTTAAAGCATTGGCACGAAACCATAACTAAATAAACCGTACTATAAGAACTTATGCATGAAATAATAATTAAAAAAAACCAAAAACATTCTCAAAAGCAAATCTTAAGTTATGGATTATAAAGAGAACACACAACAAGGAAGACTGACTGGACGTGGAACATCTAAATATATGCAATTAGACATTAAAATGGATGACTTCAGAGACAAATCAATATAGATTAAGTGTTCGTGAAAGGAATAATTGGAACAGCATTAAGAATAACATATGGAAACATTTGGTACAGTACAGCACATTTGCCTGTCAGGACAAGAAGTCTCAAGTACTTGCCTAATTAATAATATTATTTTAAGCATCAATTAAGATCTATGGAAAGAAAATAATTAAATCTCATAAAAACAGAACTAAAAGAAAACAAAAGTTTGCTTACTCTTCTTGACGCAAGTCATTAACACTCCGATCTAGTGAAATCATATCACTTGCCACCATATTAAACCCAAATTCTTTAATGCTGGCTTGAATGGATTCTTTGTAATCTGGTCCTAAAACATATGGCTTCGCTTCCTCTCCAGGGCCACCAACAACTCCGTGAGGCTCAGGCTCTTTGGGTTCAAAATTACCAAGGACTCCAGGTCGTAAAACAGGATCTGGGTATACAAATGTCTGAGGCTTAAATGTGAGATACTGCCTCTGGATGACGTTTTGCTGATTGTTATCACCAACACCATGCTGATTTAGTTCATTTTTGGCCTTATTTTTCCTTCGAATTGATTCCAAGTCCACTTCCACACCTTCAACATGAGGCCAAGGTACCACAGGTTTGAACTTCTCATTTCCTAGTCCACGTTCTCCTTTGTTTGGTATGGGTCTGTTGGCTTCTTTGTCATCCTATATATACACAGAGAAACAGCAGGAAATCACATAAACGTATTACTTTTATTTTTCTTACCCCACCCCCCCTCCCCAAATCCAGTACCTTGGCACTGAGAGTTGATACTATATGTATGTTAAGCAGAATGGAGAAATCTCTGTTCATTTAGGGGCTGAATGAACACTTGTCATTAAAGCTAGCAGTTGCTGGAGAGCATCACTGGACAGTGTCCACACTTACCTGAGCAAGTGGTCCTGGAAAAGGCCTAATGTTCTTCACCACCCCAAAAAATTGTTCAGCAATTTTACAGCACCCTCCCAGAGAAATGTGAAATTCACACAGATTTCGAAACCTTCTTGGCATTTTCAGTGATCAGCAAGGTCTATGGGGTAGGACAAGGGTGATTTTGAAAGAAACTTGGCAGAAAGGTTCTGAGTGGCTGGGTGTGAAGTCTCTGGAGAACAACAGCCCCACCCACGAACACGTTCCAAAAAATACAGTCACTGCTTTCCCTAGTACTTCTGTCCAATGGGACAATGGGGAAACATTGCTGAAAGTCCAGATTTCCTGGTAAAATTATCTATTTGTAAATGGGATAGATGTTCTCTGTGGAATTCAGTGTCACCTAAAAATGCACGCATTTTGGCAAGATCTCACTATCTGTTCACAAATACAGGATCAAAATAATAATAATAATAATAATATACATCAGAAGGGTGTCACCAATTCAAACCTGCTAGAGGCAGGTCTAACTCCAAAGATCAGGCTACTCAAAGACGTGTCCAGTCAGACTCTGAAAACATCTAATATCTCTGGACAGCCTCTTCCAATGCTTTACCAGTGTCTCAGTGAAGATACATATTTTTTTCATCACACCCAATTAGAAATTTCTTGTTATGGCCTGTGATGATTGCCTCCTGTCCTTTCAGTGTTGACCCCTGAGAGGACTTTACTTCCATTTTCTCTGTAACCTCATTTTTGAGGGTGAAAAGGTGTAACTAAATTTTCCATTAGACTTCTCCAGGCAAAACAATCCCAACTCCTCTGCCCTGTCCATGTGCTGCAGCCCTCCGGCCTCCTCAGCAGGTCTTTGCCAGGCCCCTTCCATTTGTGAATTTTTCTCCTACGCTGGGCACTGCAAGAGGAGAAACCAGACACAATGCTCCAGATACAGTCTCGTTAATTTTGTGTTATCAAGAAACAAAACACTTCCCTTAACTTGATGGCTAAGCTCTTGCTACTCATTATGCAGTTTGCCTTTACTGCAGCAAGGGCACATTGCCGACTACATCGCAGTGTTTTCCTCACATACCATGCTGCATAATAAACTTCAGAAAGTAAGAAAAATCCATGATAAAATATGCCTAGAGTAACACAATAACAATGGGAGTCAGACTGGCTCCAATTCAACATAACATTCTACCTCTCTGTTCTAATTTAAACAGGGAAGACGTACAAAATGCAGAAGTGCTACATTATTCTGCTCTTCCATCATTTTCTGAGGATCCCTGAAAGCCAACATGGGAAAGGGAAGGATAAGAGCACATGAAAAGGCACATTTAGCAAGGAGGTAAAAGGCTAGACATGTATCTAACTGAAGCCTTGAGACGACTTTTCAGAAGAGCATCATCTCACACTTGCCCTAGAAATCAACATGAACGCTCCGCCACTCAGCTGTCAGAACACTGCTGACCTCTCACAAATTTGTGCCTAATTTCTGATCCAAGTGCACAGACAGCTAAAAAACCAATAAAATAGTGGGAATCATCAAGAAGGATTCTTAAAGAAACTGTAATTTTGACTACATAACATTTTGATGTATTCATATCTTTGGTAATAGTTAGTTCTGGTCTCCACATCTCAAACGTACATGTTGGAGTTAGAGGAGGTACAGAGGAGGGCAACTGGAATGAAGGAGGAGGTGGACAGTGCCTTGGGACGTATGTGCAGAAGAGCTGTGACTCTGCAGTTTGGTGATGTGATGGCTGAGGGGTATATGACTGAAGTTCACAAAATCATGAGGGTGATGTATACATTGAATGCAAAACCACTGTTTACCCTAAATCCAAGGTCTAGGGGCACTTGAAAAAAATTCATAGAATATTTTTTTTTAAAGAAAAACAACAAAACCAAAAAAGTTCTTTGCACAGGCAGTGATCTCCTGGGATATGCCACATGGAGGCTGTGGACAGAGATAGTACCGACAGTGAACAAGGGATGAGGGAAAGCGATGGGTGACTGTTTTATGACCAGACAGTGAAAGGACTAGGGAGGGAGGTAGCTTCTAACAACTCTAATTCAACCTGTGTGGATGCTGGAAGAGTCCAAAGGGAAGGAAGCAGAGCCAGTAGCCAGGCTTGCCTGCACGTCCTGCTGCCATTCTCAGACACTATCCTGGTCTAGATGGATCACTACTCTCAGTCAGCCAGGCATTTCTTATGCCCTTGGTCTGTACCAAAGCAAATATCTTTTCCCGCCATTTCCACCAACTGTAAACATTACAAGCTTCGACTTCACCCGTTCTCTGACTGAAGGAAAACACTTCTAAAAGTAATTTGTTTATTTTGCTGCCATCAGAACTATGGCTTACCTCATACTACACTTAGCCTCATTATAACTGTTACACATAATTTGCATTATAATGCACTTATTTGCTGTTCCCTTCAAGACACTAAATATATGTCATTTTTCTAGGCTGGAAATACCGCATAGAACGAGCAAATTATACACACACACACAAACACTCGCTCACCTCTCCCCTCCAGTTTCTACACACCTATGACAATATGACAGCAGGCGCTCGTTGTGGGGCAGCCCCGGGAGGCAGCTAAGCACCACACTGCCGCTCACTCACTACTTCCCTCCCCATGCCTAGTGGGGTGGAAGGAAGAGAAAAGGAAGAACAGAAGTGAGAAAAACAGAAGTGAGAAAACTCACATGTTGAGACAAAAATAGTTTAAAAGTGAAGGAGAAGTGGAAGATGGAGAGAAAACAAAACAAGTGACGCAAAGGCAATCAATCACTCACAACCTCCCACAAGCAGACTGATGCCCAGGCAGTTCCTGAGCAAAACATGGCTAATCTCCCTAAATCCACTCTTCTCCTTTCTGAGCATGGCATTATATGGTATGGAATGTCTCTTTGATCAGTTTGGGTCACCTGCCTGGCAGTGTCCCCTCTCAGTCCCTTGCTCAATTCTAGCCACCTCCATGGTGGGCAAAGTGAGAAATGGAGAAGGCCTTCGGGCTGTGCAAACACTCCTTGGCCATAACTGTACCACTGGTGTTATAAACGCCGTGTTGCTAGCAAACCTTACAGGCTGCTGTGAAGAAAATTAACTCCGCTCCAGACAGCATTTTATGGTTTTTATGGGCATTTTCAAAAAAAAAAAAAAAAAAAAAAGAATTGCTTAAGTGCAGTCCACGGGTCCTGGAGATTACTCATTTATCCACAGATAACAGAGACAAAGGATTTCTAAATACCATCTGGAAGAAAAAGCAAAGTCAAGCCACAATCAAAGAACTATTTTGGCCATTACATAAACCCCAATGCCTCAGTTAGGAACTTCTAGAACTTCTCTTTTATGAGTGATGACTTCCCTTGTATTTTTTTAAATGATTAAATGACTTATCCAGAACTGGCTGAATAGTTTTTAATTAGTGATTAAAAGTTCAGTGCAGCAAAAGAAGAATCAAACTTCTAAAATATTCATACAACGACAGCAAGTTGGAAGGCATGCATATGAAAAAATCACAACCTTTCAAAAACTGGTAAAACAAGAGACTCTTAAAATTATTTGAAAAAACTCTGGAAAAGACCAAATCAGTTACAACAAGGTGAAGGGAGGTCTCAGAAAAAAAGTGAGCACAACACACACCTGAGCATTCCTGGGTTTTCCAGAAATTAGGGAAGAAAGGCAAAAATCTGAGTCATCTCACATCTAAAGACCACCAAAGAAGAGCAACAAGATCTCATGATATCTTACAAAGGACACATAGTAAGCTGTTTATATATAATAATATAGATTTCTTTCCCCCAGGAATAAACCCTTTTTTTTTCTATAGGCTAAATCTAAAGATTTCCTGCCAGCTTTTCTAGCTCCAGCTCAAGTGAAGCCTTCTTCATTGTTTAGATGTTGTTTTCACCCCTTAAAAGCATTATGTATGAGTCACTGCTATGAGTGTTTCGGAAATATTGAGATGATATAAACATAGTCAATTCCTGACTTGTGTAAAAAGGAGATATTTGGTGTGATTTTTTTTTTTTGGCAAGTTAGGTTCTTCATTTTTGCAAAGGAGAGGAATGAAACTGAAGTAATGAGGAAAGCAACCATATCCTCTCGGAAATGTATTTCTAAATTATACAAAGCAAAAGAATAAAAAATGGGAGAGGCCTTCATAAGGCTGCAAGATTAGTCAACTGACAGAAGGGCTGGAATTCTGGCTGGCAATAAAACTGAAAATGTCAAAGTTGCATAATCTGCTTTTCTTAAGTAAACCAGTTCAAGACTGGCAACTCCCTAAATTTCTATGAAATCATGTCTGAAGTACAAATTGATGTTAAAAAAAAAAAAAAGTGGATTTGTTTAATTTATAAAATTGAAGAATATCATACCAAAAAAAAGTTTGCTAATTGAAAAGAATGTCTATAAAAGCAACTTGCTCATCTAGACAAAAATCAGTGATGCCCAAAAAAATGAAGAGAAGCATAATTAAGTACAATTCAGTAGTATACTTATACCCAAGGCTACAAAAGGAAATTAAAAACTCTACGCTCTCAGAATATGTGTACTTATACCCAGCTGATTAAAGATGGATGCCAAGTATTACAATATTCAGGTGTTCTTGATGAAAAACTACAAAAACTCATTAGGTTAATATTTTAGTAATCCAGAAGGTCAATCCCTATGTACTTGCATTTTTCTCCAGTCTAACTGTTGCCTTTCTTAATTCCTGGCTACATCTACACCACTGGCACTTACCATGAAATGCAAACACAAGGAAGAGTACAAGGACTTTAACTGATGATAAATCAACAGTTCTCACAGCTCCCTTCACTCAAGTTCTTCATGCAGGTGACAAGATTTAAAAGTAAACAAAGGGGGGGAAAAAAGAAGTATTTTGAATAGAGACTGTCACAGGTGCTGTGACAGAGACTACACAACTCTCAGCTTACGTTTGGTACTTCAGCAAGGATTTCAACATATTTAAAGTATTTTGCTTTGTTTGCCTCATCTTAATGCAGTCACATTCCTGGCTTATTGGAGAAAAAAGTCCACTTGAAAGGGGTTCTGATACAAGACACCTGAGCCTACCATTTTAATTAGTTGAGGAAATGGGAGGGGTTGTTTTAATTTGTTCAATTACAGAAGAAGGAAAGAAGAAAAAGGAAAAGGGAAAAAAAGAAATAGAAATAGAAAAAGAAAAAGAGATGAAGACAAAAGAAAAAAGACAAAAGAGAAAAAAGAAGAGAAGGGAAAAGACAAAGAGAAAGAAGAAAGAAAAAAAGAAAGACAAAATAGAGGAAAAAGGAAGAGAGAAAAAGGGAAAAAATTAAAAGAAAGAAAAAATAAAAAGGGAGAAAATTAGAAAAAAAAACAGAGAGAAAGAAGAAAGAGAAAAACCACAATACGGATCCACAAAGATTTCCTTATTGACTAGACTCATGCTGAGGAGAGACTAAATAGTGCCTGTTCTCAGCCATGCTTCTAGCGTGATTCTGCTCTATATGCTAACAACGTGTGTGGGGAAACCACGTTGTATATATTGGTTTGCTTCTAATCGTTACGTGTAGGTTTTACTCACCAGGCAGAGTAAGCGCAGAACATAGATGGATAAAAATAGCGTCACAACAATTTCTTTGTTCTACAGCTATTTTTGTGTCGCATGATAGGAAAAAAATAATTCTGGTAAAAAATTTGAAGACTTTTCATTACACAGAACCAAACACAGCCAAAGTGGAGAACCATCTTATCCAACAACATATTGTGAATAGATCTCACAGTAGATACTCACTAACTTCATAATAAATAAAATAACCCTAATTCCCACAACACAGTTGGCTGGCTGTCAAAGAAACCCTAGGAGATGGTACTGCTTCCAATTACACCCTTCATGGTAACCTCTATCCTAGCAATCAAGATGTAGCTACTGCAGGATCATCTGCGGAAGGGAAAGCAAAACCAAAAGCACAAAGAAATTGAAAAACACAGCTTTGAAAACAAGGAGGAGGAGTTATGGCACAACTGCCATAATTTCAGAAAAAAATAAATTAAAAATTCCTTTGTAATCATTAATTTTTTAAGTGTTCCAGCATAAAGAGGTCTATTTAAACTCCATATGCAGCACTGCCCACTTGTCAAATTTTGCAAAACCTTCCATCAAGCAATTTCATCACAATGTACTCAAATTAGGGCAGAATTTGGACCTCAAGAATTCTTCTGTTGAATATGAGCAGTGGCACTCAAGCCACCTGGCTTGAAATGGGCTTTTGCTATCACAGTATCTGAGCAAAAATGGCTCACTCTTTTGCTTTGGCTTCTCCTCTTGGTGTCATCCTGAGCCACTCCAAAGGTGACGGAGTGCACACTTCTCTGCTCAGTAGCTCCTACAGTAACTTCTAGGGCCTGTGTAACCTTAGAACAGAACGTTCATGAGAACTGCAGAAACAGAAAGAAATATAATTTTACACTAAATTATAGAAAATTTCTGAGGTTTAAAAATACATGCTTGTAAAAATAACAGATTGCTAAATCACTGTAATTGCATGCTTTGTGCAACTCGACTGAAAAACATGTTAAAGGTATTCATCACCAACGCTTCCAGGAAAACATGTCTATAAGTTACGCTCTTATGTCTACAGTTACCCTCAGTTTTGACAGATATCCTGAGAACATCAAAGTCCAATGCCATCTATCTGGATTTTGCCCTGGTAAATATTCTACAAGAAACAAAAAGTACTTCAACAAGACCCAAATCTAACCTACTAGCATTAAAGCTGCATTAATACCAACCTGGAATAAGTTTTGGCACATAGAACTGACCTGACTACTGTACCACAAACGTGTTACTGTGATGGCATCTCCAAACAGCAAGTAACCCTACCAGAAGATGACCACATCAGTCTACTTTTCAGAGTGTTCCACACAAGACTTGGTCAGAAGCCACAAAGAAAACTCAGAAAAATTAAACAGAACTTTGAAGCAAGCATCACTTTATATACATTATATATATAAATATAATTATATATATACACATACATAAGTATTCTATTCATTAAAAACACACAACTTGGAAGTGCAACTGAGGTGCAAGAGCCAAAAGCAGCTTTGGAGAAATGCATGTTCAGCAACAGTTTTATACTACTATGTATTGTACTTCCACTACATTTAAGATGTAAAATAAAATGCAATTATTATTATTTTATATGGAGGACAACTTTCCCCTTCACGTACTTCTTAGATTTTATAGTAATGGTCAAGCTGATTGCTACCTGATGCATTACACATTATCCTGCAGCATCTTTTATTCAGCTTGCTTTTCTTGCCCCCTTCTCTCAGTTCCCAAGGAGCTCCTCAAGAGGGAACTGTTTTGCCAGATACCTACAACAACATTGCTAGTTAGCAGCACTGAGGAAAATTCCTTTCCCCACTCACTCCTTACACTGTATTTGATAAGGCAGTACAGGAAAATCATTAGTATTTCCACTTCCCCTTGGTATTCAGACAGAAATAACTATTAGTTTTCACTAGATACCAGTGGACCACAGTCATTAATATCTACTTAGTCCACTAGGAAAAAAAAAAAGTAAAAAAAAGGGTAGTAATACCTTTGTGCCCCAAAATTGCCAGAACTAATTGAGGCAGAACAACTTCAGGGAGTAAGATCAACAATTTCCTTCTATTTTACTGTTGCCATTCCTGATTTTGAGAGCATTGCTTATGGAAAAGCAAGTGGCACATCCATAAGAAAAAACATAGCTTATATAATAAAGGAGAGAAACAGTTTCTCAAAATGTGAAATTGGCAAGTTCTTGATGTTCAAATGAGTTTGACTGAATTTAGCGTTCAAGGTCTGAGCGATCCACATTAATCTGAGTCTCTGTGTCATTGATTACAAGGAAATAGCAAAACCATGTTCATATTACCTAGTAATGAGTCTAAAAACCAACAACATTCACTAACAGCTGAGGTCATCTTGTCTGAACTGCCAGGAAAGACAAGGCTCAGCTTCTCAACATTTTTTTTTTTAAGGTTTCAGTTGCTGTAAGAGCTCTCTGGGCAAAACTATCAACTGGCTCTTCCTGTCTTCTCGGATTTTTCTGAAGATACCATCTACTTTGTCACAGCAGAAGCATTCATCTAGGACAGTGACTCCAGGCTATTGCTTGCATACTGCCCTGGTTTTGCAGCCAGCATTTCACAAGGTCATTGCACACCAAATTTTACTAAGCTATGGAAGCCCTCAGGTACCAAAACAAATGGAGATTATCTCTTGTCCTTCCATTTTTTGTGGTGTACCTGCAAATATAGTGACTGATATTAATTCCTAGCAATGCAAGAATACTTATTTTCAGTTGAAATAACTTGATGTCCCAAATATTTGCCTAACAGAGGGTAAATCCTGAGTTTTACCCATTTACCTAAGAGTACCTTTTTTAGAGATACACATCTACCTTTAGATGAATCATTAAGATATCCATGTGGATTTAAATGGTTCTCCAGCAATATTATCCTTCACCTGTAAGGAGAACTCCTCTGAGCTAACAATGCTGCTGTCATCCTCTCCGCCCTTGCTGTGCACTTACCACCTCAGCTCCAGCAGAGCAACACCATTCTGCCGCAAAAGCTGAGCTCTGTTTTGGCTTGTACTGCCCTACCCCCTGCCCTTGCTCCTGCACATCTCCTTCCCATGTCCCTCTGCCCCCGTGTCTCGGCTGCAGCGCTCTACGTTCCTCCTCTTGGAGAAGGCTGGATTTTCTATAAACACAAGGGTTACGCTCGTACATATCTGGTCTGGATTGAGCAATTTTCTTTACTTAGCAAAGTTAAGTCAACTTCATAAAATGCAGAGACTGCCAGGAGACTTGGGATTGAGTCCTTTGCACCAGACCTAGTCACTTTTCAGGGATGCCAATGGCCATGCAAAGCTTGCAAACTTCTTTCACTCCCTCTCCCTCCTTCCCACCTTTGGTGGGTTTTCAGAGTACAAAAGGACAGTGAGGACGTGGCCCAGCCACATCACATGCGCCAGTCAGGGAGAACTGCAACACTTCTCGAATTCCTGTGTGACATCAACTTTCACAATTAGACTCCTCTGCCTGACCGAAAGCAAGTAAAAATAAAGACAGAGTACTTCAGAACAAATTACTGTCAAAAACAGTAAACTTTTATTGTCTTCATTTTTACTAGCCCCCATTGTTTGGAGATACTGAGCTAACTTAAATTCTCCAGCATGCCTTCCTTTTTGCCTGAGGTTCAGCTCTTACTGGGCTTTTACCCATCTGCATGTCTTCCCATTTCTGGTATGGTCAGAGTTTATCTACAGTTCCATGCTGTCCCTTGCCCCATCTGTTGACAAATGATCATGCCACATTGAAGAAGCCTTGTCAGGGATCCACTTCACCCAATGAAGTTCACTTAACACATTTCCAAGAAAACTATGGAGACAACAACAAGCAATGCTTATCTCCTTGCAGCTCCCGAGAACACCCCATAATCTTAGATAGTAATTAAAAGATATAAAAGACTCAGATAAATACTTGAATAAACAGATATTATGATAGTCTCTGCTTAAATTCATAGCCTCTTGTCATTAATACAATTGCTCAAGTAGCACAGATATTCATAAACCGAATCATAAATGAGGCTGCTATATTGTCTAAGGTCATGTTATATTGTAGTCTCTTCCATACTTAGAATGGTATGATGTTGACACTACTAGCTTGTGCAATAAAAAAAAAAAGCATTTGTAGCTGCTTCTTTAGAATAAGAGAAAAGTTGTCAAAAAACCCTGGATAAAGCAGAAGTATGATCTACAGCTTCCTATATACTTTCCTTATAGACTGCTCCCCAAGGATGACAAAAAGGCTTTTAATCTCAGAAAAGCGAGAATTTATTACAAGTTTATTGCAACTAAAATAATTAACTTTTTCGGTAAAGGAAAAAGTGATCAAGCAGAAACGAACATAAATAAAAGCATAAAAGCAAGCATCTCCCTACCCACTGTCTCTCTTCACACGTATTTTGCTTCTAGACTAGGTCCCTGTTAATCAGGTGTCCTTTTTCTGTCGCAGTAAAGTGCAGTTTCTCTGGTCCCCAGGACATCTCTTTCCATCAGCTGTAGATCTGCTTCTTGCTCTTCTAAGCCCTTCCTGCTGTGCTGTGAAGCTCACCGCATTCTTTCCTTGTCTGCCCTACCTTGCATCTTAAACACCCGTCTGCTCCAAGGAAGCTCGGTTCCACTGAGCCTGCTCCTCTCTTCCTAATGGAACATGACACAAAGCGAGACGAGCAAACACTGTACATCGTACAAGGTAAGTCATTTTAGGTTAAGTACTTAAGACAGGTCTAATCAACCACCAGCTGACCAACAGACTGTGCTTCACCTCCGAGCCTGCCAACAACTGTACTTTTTCAATGCCCAGAACCTTCCTTCCTTTCTCTGCATAACAGACAAATGTCTACATACTGCAGCTTACATTTTGTCATGAGCATGGTATTTCAACTGCAAACTTTTGCTGAGCATCATCCACAGTAATTCATTCTTGAACAAGGAGTGCGGTGACTCAAATCTCAAAGATCTGTGAAATACCAAACCACCTGTTTGGTATTTCAGTGTGTTTATCCTTGAATGCACAATACAGGTTGCTATACCATAGATGAGACTCAATCAAAAATCAAAAAAATAAATTTGTATATCATTTGACTCGTTTGCTAAATTTAGCTGCTTTAAATATTTTATTGTAATTTAGCTGTTCAGAAAGCCAAGTCCCCTGGAGAGGCCAAAGAGCAAGGAGAGCATGAAGCCCTGGGGCACAGTTATCATTCTGCTGCAGCAACACAGAAAATAACTGTCTCAGGTAAGCAAAGCCCACCAGACACTGAGCCTTGTTTTGCCAAAATAAAGTCTAGTTTCTTGTCTAATCTTGCCAGTAGTGAATCTGCTAAGGACCCAATTGCTTTCAGTTTTTCCTTCTTTTCCTGAAACAACTCCTCTACTTGATGTCTTAGTAGATGTCAAGTTGCATTTACTCACAGGAAGGAAAGCACTTATTGCCTAGAAAGTTAAGCCATGTTTTCTTTGAAGAAGCTTAAGAAAATATTTTTTTCTTCAACGTCTCAACGTGGAGGCAACGCGTGGGGTACCTTGCTGTGTGAGAGGTTCAGCAAGGTGACTGCATCCTTAAGCAAATACTTCAGAAGATGCTGAAAAAAAAAAACCAAACCCAACAGGTATCCAGGAGGAGCTGTGAATAAAGTGATGCATTTCTAAACAAGTAACTTCTAGGGGCTCAGCCAACCCCAGAAAATTGTTTAAACAGATGAAAGCTGTGGGAAGTCTCCAAATGCTTAGAATTCTGGCTGGGTCTAATCAATATTATCATCGCTCATTTCTGTAAACATTTGTTATTATGTATTTTGTTCAAATGCAACCTTCTGTTCTCCTCTTAGTCTCTCTCAAAGTGGGTAACATTTCCAGTTTTGTTCACAGTGTTTTTGACTGAGATGGTGCCATTGCTTACCCTGCTTTGGGGGTGGGGGGTGTGGGGGGGTGAAGTATAGAGGAAAACTTTTTCCAACTCTTTCTTCTAGAAAAAGCTGAACATAATTTTGAAAATCAGCAAATCCCTTTTGAAAAATGGACAGTAATTATTGCAGAAGGTGCAAGATTCCCTCCCCATCTCCTTCCTCCAACATTTGCACATGGCTATGTGGTTCCTACACATCTGACCAGATTTTAAAAACAGCGCTGAATGATTCTCATAACATCTAGAAAACAGAAGGTCTTCCAAAAAAGGAAGATATCGGCTCAGTCCTTCAACTTGTATACAAGGGTTTCAGATTGAAGTATTGGATTTTCTCCATCTTCCAAAAAGCTTTTTTAAGAGAGAGGGTTTGGGACCATAGAATACAGAATATATCACAACCATAATGTTTTCTAATGCAGCTTGATAAATAGAAATCCATTTTTTTCCTTAATAGAAAAAAAGACTTTCAAGTTAAGACCAGCAAAACGGAGTGAAGGTAAAGGCATTTATTGATTTAGTTGCAAGTGATGGATAATCAGAAACATACTTGGGATATAATAAATTGCTTCATAATAATTCAAATTACCAACACCTTGCTGGCTTATAAAATTTTTTTAAGGATATAAGGAAGAAGGGGGGCATGTTTGATAGATAGCAAGGGATTCGTATCTCTAAATTGAAATGTCAGCACTGTTGTAAGTTAGGTACTCTTCTGAAACAGCCATTATCCTCACTCCATAATTAGACAACTGCCCACAATTTTCCTCTCTAGAGCTATTTTATAAATGCTTGACTTGAAGAATTCTGAGTATTAAGAACAAAATGGACAATTGTTTAATACCTCATCTCTATCAGAGTGGACTGTAAGATTCAAAAGGGCCTCCATATATCAGGTCTTTGCCTATGACCCTGGTCCATGGCTTCATTTTTTTCCCCTTTCTTCAGAAAAAAAGAATGCATTGATCTTCATCTGAGCTTTATCCGAGTTCTCTGTGCTGCCAGTTAGAGGCTAGCAGAATGCAGGTCCCGTTTTCTAGTTAAAATTAACTCCCTCCCTTACAGATCTCTAGGACAATTTTTTGTTGTTAAATATGAATAAAGAACAAATGATCCTGAATACCTGGAAATAAAAATAGTGACATTGTATTAATGCCTTGTGATCCATGTAGTTTAGCTATTTCTGTAGTTGTATTCCACTACTGCCAAAGGCACACGCTTTAAAACACTTGGCAAACAATTTCAATAATTTTTGCAATCAAACAGATGAAAATTGTAGAAAACAACCATAAGAAGGGATTGTTTCACTGTATTATTGCCTTAATCCACAGCTCTATCATTGCTAGCACATACACCTTCTCTCTGGTACGTCCTTATTTCACTCCTGAGTGCTGTGATCTTCAGCAGCACAGATCTTTCACGCCCTCATGCACGGCAGCTGGCCTCAACTGGTCCTGCACCCATACTTGAGGGATTACTACAGTTGCTAAAAACTTTCTTTCACAGCCCTTAATGGTTTAAGCAGTAACGAGCCATCTCTTTGCCATCCCCAAGACCACTTCCATCTTTATTTCCTAGAAGGTTGTGACCTCCAAGGTCAAAGGCTTAAAACGCAGCATCATTGAAGAGACTCTGTACAAGATTTGTTCTTGTCACTAGGTTTCAAGATTAAAAGAAGCTGGTGACACTTCTAGTTGAGTCATTGCTCCTTCCACATTCTGTCTTGCTCCGGGAATATCCTTTGTTTTATGTGCATGTTTCAGCAAGATCTTAAAGACAGAACTAAATTTTATTCATACGGTCATTAGAGAGTCTTAAGAACTTCTAAGGTGTCCTCTGTCCAGCTTCATTTGCTTCCTCCATTTCACAGGGATTACTCGCCTCCTTTTCCTATGTAGTAGTGTTACCTATGAGGGGGCAAGGCTTTTCATTTCACTGAGACAAAGTCCCTTTTAGGAATGCTCTCTGTAGACTGAAAAAAAGAAACATTAGCTGTTTCTTCTGGACTTGAACAATCAACATTTAAATTAGAAAATTTAAGAGACCAAGGAGTTAAAATTTCTAACCCATAGCTTTGCTATTGAAAATAACCAACTTCCATTATTTCTCCCTCCACAGGGAAAAAAGCCTCCAAAATAAACAAAAACTGCCATCAATCCTAATGTTTTAAGCAGCCAAGAACAGATTTCCTGGCCCTCCAGGCTATGAACACTGTACTAGCAAGAGCCAGTAGAGAAGGACTGTGGAACTTCATCCCTATTCCTCAATCATCTGAGACAGAAAGATATTTAAAAATCATACATCTGTTTTATATACCTCGGAGGGTAAATGACATTCACAATACAATAAATCCATTGCTGATGGACATGCTTGATCAGGGGATGCTGGTTTCTGTGCTATATTCTTGTACGTCCAACTTTTCCTTTTAGACTTCCATCAAACTCATTTCATATTTCTTGCTATTAAGAAACAAACTGCATGATTAGATTTTCATTTATCTTGAAATATTGTTACCATTCTCAAGCTTTACAACAGCCTATTTGTCTTAAATTGCATTCTACAATTTGATCAGTCCTACCATTTTGAAAGCTTTCTCAAAGAAACAGCCAAAGCCAAAAGCTGCATTGTATGAAAATTACACGTAGCCTAAAACCCATTTCTGAAAATTTCATCTGAACTCCCAATAGATTTCAGAGATTCAGAATATTTACATAATTACCTTGTGTACTGCTTGACAAGTGAGGGGAAATCACTTATGATCAATTGTGTTCTATCTCATCTTTCCATGACCCTTCCTTCCTGCATCTTTTCTGTGTAGGACATTGAAGAGAATCTATGTGGTACTTGCCAATAAATTACAGTTATATTCTACTGAATTGTTGAGGTAAGGGTTGTTCTTATCTGTCCTAACTACTTTAAAAATAATGCAAGTCAACACAATACATGCATTGGAAGCATAAGGGAAAAAAAGGTCTGCAAGAATACGAAAGTGTTGAGAACCAATTTATTGAACAGAAAAAATCAGTCTTGGTAAATTGACTACTCTTTCTGTGACACATACAGCTAGTGACATTTATTGTTTTGCTGTAAAGTAGACATGATGAATGTCAAAACCTATTTCATAGCTTTGCTTTAGCAGCCACATCACGTGTGAGTACAGCCAGATTCTTGGCATCTTTTAGATAGCCAGCAAGAATTCTATAAGCTAATCCACATACTTTTTCAAACAGTTTTAACAGACTTCGTTGAGTTTGTTCTCTCCTGCCCTCCACTACCCTTCCAGCCTTGCCCTTACCTCTGTGCTCTCCATGCAGTATCTTTTCTTTTGACTAGGGAAGTCACCACAAGATCTAATGGAGGGGCAGATGCTGCTGCTGGACTTCAAGGAACGGACTGCCTCGGCATTTACTTGGCTACTGCTGGTGATACTTGGTACTACAAACAATCTAAACTTGGAGTTGGCAAGGCTAACAGTTAAATCTTTACTTTCAAAGCCAACTTTGGGAACTGACATCCTACCTTCTTTCTCTCAAGAAGTCACTAAGGTTCAGCCCCTATCCCTGAACGTCTTTCAAGGCTCTCACTTACATCTGAAGAAGGATCCTGAAGAAAGTATTCACACGAATGTGTTCCCAGCTCAGGTACACTCTGACTGGCATTTCTGACCACATGTCTGGAGATGATGTGAATAAACACCACCAATTCCTTTGCTTTGAAACAGCTATGCAAGCAGGGAATAAGTGTCACGCTCCAATAGCTAGCTGTTCTTTTCCCCTCTCCCTCCAAAGCACTAAACACTGCTAGAAATCACAGACAGCATTGGTTTTTACAGGGTTCATGTGGTCATTTTCAGCTCCCCACAGACATTAGTATAAAGTGCCAGACATCAGACATGTAGTAATTCACAAGCCTTATACCTTTTAAGTGATTGGAATTTCAATCAGTGTGATAAGCCTTTCATAGATTTTTTTTAAGAGGGCTTTAATATGAAAGTGCCTATTAGTGCCTGCTGCAATCTCTTGCATTTAAATAAGCAGTAGATGACTGTAGCAATCTCCTGTTGAAATTATTTTTGAATACAGCAGACAAAGAAAGATGCATGGGGACCCTTCTTGCTCGCAACAAATGGAAGTCGGTGTTCTCAGCACTGGGTCTAGCCCCCACTGCTGAAACAGCATAGCAAGAGATATTTGTATGATAAACTGTAAGCTTTTTAACAAACATTGGCTCCTCGTAAACATTTTCGTTATGAACTCGGAAGTCTTGGCAACTCAGACTCTACATAAATAACCAGAATGGAATTTTGCTTAAAAATTGATCCCCAAATGACTTGAGAGACTTTTCTCAGGTTGTACTTTCTTTCATAAGGCTGCTTGCAGCTGGAGCGATTTCCATAAGCACTAAGCCTGCATGCTCCTGGTAGGCTTCAAATGGAGGTGCTAATAACTGCACTTAGGAAAACTACAGCCTTCACTTCTTGCATCTAACATAGAAAAGATATTAGCGAGGTGTAGTTATGATGTACCCAGTTCATTAGGTAGGTGTTTAAATGGGAACACGATTTGCCAGATCAAGATCTTTACATGCTAGTCTTGCACTTTAACTTCTAACAAAGACAATTTTGTTAAAGCCTGTCAGAAAGCTGATTTCACAAGCCATTTGCAGTTCTTGAGAAAAATATTATTTTTCTCTCTAACGGGGAAAAATCTGGCCAGCAACTAGAGGTAGAAGAGTCGGCGAGGCTGTTTTTACTTACATCTGGCCTGGGAGAGAGGGGGCCTCCCAAGAGGAAGCACTGCAGCAGCAGCAGGATGTCACTGTTTGGATCAGGAGTGTGAAGGGGATGCTGTACGCATAAGCCATCAAACACCAGAGGAGAAACCGACAGCAGTACTTGGACAGGACAGGAAGCGATATAGGCCTGCTTACCGTGCATCCAAATATAATCAGCAAAACAAAGCCAAAAATCAGGAAGGAAGCTACTCTAATCCCAAAGTATAAAAAAATAAAAGAGGGGATAAAATCCACTGTGTTTTGCTACCTTTCAATAACCTGCAAAACTACTGTACTGAAAGTGGTAAGGAGAAGCAATACAGGAGAGCCTTTTCTGTCAGAGACAACACATTCAGCAGACATCAACCAAGCCAATATTATTACTGTTATTAAACAATCGCCTTTTGGGAAGACCTGTTTCCTTTTTAAAAGTTCTTGCTCACCACTGACAACAGCACAATATAAAAGGCATAAGCTCTGGTTAAATGTGTCATATTCTAGTTACTCAAATCAACGGTTTCTCAGTGTGTTACATTATCATACAATGTAGACTTGGACAAACCTTCTCAATTAATATAGGAAAAAAAATAGATTAAGTCCTTATTCTACTGAACAATTCTAGTAAACTAAAGAAAAAAATCAACCACAAAACACATTATTTTTCTTAAATTACAACTAAGGTATTTTACAGTTTTAAGACTCATGGCAAACTAAAACCATCAGGAACAGTCATAAAGAGGTCAACGTGTTCTTCAAAAAACTGATGGAGACATCCAACTGGATATGAGAAAAATTTGCCCCATGAGCAGAGCCAAGCAGTGGGACAAGCTAGGCTGAGAGGTTGTGCAGTCTCCCTCCTCGGTGGTTTTCAAGACCCAAGCAGACAAAGCCCCAGGCAGTCTGTCTGACCCCATGGCTGACACTGCTTTGAGCAGGAGGTTTGACCTCTCCAAGTCCCTTCCAGCTCAAATTATCCTATGATCTTATGCAAAAGAATTGGAATAATCTTTTTGACTTCATTAAAGCTAGATTTTTTTTTCCCTTTGCATTTAATTCAGTCCAATTAAAAATATAAAAAGCTTAAAAATAAGCTACTACTCAGCTTCCATTTCTAGTAATTTCAACAGAACACGAATAGCAGGAACTCTGTGCATCTCTTTAGTAAAGAGCAGTTGAAAGCCACAAGCAATAGAAGTTGCTTCAGACATAATATTTTTCCTGGAAACAGCACACACTCCTTTTTTTTTTTCCAGCATGCCATTTCCAGTTCTATAATTCTGGACAGCGTGACATAACTGTAGGTTTGTAAAGGAAGTCAGACTTCTATTAAATGGGGGGGTGGAAATCACTTACCTATTCTTCCTATGGAGTGAAGGTACTCATCCGACTTCCCAGCTTTATTTGAAAATCAAAGTTTGGAAGACTTCTGAATGTCAATACTGTGTTGCATTACATTGACATTTATCTTCCCAAGACTGCAGATACACTGATACAGTAAGACCTGAAGGTGATATTTTTCATCTCTGCTGCAAGATGAACTGTGGAATACCAGGAATATGAATTGAAAGATACACCTAGCTCTTGCTGAACAAATAAATGAAAAATACTGATTTTAGCTGACATAGAGGAGCTGTCTCTGCATTTTTATTCTCTCTAATTTGTTGTGGATTTAAACCTCTGCCTGATGAATGTTAGACGTTTGGTACTTTTTCTAGCCATTGTTTGAGAGTAAGATGGATACGTTTCCACAACCAATTTACTTCTCCCCTACATTTTTATCCTTTCTGTGTGCCAACAAAAGCACCTCTACACCTGCACAGAGCTGCATCAAGGACTCCCAAAGCAAGCTGTGTGGGCAAGCCAAACGAATTTGGCACCTGTATGCAGCAGGGTGAACACCAGTGCTGAGCTAGTTCACAATGGGAACATGAAAAAAGCTGCTGGGGAAGCTGAAAAAGGCAGACGAGAGTGCCCTAGCAGCAAAATGCACAGAACACTAGAGTTATTTCTAGCCATCCTCAAAGCTCTCCTCAGGACCTTCCAAGGGCACACAGGAGAAAAAAATTGCCTCCAGGCTGGCATGAGCGCAGCTACTTGGCTCAATAGAGGGTTTTGTTGTTGCCTTTTTTTGTTTTGTTTTGCTTGTTTCTTTTTCTTATTTATTTTAATTAAAAGGTACAAGAGTGCCTCTCTCTCTAAGCCTTCCTTCTGCCTTGGATGAGCCCCCTTGCTGTGCTGGGAAATTGGACACAAAAGCAGACACTCCTGGTGCACTAAGAGCACCAGAAACAAATGCAGGCTTGCCCAGTCAGGTGGTTTTCTGAGTTGCCTCCACGCCCAGACCCTATCTCAGTCATAGAAACCAGAAATAACCCAAGCACTCCTGCGCAGGGAAAGCCCGTAAGAACAAAACACTTTGCTTCAGGTGATCGGAGCCATGCTTGCTGTTCACCTCTCCAAGGCACCCAGGAGTGTTCTTCCAGTGTTTTCGATGGTAAATGGCAATGGCAATGCAGAAATAACAATTATCCTCTAAACACAAATCTCCCTTTTCTCCTAATTCTTCTAAGACAAGATTGCTCTTCAAGGAAGATTTTCATCTTGCTATAGATTGATGGAGAGAGCTGCATGTTCATTTAAATTCAGGGAGGCAGGAAGATGCCTACAACCAGCAGTTGCCCCTGCGCTGTATGAGGGCACTCTCTCAGGAAAGCTCCAAGTGTCAACAGAGTTCTCATTAAAAAAAAAGTCACTTTTCACAACACTAGATTTGAACATGTTTTTCTAAATCTCCAGTACTATGCTTTTCTTGCAAAATGCACCCAAGTGTCAGGCAGAACTCCCTTCCACATAAGATAAAGAATTAAACAAAATTAGCAAGTATTTTCTCACTCGTATTCGATCTTCTACTCCACTACAGCTGGACAAGAAACGGTATTAAGGAATGTGCCAATCTAATGCTGGCCACATTTTCTCAGTCTAGAGAGGAAATAAATCAAAATAACTACAAATAAATAAATAATTAAAAGCAAAACATACATAAACTTGACAAAAAAAAAAAAAAAGACAACCCAGGTTTCACTTAAAAAAAAAAAAAAAAGCTTCCAGCAATTCCACACACATCGAAGTTTTAACAATATAAACACCACCTGAGAAAAACCAATTGTTGCTGTCACATTGACATGTAATCTCCCAGTCACACATACCAGCCAGTAACACAGGGCTGGTGTTTGTGAAATACATGAAGGGAAAGGAATACTGCAGAGCTTACCATGCGTTGGGATAAAGCCAGCACCGGTTATAAAACACTGGAGCTACCATAACCAGGTCTTTTTTGTACACTTTAAGGTTTCTGAGTTCTACATCCCATGTAGTACAGAAACAGTCAAGCAACAATAATGCCTGACAAAATTAACAAGCGCACGTGGGGGAAAAAATGGACTTCCTAGTAGAAAGTTGTGGGGGTTTGGTGCTAGAACCTAAACAGGACTCTCAAAATATGTACAGCTTTGAAGACTTCCACTTGCAAAGCTACAGTCAACTACATACAACTACAGACATGAATATTTAACTAATTTAGCTGCAAGACACAGATCATGTACTTTAAACCTTAACTTTCTCTTAAGTAAAACTGGGCTTAAAAATAAATGCCCATGCAGTTTAGTAAATATGTAAAAGTATTGTGCTCTGGACTTAGCAAATCTCAGGTTTGAGAATTGAAAAAGGAAGATAAAATAAAATGACTTCATATACTCGAAAGCATTCTCACTGATGAACATTTTAAGGTATCAGAGTCAAGACTGTTAAGTAAAGCTATTAAAACATATTTTAAAGCATTGACCTGAAAAGTATAACGAATTCTGTTCAGAACGTTACGCCGTTGGTAATGTTAAAAAGTACACTATGGCTGTTAGATAAACCAAATTAATAGATAAAAGTTCTGTTTCTTAGAAATTAACAGCTGTGAATCATTCCTGAAAATCAGGATTGCTGGGATTAAACTGCAAACAGTATTTTGACAAGTTCTCAATACAGACTAAATTCTTGCAAATATTGTGCAAGATGAAACCTGTTCAAAAACCTGTTCAAGCCATCTCTCTCCTTTCCAGTAACAGCAACTGGCCGAGTCTATCAGTGGGAACTTGGGGCTTAGCATTTAAGGCTGTAAAGACTTCTGTAATCCTAGACTTGAGTTGTAGAGCTCATAAAGAAACAGTTTTATTCATAAAAGTGTTAGTTTTATATCCTGTTAATAATAATTTTATATACCTGTTAAAAAATCTGTTAGAAGATGGACTGTCCAAGCTACTACAGAGGATTAAAATCAAGAGAACTATTCTAATCATTTATCTTTCTTCTAATTTATCTATTCTTCTAATCATTTATCTTTCTTCTTAACTTGCAGATATTCTTATCACCTTAGTGCAAACCAAGAAAACTCTTAAGTTGCTGAACAGTGTGTCATGAGAGTAAGCCCAATTAACTCCCCAAATCCCCACAAAGAATCAACAAGGAAAATAAAATTGACTAGGGGAAAAAAAAAAAGTTTAAGCAAGGTACTCATCCATCATCTGAGGATGAGATTGGAATAAGAACCTGGACCAGCAAAGGTCAATGCACCTCATTACACCAACACGAACTTGTGCTGGCTGCAGTCAATCAACAATCAATATCAAGCTTCCTAGTGAGGATCTCATCATACCTTATTCACCCAATGTGATCACACAGGACTGTTTTTAAATAGTTATTTTTTTAAAAAGAAAAAGATACCTTCTCAATTTCTGGAAATATAAGATTACATTAAGATCTGAAAATCAGCACCTCATGCCTTACTGTTACGCTGAGAATAGAGGCTGCTTAGCTGACAGTAGCTAAGTACCTCCGCCCTGCGTGCAGTCTCAATGGGCGTTTCCTCACAGACATGTATTCAAATCATCTTCAGTTCATAAATTAGGCACCACAGGGAAATATCACCAAAATAACCACCTCCCAAAGAGGCAGCAAGCATCACTCACAACGCTCAACCACAAGATCTAGGCATATGGGAATCAGAGAAAGGGGACGTAGGACAGATAAAACGTGCTCAAGGACAGCAAATTTCAAAGAATCCTCATTATTTTTAAGTAGGCCAACCCCCAGGACATATCCATTTCATCCAGAAAAATTAATCCAGTCTGCTCCCTGCCATCCTCTTTTTCCCAGGGACCCTCAGGCATACACAAAGATTAAAGGCTACATGAACTATCCTGGCAGGCTGTTCCCTTTTATCAGAACAGCTTGACAACTCCCCTGTCATCGCTAGTCTTGGTGGAAGATAACAGTGGGAACAAAATTTGGCAACTACCTGAGAGGTGACTTACATAGTAGCCATGGAAAAGGCAAGACTGTTCACTAAGATGATGACGCTGTGTCTTACAGATTCCCCCCTTTGTTTCTCCACATGAAATAATGGCTCTGGTATCACCACTTCGGATTCCTTCTCAAGGGTCTCATCGTACATTGCCAAAGCTGGGCCACAGTAACCATCTGCCCCAGGTTTGACAAAGCCTTCTCCCAGTCTGGAATGCAGAGCTGCCCTCCTTCAGGATGTTTTCTCCACTGGTGACCCTGAAGGAGGAGCTCACGGCAGGACCTGCTCAAAGAGGTTCATGGCCTCACTGTCAAGTCAACATTCTTTCTCAGCCCAACTTTTCTGATCCTGTTTGCATTATTGAAACATAAGCAAGTCTTCAAGATGAACGTTTTAGATTGGTATTTGAAAACGGGGAGGGACAGAAGACACAAGGTGACTTCATCTCTTAAACATCTTGGTCACTCAAACGCAGTCTTACTTTAGAGGCCCAGAGGCAGGCTGGAATACCTGCACAGAGGGTGCAGCTCACGATCACTTTACACAGTAAGTAAAAGTCTGGAGTAAAAAAAGATACTGGAGTATCTTACACTGAGAGAAATATCAGCATTTGGAGCTGATGATCTCCAAGAAGAGATGCAAGAGGCAGTGCAAGATTCGTCTGCATCATTAGCGTGAGCCAAGGCACAGGAAACCCACACACCATCCGTCCTTTTGCTCCTGAGAACTGCTGGCTAAACACTTTCTGATCAGAGGCAGTGATTGCCTGCACATACACAATTAGAATACACTTACAGACTACCACAAAAAGCTGTTCTTCCCTTAAAACAAGCAAACTAACCCCCCGCCCCCCCCAGCCTTTTCCACCATGGCAGATCAATGAAATATTGTTCTTTTAAAGCTAATCTCTAGTGAAGGTCTTGGTTCTGCCCAGGAGGGAGATATTTCATACAGGGGAGGAAAATAAAGGTGGAAAGCATGGAAGAGGTGAGGAAAAAGAGCAACATACTTCGTAGCTGCTGCTTAAAGCTTCTCAGAAGGCTTTGGCATATTACAATAACAGTGTGGGAGATGAATTACCAGAAGCAGAGCAGGTGAAACAATCTAAGATGCATGATAAATGCACATTGACATATGCATGGCTTATAAAAGACATATATACAAGTCATGAAGAGCTGACTTCAAGGCCTCATTTAAGTGAAAGTGTAGCAAATCATGTTTCAAGACTGAAGGATGCAGAGAACAATTTATTTTCTCTGAAGAACATATCTCAATATTGTCTTTCTTGTTATTCCTTCATTGACAGGAAGAATAGAAAGCTTATGGCATTTCAATTCCAGACAGTTGTAAGAGGTGGCTTGGTTTCTTTCTTGTTTCTGTTTCGAAATGTCATTAGATGATGCATTTGTTAACAAATTAACTTAATAAAACAATAAATACCTCTTTGTTTGACTTATCAAGAATTCTTATTAACTAGCTCAAAATAAAGACACTTTAAATATTTCAAACCCATAAAGGCAGGAATTGAGCAATAAAATGGGAGTCCTGCTGTGTTTCATCCCTATTGAAAAGCTATTCATTGTTTTTTAGTCATCCTTCACAAAAGGAAATCTTTTATGACAGGTTAAAACCAAAGCAAATTTTAATCCCCAAGTTGTGACAAAAATGTTCAACTATGAAAAAACAATATTCAGTTTCATTAAAAATCTTGCAACTTTTTCTAAAGCACATTATTTAACATAATACTTTGTCTTTTTAAATCAACCAACTACATTAACTCAATTCAGAATAGTTCTTGCTAAGCCATTTTCATTGCCAATTTCTTTCTTTTTTTTTTTTTTTTTAAGACAACAAAACAAGAAACTTTGTGGGCAGAGCACCATCTGCTTATGCTTTAATTTCATTAACAGTTATATTTTGAGACCTTCAACTGTAAAGAAATTTTCCAAATGTGAACCAGTATACCGATTTTACTTTACACCTTCTTGCAATCCCCTCCTGCTGCTCAGAGGTGTACCACACATCAGTGCTGGCTGCTGCTATTTGCAACTCAGCATTCCACAAGGAAATCAAAAGAAAATAAGTTGCAGCTTCTGAAAGCCAGAGCAATATTAAAACAAACAAAAAAAAAAATTACTGGAGTCAGTGATTAGAATGAAGGATTCAAGAAAAGGCAGTAAGAGAGAAACTTCAAAGAAATGCAATTAGTATAACGTGGAAAAAAAACAACTCATTTGTTCTGTGAGTTGCAAGAAAGCATGCTTACACATGGAGAAGGAAAAAGCCTTCAAAATGGTAAGAAGTCTACTAGCCTGGGGCAACAGAAATTAAAAAATGAAAGAAATGAAAACGGCAAGCTGGGTAGGAACACTAATATTTTTCTGTCCTTAGTGGTGGTGGGAGTGAAAAGTCTCAGCTCTTCTTTCCTCAGGTATTCCTGCTTAATACAGTCCTTTTTTGAGCATCATCTTCATTTCAAAAAAAGTAGCCATTTTTGTTTTCTACATAAAGTTTATACCTAGCCAGGTAAGAATAGCATTGTTACTCCCACGTGGGAATAAAACGGGAAGTCAGCGGGTTTTCAGACAATAGGAATTCTGTTCTATAAGACGCATCTCTAGAAAAGCACCGGCCTATTCCACAAACAGCTTGCTGCAAGCAAGGAATTTGTTGTCGTTTTTTTCCCCCCAAAATTCAGACCTACCAATTCAAATGAGCTATCAAATGACTAAGCAAACATTTCAAAACCATTTAACCACATATATGAAGAACACAATAAGGATTACTACTTGAAACCAAAGGTTGAATAAAAATATTCCCCTTCTCCTCTACCTGGTTTACAATTACTAACAAGAAAAGAGCCCTTCTCTACAAAAGCACATACTTTGCCAGCAAGCTCTTTCAAGAAAGAGCCGACAATTAAACCAATAAACCCCAAACCAGAAACCTGCTCTAAAGCACAAGCCCAACTTTTGGGTTAAGTTTTTCAGAAATCTACCCCTGAAAGTTCAGAATGCCCCAAAATCCAAGCCTGAACAGCACCACAGGTCACAGAAATGCACATTGCTGGCTGCTTACTGCTCCCGTTTGTTGGACCATGCTGGCAACATCCTGCTTTCTGCACACAGTAGCTTGGCATTCCTGTTAGTCATAGTGGGAAAATACCTCATTTGCCAACACGGTGCCAAAATCTAGAGCACTGCAGGGCGGAGGTGGACTGTTAAAGGCAGATTCGAGCAAGATAAATTCCCTTTAATTCACAAAAAGATTAAAGAAAACTGATGGAGGAGGCGGCCTTTTAAACAGCATGTTTCTATTTTTAACCTAATCGTTCACAGCAGACGTTTGTTTTCCATACTTTTGGAGGAAATCTAGTAATTAAATGTAACTGCTACCAGACTTGGAATCCTTCTCTCAGTTTATATGGCCTATTTTCTGTGAAAAGCATCCACCCCCCTCCAAGGTAGAAGTCAAACCTATTAATGTAACAGCTTATCCTGCCCTATTTCCACTTGGCAGTCTCCCGTAATGCTGATTTAATATCTGACAAAAATAGGACAAAGATACTGTCATTTTTCATTAGGGAATGCCAGCTCAGTACAAGCAATTTTAACTCTACTGAGCTCAAGCTGGAGAAGGTTCGTGCTGCTTGGCCGTGTGATGAAAAACCCATGCACACATTTCTGCATGTGGTATGCTGCTCTCCAGGCTGATATCCCGATGAGCCACTGGGCCTTTTCTGATAGCTAAACTTACTCGCAACAGAATTTCCACTGCTTCAGCTTAGCCATCACCTCTCAATTCAATAAATCAGAACAGAGTTAGCAGTTACCTAGATTTTCACACCTTTCAAAGTAAGGACTTTACTGCATGCTATTTTTAATGCCCCATTCTGCAGCCACTAAGCAGCTCCAACTACCACATCTATTGTCACTTGTTTTCCAAAAACGACCCATCAAACCCGTTGCGTAGATTCTTCCCAACTTTTGTGGTCTTACTCACGGTTTCTTTCTCAGGTACAGCATTAGTGGAATAGTTTTAGTCCACAGTTCCCTAAGTGAACACAATCACCAAGCTTTTTATTGCATAAACTTACCTAAGAGAACAGAGCCACCTTTTATCCCATGCTGCAGATGCTGCCAAAGGTTTCCTGGATGATCTAGCAATCTTTCTCCAGCAATGGGATTCTTAAAAAGGAAGCATCAGCCTTAACATCTTTAATTTTTCTGCTGTTCAGTTATTTAATTTACATTAATCACAAATGGTAATACTTGGGGCTAGAATAGGACAACGGGAATCTCGTCATATACATATAAAACGGTACTAAACTGCTCCCTGCAGAAGAGTAGGTTTTACATAATTAATAGCCCTGAGATAATGAGTTATTTACTTAACTTATTGCTAGCGATTTTTATGATGGAAAGGTTCAAGAAAGTTTTAATACAATCTATGTATATATACACAAATTGCAGGAATTATGTAAGGCTTTTTTCATTTCTTCGCGTTATTCAGGAAACCACTCTGTGGTCACTTATTCTGTAACATAACTGGAAGCATTTGACAAAAGACTTCATTTTTAATAAGACAGGGATTGGGGTTTTTACACTCTCCCAAGGGTGACAGATTTTTACAAGCTTTTTCAAAGCCAGTTTAGATGAAAGCACACATTAGAAACATTAACATTTAATATCTCAAAACATTTTGCCTATTACTGTCACTAGCAACACAAAAGATTACTGTAATAAACCAGGGGGCAGGGAGGGGGGAGTGATGTTTACTTGCTAGAACAGTAACACTGGGGCTACAGCAAGCTCTCTGCCTCCCTTCGTGCAAATTTCAAACAAAAGTTGGTGAATTTCTACAAATTCTACACATTTCCCAATGTATTCACTTCTGCTGAGCATCAGGCAAGAAGCAGCAACTCGCTGGGGCTTTGATCATGAGAGGAGGAAAGCCTAGGTCCGGCCCCGTGCCCCAAGGGAGCTCTGGCACAGAAAGCAACTGACTGCACTGAGCTTTCAGGTATCACAGGAGCGGCAGCGCCAATGCGGTGCTCCTTGCCTCAGGTCTCACCCAACTACAGGAAGGCAAACCAGTAAATAAAAGTGATCACAAGTATAGTTAACCACTGTTAGCAATTGTAGAGAGACTACCTCGCTGCTTGACTGCTTGCTTGCCATGATGCATCGTGTGTTGACCACACTCATTTCTTATCTTAGGCTTGAATCCCTTCACAACACAACACCACTGCTCCCATTGCATCAGATTTATCATCTTATTCCAGGCTGGGCTCCTGCCTTCCCTCCAGTAATGACATCAACTTCAAATTCCCCAATTCTCCGTTTCTCTTCCAAGCCCATTTGCTTTTACTCCTTAAGGGAAAGCAGCAAATTTCTGCTGGGACCTCCACCGCAAAGAATCTAATTTAAACCACAATAACACTTCAAGTTCAGCCTGCACCTTGTCATTAAGTCCTCAGTGACAATCCAGCCAAGGCGTACAGGATATTAGTGGTCTTTAAAGTGGGGGAAAAGGGGTGTCACGAGAAAAGTCAAAAAGAAATCCATTTGCCTTTTGTTTCTCTCTTCCTAACTCCTCCTCCAAAGCATAAATCCTCCACTTTCCAGTGGCCACGTGAGATCTGTAGCATTTAGCCACCAGGTAGCTGGCTGCGAGCTATTCCCTGAGCCAGAGGATGCGCCAGAACCGCACCTGGACCAGGACCCTTCCCGAACTGGGGGCTCCGCTCCTCCTTTAGGACAGCTGGCAGCAAGGAGAGCTGACTGACCCCTACATGGGTGCCCAGGGGTGGATGACTAGGAGCCCGCCAGCGGCTGGGATGCAGTAGCTATCAGCTAGTGGAGGCTGGGGAACACCGCGAGTATTATAGTGTCTCGGAAGCACTAGGTTCCCAGATAGGAGGTTACGCAGCACATGCTGAGATTTCATCAGGAACATTTTCCTCACTGCACATGGGAAGTGGTCAGAACATGGCATTTGTTTTATGGTTTTTGCTGTCTCAGCACCACATTTCTGACCTGAGCAAAGTCAGCCGCATACTTCCATCAAATCTTTTATGAGCTTCCTAAGCCACGGATGATAAAACATGCTGGACACTCTCTCTTTCTTACTTTCCTTCATAGGGACAAACAAATAGGGTCATCTCTGTGACCTCCCTGCAGTGGTCCAGCAAAGACTAGAAACCATAGGAGACCACTAATTACACTGCATCACGTAAACTATGAGCATGCAAAGTTGTGCTCCAAGCTTTGCCTCAAGTAGGCTAAACAGATCTTACAAAAAAAATATTAATTACACATTTAATTAAAAGCTTCTGAATAGTAATTCAGTCACTTTAACTCTGTAATTGGTCTGATTTAGAGAGTTAAAGTTGACCTATACTAAGCTTACATAAGGCTCCTTCCAGATAAGCTGCTTTCAACTTCTCAGCCGTGAATCTTTCTTTACCTTTTCAGTCCATTGGCTCTGCCTGCTGTTCTCCCACTTCTATTCTCTTCTTGACAAAACCAGATTTTAAGGCTGTACCTCCGAGGCTGATCATTAGCAACATATCTCACTTGAGACCAGCAAGCACCATAGCTGGGATCCCTACAGCAATCTTCTTACAATGAATGGCCTCAATCATCTCCTGCTGGCTACAAAACCACCATCCCTTGATTGAGAAGAGCACAAACTCTCAGAAAACATCCAAAAGACCCCACAACGTGTACATAATAATCTAACCAAAGATTTTGTCTAATCTTTTCTTGCAGCTATAAACAAGGATGCGTGCATCCCTACCTAAATCTTGGGTACCTTTTTAAATCCTTGTTATCAGATAGCTAATGTCTTTACTTACACAAAAACAGATATTTACTTAACCTCTCCCTCTGGATCCTGCAAACATTTTTTTCTTGAATGCATCTTGCAGAAACAAAGCTCTACAGGTTGATTATCTGGAAAAGTGTATTGTTTCCTCAAGTTCCAAATATGCTTTCAATAGCAGCGAATACATCAATCTGTGATAGTCTTCTACCAGAAGGGAAAAAGAAATGCCTTATCTCCACCTTTCTGTATTACTGTTATTAATCGTGCTCTCTCATTTCCTTCCTAAATAGCCGCTTCTCCACTTTCACTTTTCCTTTGGAAACTCTGCACCTCAAGTCATCTCACTTCTCTAAAAGACCACTGAAATCTTTTAAGATCAACAGAAAAAAAAACACACACACAATATGGTATTTGAAGGTAGAATGCACTGTTTTGTTTTGTTTTTAAAAAAGGTACATAGTTACAGAACTACTCCAAAATCTTCAGTATTATTGCCTATCCCATCCCCGTCAGCTGCTATAAGCAGGAAAAGATTCATGCTTGTGAAGATAAAAAGAACAAGGCAGCAGAACTCTTCAGCTTTGTTTCTTTAATGCCTGGGTGTTATTAAAGTTATGCTCCAGGCTGTGCCCGGGCTTACAGTGCAGAGAAGGAAAGGTACTGCCCAAGGTTAGCTATAAAAGTTAAATTGTTGGCTAGACCTTTCAGGAGGAGGGTGTTGTATGGAAAGAAGAATTATTCTGTTATCTGCAGCCACCAGCAGAGCAAATACACGTGTTGGCGTGACCGAGCAGAGCGCAGGCCGCATGCCCCACAGCGCTGGGCCCTATTACACCCCAGCCTGCAGAAGGCAGGCACTGTACCGAGGCACAGCCTGTCCCCAGGTGCCACAGGGAGCATCCCCCTGAGTCTTGTGGCAGGCAGCCTTTTCCTACCAAGCAGTGTGCTCGGAGGTGCCCCGGCATTTCCCCAAAATATGCCAAGGCACAGCCACTGCTTACACACTGCTTCTTTGCTAGGATCCGTTACCTGAGAGGCTGCTCAGGAGGCAAGCAGTCCAAAGCAAAACACCAGTTTAGAAATGACACCACCATTTCCTACAAAACGATGATAAAACGTGTTGTTCGCTCTCACATACATCACGGTGATAAGTAAACGGCTGATCTCGCTAATGAACCACACGTTGTGTTTAGATTTCTCTTTGACAGTGTTTACTTAAGAGAATTATATTTGCTCCCAACAAAGGCTGAATTATTTCCTGAGGTGGCTATCACAGATATTTCTTCCTACAGCCCAGACGGAGGTAACCAAGACAGAGCACTGCTTTATCAGGGACGGGCTGAAAAAACTCTTCCCACTCATTTATCACCACACATGCAAGTGAGAAGGGATTTCCACATTGGGGCTGGCATGTCAACGGAGCTTGGTACAAGGTTTCGGCTCAAAAGTATCCTTCAGGCTGGTGGGAAGGGGTAGCCTGAGTCAGTGTAGCACTCATAGAAATTCCTAGGGTGCTGGGAGTGCCATACCTCAACAGGGGCTCCTGGGGCAGCCACCTAAGGGCGGGCACTGCAAGGCCACGCCGCTCATCTTGCTCGCCCTGAGGATGCCCGCTGGCAGGCCTGTTTCTCCTCCCTACGCAGGATGAGTAATTCAACCGCTTTTGATGTGAAATGTTTATTTCTTGACATTTTCTCGGGAGATATGGAAGCAACATTTCTGAAGAATTCTCCGTACGCAGAGAAGCCCGCGTTGCGCCGAGAAGAGCAGATTACGGGAACTCCAACACTTAATAAACTGTGTATCTCAAGAAAAAACCCACTACGGCCTATTATCTCAGCAGTAACTGGCAAGATACAGCAAACTGTGGGAGCTTCAGAAAACAGAGCATCTGCCGAAGGAGCCCAAAGTCATTTTCGCTGTTAAAAAGCGAGAATTATGCCAGCTCGCTCGCCTCGCCGATGAGTCAAAGCAGCCCACCGGAGAGGACCGAGCGTACGAGCAGGGCGCAAGACCTCTCCTCCCCCCATCGCTAGGCGATGCTGTGACTTTTCCAAGCCCCGCCGACGATCCCGCTTCGCGCGGAGCTCCCCGGGGCCCGGCGCGCCCGGGGGCTCCCAGACACCGGGGCTCGGGGGGAGCCCCCGCCCGGGGCACCGCCGCCGGGAAGGGGCCGCGGCCCCGGGGCCCCGGCCCAGCTCCGGCCGCCCCCGGCGACGCGGGGCCCCCCCGGGCGGTGCCGCGGGGCCCATCCGGAGCGCGGCGCCCCCCGGGCCCCCTCCGCGCCCCCCCCCCCCGGCGGCGTTGGGCCGCGGCGCGGCGCCTCCCGTGCGGATGCGGGGCCGGCCGGGGCTGTCCCCGCCGCTCCCCGTGTCGGGCCTGCAGGCCGCGGCTCCGGCGGCCGCCCCCCGTTATCCCCGGGCTGGCCCCGCGGCGTCCCGCCCGCCGCCCCCATCCCGCCCGGCGCCGCCGCCGCCGCGCACTCACCCGTCCCGGGGGAGCCGGCTCCTCGGCGCGGGGCGACAGCGAGGACCAGAGCAGCAGCAGCCCCAAGAAGCTGCCCGCCAGCAGCACGGCGCGCAGCAGGAAGCCCAGCTTCAGCCGCATCCTCCCGCCCGCCCGCCCTCTGCCTCCCGCCGCCGCGCACCGCCGGCCTTCCGCCCCCCGCCCGGCCCGACACGGCCCCGCCGCCTGCCCGCTCCTCGCCCGCCGCTGCACGTACAAACTTTTTTTTCCTCCCCCCTTCTTTTTTTTTTTTTTTTTTTTTTTTTAAATCTTTTTTCCCTCCCCCTCGCTTTCCTTTTCCCCTCCTCCCCGTTAGCTGCCTGCCTCCCTCCTTCCCTCCCTCCTCGCCGGGGCGAGGCGAGCAGGAAGGGGCGGCGGCGGCAGCGGGCGCCGCGGTTCCACGTGGCCGCCCCGCACCGAGCCCCGCACCGGCACCGAGCCCCCAGCCCGGGCGGGGTCCCCGCTGCACCTGCCGCAGCCCCGGGCTCCACCGCGCCCCCGCAAAACGAAAGGGGAAGGGGCCCCAGAGCTTCCCGAGCGCTGTGTGGGTGTATACGGGGGGGTCCTTTATCGATTTGTCCTCCCCGCTTCTCTTTTCTCGTGGTGTGCGATGGGGCACTGGCTGGTGAAAATCCGAGCGCAGTGTGAGCGCAGTGATGGACATACAGCCGGGCGAACACAGGCCCCATTAATTACTGAAGGCAGCCGGGGCAGAACGGCACTGGTGCGCGTTCAGGACAAGCCTGTAAAGTCAACACATTTTTCTTCAGGGTAGCAGATTCTGGAGGAGATTGCAGAGATCTTATCAGCCCGAAGCTTTGCATGTATTTCGTTACTAATTTTCTGCATTAAAAGTTAGGCATCCTATTTCCGCCTTTGAAAGGCTGTCACACGCATGCACGCACACAAAAACCTGATTATTTGAGTCCTCCACAAAGCACAGTGATGTAAGGACAATACTCCCCATGTAACACTTTTGCCTTTTCTATACTCTCAGTAATATCCGCTTGTTTTGACATTTTTCAGCCTCTTTTTTTCCCTGTGTGCATTGTGAGTATATCAGATCCAGCAATCCTGAACATTAACTTTCAATGATAAGCAATGTAGAAATAAAACAGGATATTACACCCTGAACAGGATCACTTTGGAGGAAAAAAAGAAACAGAGTGACCTTTGTAGCTGACACACCTAGACACAGAAATCTTTGTTTATTCATATAACCCGTGCAAGTGCTATATAGCACCCTGTGATCCTTCCCCACGCTACAAGGTACGAGGCATGGGAAGGCAGCACTTACAGCATGGGCAACAGCTCTAACCCTTACAGCTGTTTGCACGGCCCTCTGACTTCCACAGGGCTGGAGGAGAGGGCCCCAGGGGTGTTTTCCCCAAGCTCCCTCCCCATTTGTGATGGCAGCGACCACACTGACATCTCCACATGAAGGCTCCAGTGCCTGTTTTTGGGATGACAACAGCACCTGCACAAGGCTGGGGGGTGGAAGCCCCCGACTTCAGGAGACCTTAACTGCAGCAAGACATGGCTTAGCCTCCCTGGGCTTAAGTTTCCATTTTGGGGATCCCTTTCTGTTCTCCTGTGCTGGTGCATACTCACGAAGAAGAAATAAATCGCTGAAAGCGCTGCACAGAGGGTGGCGTACAGCTGGCTGCGGCCCTGGGAAGCCGCTCTGCTGCTGCTTGTCAAAGCTGAGTGACAGGGACAGGGCTGCCTGCGTGCCGGTCAATACTACACGATTTCACATTTGTAAGGTTGCCCACCGATTATTTTTTTTTTAAATGGAGGCTTACATCCTGCCGATACCCATGAATGAAGGGCACATCCAAGACCACACAGTGCTCCCCGCTGGAGGGTGATCCCGCGTGTGGCCGGGCTCTGCTTCCCAGCAGCCCGGCACCCGGCCATAAGTCAATTCCCCTTCAGCTGCCCTAGGGCAGCAGCTTCCTCAGCCGGCAGCCCTTCCCCACGGAGGAGGAGCAGCCGATGCCCGCTGGGAGGCAGTGCGGGCCAAGGGACGGGGCCCTGGTGCCAGCCCCTGAGCCGGCTCGGCCCCGGCAGGGCTCCCCGAGGGGGCTGCCCCCTTCCCTTTGCTGTCCCCTCGCCCCAGGAGCGCCGGCCGCCCGGCCCGACTCCAGACGGCCCAGGTTAATGCTGACCTTGGCAGTAATCTTCTGCCCCGCCGAAGGCATTTGTTTTCATTAGGGACGAGTTGAAGTCTCAGGTTCTGCACTCTTCGTTCCTCCCATGGAGTAAAGTCCCCCAAAATACCCCCAGAACGTATTTTTGCTCTTGCCAAACTCATACGGTTGAGATAGAAAATTCAAATTAAAGTTGCCTTTGGATTGTCTCCAGTAACATTCAGAAACACTTTAAAAAGTCTTTTATGACCTGGAAGGGGAGAGAGAAAAAGAGAGAGAGAGGGGGTTAAACATGAAACTTTGCCTCTCTCGTTTGCAAAGACTGTACAAACCACAGTGCTTTAAGCGTCTAGCTCAAACTAAAACAAGAAACAATCCTGACTGTTATTAGGGGCTTAATCAACTTGTGTCAGCCTGATACTCTGTCATTCAAATGCTTCCAGCAGACAGGCACTGTCATAATGTTTGGATCTATATGTGGACGCGTCTACTGTTTGCTGCGCCAAAATCATATGTTCCTTTCTGCACATGCCTGCAAATAAATACCCGGCGGTATTTAAGTCACTGCACACCCTCAGCACTCCCAAACCAAGACCTTTGATGACCTGGGGGTGAAGGATCCGACTACCAATCCCCTAAGCCATTCAGTTGCCTTATTGCTGGGGATTTGGGGGATGGTGCCTGCAGCAGGGTCATGGGCAAATGTCAAAACCTTGTGCAGTCACCTGCGCCGGGGAAGTGTCAGTATTTGGGTATGCCTCTTAAGCGTTGTCCTGAATATTTGGCCACAATAAAGGCCTCTCTTGAACATTAATGCAGTCTTTGAAAGGAAATGCCTATAAACTTCAGTACCTATCAAAATGAAAATCATCTAGTGCAAAGTTCCGTAATACAACAAGCTGCTGTAAAAGCTTCAACAACCCCCCCCCCCATTTTGCTCATCTGCAGATTTTCTTCAAACACAGTCCTCCTTTGTCAAGCCTGCAGCTCCGAGACCAACTTCCCTTTCTGCTGAGTGCAGCAAGCACAGATCACAAGGCTTTTTCACGAGTCTGTAAACAGTGCTTTGAAATTTGCAATGGATTGTAGACCTCAAGCAATTTCACTTTCCTTAGAAGTTTCCAGAATTAACTACCAACACTTCATTTAGTGCGGTATTTCACTATAGAATATACTCCAGGCTTAATATAACAGCAAACTTGGTCATGCTTTGATTAGAGAAGAAATTGAAGAAATTGCTGGAAAATGCCAGCTGATAGGCAGTGGCTTGCTTTCCTAAGCTGAATGCCCTGAATACGAGAGGGCTGGTTTCATTTTAACATGGCTTTTAAAGGGTATTGGCATGTCTATATTTTTAAGGGCAGTGGAATGTCTATATTATGAATTATGTATTACAAAGCATTTGTCAGTATCATGATATATACCTTAGTGCACGATTCATCACAGGATCCCAAACTTCTCTACAATTCATTAATGCAAAAACCTTGTACATGGACAGGATCTGTAGTAGCCTCGTGGGAGGTGAAAGAGTAGATGGAAAGAAAATTTGCCAGGCTGGAGAAGCACAGTACCCAGGAAATGGTCTGGGAAGGAGTGGTGAAAGGCCCTGTGCACCAGTCAGCTGTGTGTCCTTCCATCCGCTGCTGTGTCCTGTTTTGGACAGAAACAAAAGCAGCAGTGACTGTGTTTGCATGGCTGCACATGGTGACACACCAGGAGCAAGCAGCCTGTTGGCTGGAGCAATGGTCCTTGAAATGTTTCCTCTGTCTCCTGCCTCTGGTCCAGTGAAAACTCTGGCTGCATTCAATTGCTTTTCCCAGCCCTTCCCAACTTCCCTGCTCCATGGTCAGATTTGTGGAGTTATTTGCATGTAAACAATCATCTCTGAACAAAGCTGATGAGGTTTGACACATTGCTGCTTTGGGTCTAAGGCAAGCTGGCCATTGGCACTTACAGAAACGTTGTGAAGAGCATTAGCACGGAGCTGTTGGTGTCAGCCCTACACCGAGCTCTGTTAGAGGCTCACCTCCCTGCTGAGGCCGTCCTCAGCACAGGGACGCTCACGCAGACTCTAGGTTAATGAGGCGTTCACCAGCTAGGACAATTCAGAAGGACAGAATTTGGCATACGCTCCCATGGAGATAAAGCTGTACCTTAAATATTTACAGTGTATGTATATTTAACGTGGGAGTTGATAAAAAACTGAATTACAGGTTTTAAAATTCTTCTTAATTTCTGCAATTGTTTAAAATGTGCTTTAGTCAAACAAGTGGCTCTCAGTAATACTTAATACACGCTTTTGCAAATTAGACTGAGGTATACTTCATCCTCATTGTTTGGTGTTCGTGATCTCTAATCTTTAGTACAATTTTTCCTATAATTCTCCTTTATCCCCCCCCCCCTTTTTTTTAAGCTGGAGCTTTAGCACTGCATGCCCTACCAAAAATTATTCTTCAGCATTTCACCATTTGATTTAATGCTTTTGGCACAGCGCAGTTTGCCTCCTTTGCTTTTTCTGTCACTTTTATGAAGAACACATTATGAAGTTCCTGTCATTATATTTAGCCCCCATACTCCTGTCATGCCTACTTAGTCAGTTTTCCTCCCGCAATATCACCTCTAGCTCATCCTATATTTTATCACACAACAACAGTAATTGAAGCTCATTATTTTGTGTTGGTCTGTATTCTACTCATGTCCTGAAGACTAGGTTGTAAAAAAGGAAAAAAATCTATATATTTTTTTCAGATGCACTTTCTGGTATCGAGCACCAATCAATGTTTATGGCCGATGCTGTACTATTAATATTGCTTTTGTCTACAGAAAGTTAACCTCTTTTGGATTTGCAAGTCCTCAAGAAATCCACGCCGCGATGCCTGTTGACAATCCTTGACAGATTTGGATCTCGTTAAAGCAGGAGATGGAATGGTCTGGTACGTGGGTGTCTCATTTAAGTTTGAGGAGAACTGGAATGATTCTGAGCATGGCTTAGCCATTTCAAAAGTAAAAGAAAATACATATTTTAAATGACTTTATTTTAGGAACTCTCACCTGTATTTTGAACCAGATGTAAGAGCAAGTATTTTGGATCCAGAAAATATCCTTTTTCAGGTTGACATATTCCTGAACACTTAGAACAGAAATTAACTGGCATCATTTCCTGAATCTAGGGCAGGAAAAATTGAAATATGTTGCTGCAATTTCTGTTACGCTGAAAAAGTGAACGGTGTAAACACCCACATTTCAGATGCTGATTTACTTTTCCTGAAAACCTTTTAAAATCTAGCAAATTAGAAGAGTTAATTCAATGAAATTCACAATTTGAACAAAATCTGAAGTACCTTTGAGGTACAATATGAAATATTTTACAAACAACTGTAAATAAATTAGATTTCCATATTTCTATGGACAGTTTATTGTTGGGCTGTTGATAGTATAACATAACATTATTATTATATTAAGATTCTTATTCAAGATAGTCTGTTATGTTCAAAATTAAACAAGACATAGTTACTGAAGTTAATAATCGTTAGTAAAGCATTGGGTAAGTTTGGTAAAGTCAGCATGTTAAATCTGAACAAGATAAAGCCCTAGGAGGCTTTGTAGGCAAGTAAGAAGGACAATCAAAGGTTGTTAAATTGAAAAATATGGATGTGCAACAGTTACTAGTCACTAAAACAACTATCTGTTGTTGTTCCTTAGCCACAGGATACACGAGCAGAAAGAGTAATTTGCCTTATTTTACATAAATACGTGAAAGGTCAATTAATAATGACTTAATGATTAATAATAAGTCCAGTTCAAGAGAGAGGTTTATGCATTAACACTGAAATAATAGCACCAGAATAACGTCATAGAGATAAATCAGACTGGTTTTCCAATTGGGTTCCTTGGGAATGTGGAAGGTGTGTGGCGTAATGCGAGGTGCCTGCAGCTGACAGCAAAGTAGGACTATTACCATTAGTCATGTAAAGTTTGCAGATCCTCACAGTCTCCATCACAAATCCATTACTCAAAGTCAAAAGTCTTGGTAGCAATTAAGCATAAAAGTATCACTAGATAACAACTCCAAGCTTTCTTACTGTTTTGCAGGCTTCACAAACTGTGAGTCTGACATTACAAGTGGATGCGAAGCAATGCTGGGATACTAAGTGGCCTCTGTTCCCACGGAGTTGCTATTTGGAGAGAGATTCTTAAACAATAGATTATTTCTATTATGTATAATCTGACACCAAGTTGTATTGATTAAGTAATTGAGTGAAATGATTCTGTTATAAAAGACATGTTTTGTGGGAATTGCTTGTGAAATTGCAGGCAGTAGCAGCTGTTGGATCATAACACTGCACATATTCAAGTCTTTTACTAAATATAATCATAAAGAAATAGAATTCACAAGGTTTTTAGTACAACATGCAGATGCATCATTTTTGGGGGGAAGTTTCTCCCTTTCCTCTGGTCCATAGCTACATAGATATCCTTACTTGATATGAATTAAACAATTTCCAGTGTGGACAGTTTTAGCTCAGGTATCAGTATAGACACACATGCACAACTGTAATAAAGTTGTCATCTTGGCAAGCTGAACTCCATTGCTTTTTAGTCACCTGTGAGAAGTAATAGTGACAATGACAGGATCTCATCCACCTTCACATACTGCGGGTTTCCAGCTCTCTCGGTTCACTGTCATTCAACTCCCTTTTCTGATGTACAACTGCAATGACAAACTAGTTGGCTGAATAGTCCAATGAAGCCAAAAACATTCTGAAATTCCAAGGTATGTGCAATTAGCTGGGAGCAGATCTCCAGTTTGCACTTTTATTTTAACATCAGCTCAAGTAAGTCTTTGTTCTGAGTAGTTTGATCCACCTGGGGATTTCCTTTAGGAAAAGGGAGTTTAGAAGTTAGTTGCAGTTCACAGAGTAAGTGGTAAAAGACTCATTCCAATTGACATTATTTCAAACCGAACGGAAGAATCAGCAATTCATTCCTATTCCCATTCATTGACTCCTTGAGCAATGGAAGCTGCTCCTCTAAGCCTTAGGTCAAAGTGAAGTTGATTCCATTCCTTGTTACCATCAACAACATTGACATATTGGAATATAACTAAAAATGAATGCAGTATCTGTGTAACTAATTATTCTCCCCCACACTCCCCCCGGAACGGTGCTTTAGGACAAAAGCTATAGGAAAACTGCACAGCCTGTTAAAGCATGGTGATCCTCAGCAGAGCTTTGTAAACTCTTGGCTAACTGCTTGAAAAAGCTGGTTGACTTCTTATTAACCTACAAGATTCACGAAGATAAAACTTGTTTTCAATACGTTTTTAGATTTGAATGAGCAGGATTATAATATGAACAAAAACTAATTTAACAATTTGCCTCTTTCAGGCTTTTATGCAACATCTCTCTTCAAACTTGCCCTGCTAAGCCTTTGGTGTCAGAGTTGATTAACACAAAGGAGGAGATAGAGGCACTGTTCCTTGCAACATTTAGGTCAGCGCTGATATTCTCCAGCATGTATCTAGGCCACGTCTAATTAATCCCAGAATATTCCATCGCTGCCAGTTTATCTCTGCCAGCTTCTCCCATGGAAACCTGGCAGCAAAGATTTTTACCTTAGGTGAGGAATTTCCCTTTTCTGAAGGCAAATGGGAGATTTTTTTTTTTTTCCATAGTCTAATTATGTAATGTTTATGCAATAACTTATAGAGCCCTTAGGATATGAAGTATTTAGTAGGGTTGAATACCTCTACTTGAAATTAGGGGAGTATTGCCGTCAACTTAATTTGAGCTAGGACTTCAACCCCAGTTGTGTTGGGGATAAAGCTGACCAACTAGGGCCTTCTCATTTCTAAATTTGATACTGCTAGTCAAAAGAATCACTTCTTTTTCCCCCGTGTATGCACGGTTAATCAAACTAAGACCAGAAAATAGAGGAGATCAGCAAAATAAGAATGTCACAGAAAAGCCTACTGCAGATGAAAAGTTGAGGGGCTGAACTGTACTGTGCACTTTAAACTGTCATCTACAGACTTCTATGGTCATTACTAGGAATTACACAAGTGGTTTGCAAATATACCCACAAGCTCAGGGAAGTGCTTGAATCGAGACAAACTGCCCCTGTGAAGCAGCGGTGTCAAATAAATAAGCCAGCACGCTTACCGAACAAAGGATACCCTTTTCCATGTTTTGTGCATCACACTGGTGATGCACAGAATCACATGTATCACAACGCTAAAACCAGAGCATTAATTAGAATGCTCCATTGATATGCAATTATGCAGGGTGGTGAGTGTCAGAAGCAGCACAAGGGCTGCAGCCTGAGGACAGAGTTAGTGACTTTTTAAATCAGTGCTCCATAAATGTGCTCATCTTGTATGCACAAAGTCAGGTGATTTTTTGTACCTGATGATGAAGCGCTAAAAGACAAGACAAATTATTACTTGCAGAACAAGAAATGCCTGTTATTGTGCATCTATTGATATGCTCTTAAAATACAGACCAAGAAAAGCACAGACATTTTTGTAATGGATGAGGTATGTTTTTGACCCCACCCTCAGTTTTTCCAATTATGTCCTTACAATCTCCTTTATTTAAACATGAAAAAAAAATATTGCATTTGATACAGCACTGTTATCAAAATCCTCATTTAAATGCTTCTGATACCTTCAGAATTATGTAATATTTCAAATGTAAATAAGATGCAGATCTTTTTCACATACTTGTTTTCCTCTCTTAAGTGGGTTGATTACTAAAACAGGAAATGTTATTCATAAATGCTTGATACTGGCATATTTAAAAAAAAGGTAATAATAATAAAAATGTTTTTCAACATGATTTTTTTAAAGGAAATAGCCAAATCAGCATCCACCACCAGTTTCATGTGCATTAAGATTTACCTGCCCTTCAAATGTGTGGTGGTGAGCCAGCTGATGCCTACATTACCACGCCTCACATCTGCACACAGAATTTTAGAAGTCATCTCATGTTTTAGCTTGTAATAAAACTATGAAAGCAGATTTTCTGAGATGTAGGATGCATGTACTTCAGCAAAGTGCCTATGGATGTATCACGTTCCCTAAAGCTGTGAAAGTACCGAGTCCCACTGTCTTGCATTTAATGATGACCCCACAGATAGGTGATAAAATGATGTCATTTAGGTAAAGATGCACACAGCCTGGTGATGTGATATTAATGATATTCCACGTTTGTGCAACCAGTCATGATTCATGGTGCTCTTTCACCGAAGTCTCCTGCTGTGGTATTGGACTTGAGTGTGGGAGAGGGACTCCCATCTTCTTCATCTTGGCCATGCCTCTGGTTGTATCTCAGAGCCCTGTAGTTGCGTGTAGTGGTGTGCATGGCTGCATGACAGCAGCACTATGGACAGAGGTAGATGGGCACTGAAGATAGGAGTTATTTGAGCAGATTAGACTGGGTCTAAGCTTAGTGTTATTACCCTGTCCACTGCAGAACAACAAACTCATTATTCAAAAAGAGTATTAGTCAAAGGTAACTTAAAAATTCCCTACATTCATGAGTCTGGATTTTGGACTCTGCTAGGCATAATTTTCATTGCAATACTTACAGAAGTTAATTAAACATGTAGTTATTATTTTGCAATCCAAACAGAGATGTACTATTAACATAGGTGGGAGCGATCAATAACTTGGTCTCTCTGAAGAAGTGCATATAGTATGCAATTGTAATAAAAAGAACTCCTATGTTGTTACGAGTGACTGCACAATTTGGACTGCTGTTGAAAAATTAAAATACTTCATTGTAAGCCACCCAGAACTTGCTTCATCTGATAACAATGTCCTCTCTGATCATTTAGAGCTTCTACCAAAGCCTTTCTTTACTGCTACTACCCTTTTGTTAGTCTGTAATTCCTCTTTTTCTCTCAATAAAAATGATTGTTTTATACAAGTTCATCATAAGACTCCAACCTTGATACCAGGATTTTCAGTTTTCCACTCAATTATCTGTGTACAGTTAAACGATACCCTCCTTTCAAGTATCCACAATAATCTCCATTATCAAGTGTTTTCCTACCCTATAAGTGCATGAAGAGGAACAGCAATAGCATCAGTGTCTATGCTGACCTTATAAACAAAGTTCACAGAGTAAAACCCTTATTGTTCTGAGGAGTTTTGTATCGAGGCAAAAAAAGATACTGCTCTTTAGTTGGTTTTAACATAAAATTCTGGGGTTCCTTGCTGGTTATCCCAGGTCTGCAGCACTGTCCTATCCTACTTTTACAATAAAGTTGCATAGGTCAAGAATAGCATAATTTAAATTGATCTGGCCAGAAATGCTTAGCAGATGCATCTGGTTTTCTTCATTCTCCTGTGATGTCATGTTTCAAATCCAATACATTATTTTATGTATCCTGCTGTCAATGTTTATTCTTATGACCGTGAAACTCTCAGTGCTTCTCTATTCTTCCTCAATGCTGACAGTGCTCTGAACATGGCACTGGCGCACTGAAGCAATGCAAATGAAATAAGAGTAATCTTATAAATTAGCCTGCTTAATGTCAGGACATAGATTCCCTTGCCCCCTTGTTTGAGATTTCAGTATGCAAAATACAAAAAGATCCTAGGAGCTCTGCAGCACAGCCAGGGAGTACAATGTTTGGATACTGCCATGCTGACCAATTTCAGCTCTTTATTTATCTTTCTCTGCTGCCTTTTTGCTCTGTCTGTTGTGTACCTTTACCCTGTGTTTGCTCAGTGCAAGCACAGACTCATCAAGCCTGTTCCAAGAGCACCTGTAGGACGTTACACATGTCCTAATCCTGGAAGTAATTGAGATCTCAAGCACACGCACACATATGCACACACACACCCTACTCACCTGGGAGTGCCAATATATTTTCTGTGGATACAGAAACCGACAGGAGTTTCAAAAGGTGTATCTACGCTAATTAGAGTAAATATCTTTTCGATGCCAGAGCTTTCCAGATCAGCTCCCAAAGCTTGAACATTTATATTATACTGTTTCTTTGAGGATGCATTTGAAAGAGAGTTTCAGACTCACAGCCCACCTCTAAAGCACTAATGATACTGTGAAAAATTTTGTTTTCAATAAGCCAGCTTTCATAGGAAGTTGCAGCTTCCGTTACTGGTAAGATGCTTAGTTCTCTAAGCCCACTTAAGGCTTAGAGAATACCTGCAACTGTTTGGTACCACTGATTGGCACTGATATTTTCATCTCTGAAAAGGTAAGTGCTAACCTTTTGTGCATCGAACACTACATACTACTTTTTATGGTTGTATTTTAATAGGCTTCATCATTATTTTTATCCAATCATTCTTAAGGTCCACAGGCCAGATGCTGAATATGTATAAATCATGCAGCTTCAAATACATCAGAGAAACTATATTCATTTGTCCCAGGATTTGGCTCCCTACTTCCAGTTTTACCAGACTTTTCTTCAACTAATCTTGCAAATGCCTTAACCACATCCACTTCCTACTCTACCCCTCTCAATCCCTTTCAAATACCTCCTTCTTAACATATAAACCCTCTGTAATTCTTCCCTTTTAAATCCTTTTCAATCCTATTTTTCTTTTTTTTTTTTTTTTGTTTTAAATTAGCTAATTGTTAGAAACATTTGTTAACTCTTTGAAATTTTACTTCTGAATGTGTTGCGGTATGTTGACTCTGAGGGCTAAAGTTCCTAAGCAGCTTTCAGAATAATGAGATTTGTGTGCATGACTTCCATGCGCTACTTTGAAGATTTACTCTATAGAGTTAAAAGATTTTTAAGAAATCAGTTTCTTTATTATGTTCACTTGTAAATACTGCTCAGAGTATGCATCCTTTACAGTCCTGTCACTCCTTTCTGCTCCAAGATACTTGCTGTGCTTGAAGAGCTTGTGAATGTATACCCTTAACATACAACTTTTTAACCTAAGGGTGTGTCATCCTTAGACATAGCTGATGCACTTGGCAGCTTTTGTCCAATTTGCCCCCAGCCTGCACTTAACATTTGTATGCATAACATATTTGCATTACAAATTCCTTTAGCAGGAAGCTTGTTCTCTTTCTCTGCATGAACAGCATTTCCACTGCTACGTGGCAGTAACTTGCAGATACCTAACGTAAAGTACATTCTGATCCAAGACGGTATGCTTACCTACCACATTTCTGAAGTTAGCAATGTCTAAAACAATACTAAAGTGCCTGCGTTTTGCAGGCTGTCTCAGTTGCCCCAGTGTTCCTGACGTTTTATAGTTTGTGGGACTTTGCACCATTATTTCATACCAAGATTTTCAAAATCTCATGACAAGTAAATCTACTGAGGACTTAATTATTGCCTGCAGTATGTTTGACCTGGTAATTTGGGTTTGGTTTGCCGAGCCTGTACGTGGATAACTTTGTTCACGTTCGCTCTTGTGCTGTAGCACAGATATGTAAGCGTGCCATGTGGCTGGCTGTGCCGAACAAAGTGTGCTGGTTTCAGCTGCTGTGCCAGCTGGTCCCGGGTATTTGCATTGGCTCAAATAACACCGGCGCTCCCCTGTCCACGGCTGCTGCTGTGTGTGCTCTGGCTGGGAGCTGCAGGCTGGCCATTTATCTTAAACCAAAAGCCAGCACTCCCAGATGTGACTCAAGATGCAGTTATTTATTGTTGCTTTTTTCCTCCTCCACCTGCTCCCCCCACCGCAACTAAACCACCTCCACCTGGGGTATTTTGCTGAAGCATTTGCATCCCCCCAAAAAACATATTATTCCACTACTTCCTCCATATACAACATTTTGAATTCAAGGAGCTTTCAACTTATTGGCAGGCTTCTGGTTAACTAGCTGATTCTGTTAATAATGAGCCATATGAAATATAATCACACATAATTGGGGAAAAAGAATGTTAAGCAAGTCTCCTGTGCCAAAAGAAGCAAGGAAGAATCGTAAAAAAAAAAAAAAAAAAAGATACTACGTGTAGAGGTTTCCATGTATGGCCTCAATTACTTCCCCCTTTTCTCAGAGACTATGGGATAGTGACTTTACAATGACCCTGTTATAACAAATATACACACATGCCTACACCATCGTAGGAGATCCAAGGTACCAAGACTCGTGGATTGGTGCTTCACGTGCTTTCATGTTGCCCCAAGCTGTGTAATCATATTGTTTTTTCCATAATGAAGATGGCAAGAACCACAGATTAGATTAACTGTTCTCTGAAGAAAAAAAATATTAGACTTAGCTGCAGACTTCCTGAGGACTCTGTTAGGGCTAGGGTTACTAGAATAACATGCACTACAGATAAATAGGAAAAGACAAAAAAACAGATTAGGAAGATTATGACAGTTAAATATTTAACACCAAGTCTGTCCTGTACGCATGTAAATGTTTCTTATTGTTTGTTTTTTAAGGTGTCCTGTACTCAGAAACACTTGCTTCCTTAGCATGCAGTGGGAGTAGAGGAGTCTGTGGGACTGAGGATGTGGCTGAATCTTCAAATGCACATTCCCATCCAGTACCTTTTAATTTATCCTCTTTAAACACAGAAGAGGGGTGTAGGGGTGTGTGTGTGTGTGTCTTTTTTTGTTCATCCCGCTGCACAGCAGAGTCACTTTGCACAAGCTCTTTCAGAGAGGCAAAGGAAAGCAGATCCAAATCAGGTTTTTGTTCCCCCAAGAGGGCAGCGGGCCAGGCTGTGCTTGCTGCTGCACTGCGCACATTCAGCCTCTGCCTTGTTTTATACCCAGCAGTCTTAATACACCTTTGGGGGGAAAAAATGTTTTCCTGGTCAAAATAGTTACCATCAGATATAGTTTACATCATCAGTTATAGTTTACACAGGTCTAAGGAAGTGCTACCCAAATGCTTTAAGCACTCAAGAGAAAAGTCCTGCAATCATATACAACCATAAACATGACAGGGTGCATCAGAAACTTTACGTCTTTAAAAAGCTTTCCACCCAGAGGATGATCCTGCTTGGATCTGGTACATCAAAACAAACAACAAAAACAGAGCTCTCTCCCTTCCCACATTCCCACAAATTCAGCCTGTCATGAGAGGCAGACTGAGTTGTCTCTGGTGATACCAGGCCCAGCACTTTGACCAGTGTCCCTGGAAACAGCATGCTACATTTTACCTCTACTTTGACAGCAACTGTAGTGGAAGAATACAGAAAAAACACTGAAGGAAGCTATTTTTCTCCTTAGTGATGCCAGCCCTTGGAACTCATGGGCTTTTTCCACAAGGCCTCAGTCCCTGTAGCTTCATGAGTAACTTCTATCCAACTGCAGAAAAACCCCAATCTTCGCACCCTCACTCCAGAGCCCTACCACCCTCCACTCCCCCAAAACCTGCCAAGAGCTCAAATAGCCCTAGAGTCAACACTAACGCATTAAAAATATAATTCATGAGGTAAACTTGTGAATTTTGGATGCCTGCCACCAGCAAACCATTTCATCGTTCCAGCTTCAGAGCTGTGTCTTATTACTTCGGAATATAACTCTCCAGCTTTCTGAAGGTCTCTGGTGACCTTTCCTGGACTCAGCTGGCTTTTCGGCAGGGAGCACTTCTGTTGCTATGGCAGTAGGAGCCCAGGCCTGTGCTTCACTCACAGGGCCTGGGAATTTCTTCGCAGGCATCGCTGCCACAAGCAAGACTGCAATTAGGCAAAGCCTTTAGGTATCGTAAAGACACTGCTGCCTGGGTTATCTGACATAGCATCCTTTACTGCAGAGAAGTTTTGTGCAGTAAGTTACTATTTTGTGAATTTGCTAACTCAAATAGTAGCCAAGTATGGGTTTTGGCACTCTCCAACATTTCTGCTCCATATAGTTCTTACCAGTGCTCTTTCTTATACTACACAGCAAATACTTAGCCATGGCTGTGTAGCCATTCGGCACATCTTTGTATCTGTTCAGAATTAAAAGATAGGAAATCTCCTTTTAATTAATGGAAGGAAAAAAAAAGGACTGTACTTGATCTGTCTTTGCAGCTTCAACAGACTAGCATTAATTATTTGCACCTGAGTGTTGAGAGAAGGAGAACATCAACAGGGAAGCAGAAGGGTTTCTATACCTTGCAGTTTTAGGGGTTTTTTTTTGACATCAAATTTTTTTTTACTTTTCTTTAATTTTAATGAACTTGGAAAAGCTGATTTCTGACTCCTGCTTGCCCATAACAACTTATTTTAAAGAAAAATCAACGTGTACTATGATGGTATTTATTTGCATTTTAATTTCCTTTGATACAAGATGTCAAATGAACAATTCCTGATTGCTAGCAATGAAGTCTTAGAGTTTACTCACTTTGCCTCTACTTTATCATAATAAAGCATGCTTGCAGGGGGGCTTTTTAGCACCCAAAATAGGCTTTAAAATACTGTAGGCTGCATGCATTTCTTGCTGCTATTAAGTTCCTCTCAGTATGCATACCTTTGCCCTTTGATTGCTCTTATTGTTGCTACGGTACTGCGTAACTTTGCATTTTGTATAATAACCAGGCCAGAGCTCTGATTGTGGCCAGCAGACATGCCCTGATGCAAAGCCTTAGCACCTTCAACAACTTGCTTCTGCCTCTCCTGAGCTTCAAATGTGCCAAGACACTATGTTTTTGCTTCCTTGAGCAAAGAAGGTCTCCAAAACTGAACAGGTAAAGTCACTGAGGAATCTCAGAAGGCCAACTATGATTCTATGGATCTGAAGTAAGCGAGCCTTGCTGGATGTACTTGAGAAACAACACAATGTAGGAGATGGAAGAAACAGCAAGACGGGCACTGCTACAGGAGCAGGCACCACCCCATGCTGGGGCCATGGAGCAAGTGGGGCCTTGGATGAAAGAATTTCAGTGGGAGCAGGAGCTCATGTTGAGGGGCCAGGGCCTCCATCGGGGCAAATCTCCCTCACCCACCACGCTGCTTGTGCATGGAAGAGCGCAGGAGGAAGCAAAGCAGAGCGTGTTGTCCTGCATGATGCTTCCTCACTGAATTCCTCAGGCTGTTTATTTTTGTTGGGGATATCAAATACCACTTGCATAATGTATGCCCTTTGCTTTGCTCTCAGGAAAGCAACAGCAAATTTTACCACAGAAAAATTGATCTCACTCTTCAGACACGCTTAAAAGCAATTAAAGAATGTTTTACATACTATGCAGAAAATATAGCACGATTCAGCAGGAAAGGTTTTTTTTTTTTTTAAACTTGAGTTTTGATTTATTTATTTTTTTAATATTAATAATATGGACACCAACGAATTATTTCCCCAGGGTTCATGTTCTGCCTTGAACTATGAATTTTAAGTCAGAAAATAACTAGCCCAAACTTTGTTATTGCTGCATGACACAAAGTCAATTACAAGAACGTGTCTCTTGGCTTTAGTAAAATTAGCATCCAACAAGACAAATAGAGTTGGAAAAATAAGATGGGTATGGAATGAGAGATTTTCTGAGCCTGCACTTCTAAAGAGGATGATTTTAGGCTCCAGCCATTGTGCTGTCTCCCATGTAGACCTGGAAAGCAAAAATACTGCCAGCCCTCCAATTAAAGTGCACCCAGCCAGGTCCATTCTGGGAGCCCTTCAATCTACACTTAATCACCTTCACGATGACATGCATGCCTGTGCTTCGGTGCACTTGGCAGATACATACCGTACAAAGCTGCCATGTCCATACCCTGTAGGGCTGCCACCACCATCCCGAAGACTGACCAAGCTCCCCCAGGAAGCCCTGGCAAGCACACTCAACTTCAGCAGCTCCCCGACCCTGCTCTGCAGAGCCAATGCAAAGGTGGTATAACACCACCTTTCCTGTTAAGCACATCACATTCTTCATTCAACTAGGGCAGAAAATGACTGATTTTATTTTTTATTTTTATTTTTTAAAAAGCACTCCAACAACATCAATGCAAAATGCCCTTGTGCCTCTTTGCTCTGCTCATGTGACACAGACAAGAGGTGGCCCAATGGCTCTTCATGATCTGTGCTCTTCCCCTCCCTCCCCACACCCTGCCACCTTGCCTCACGTGTCATTACCTGCCCCTGACCTATGGAAAAAACAAAGTCAGCAGGTGGGGGAAAAGTTCCCCTCCCAGATGATCAATGAGCTCATGGGCTTTTATTTTATTTCTTTTTGAGAGACAGAGAGAGAGAGAAAGAGAAGGAATAAGATCCATTCCCAGCAAAAATGTTCTTGTTGGGTAAATGGTCTACAACCACTAAATTAACACAGGCAAAGAGGTTAGGTTTTCTACCTTGCTTAAAAGCAGAACACTTACAAGCACAGACTGTTAAACTCTCCAGAAAAGTGAATACTGGCTGTCATCTCAAAAAAAAAAAAAAAAAAAAAAGTAGAAGACCCTAAAGAAAAAAATAGGCACACCTTACATGCCACGTACTATAAAACCCTCATGAAAACCTTAGTTTGAAAACAAAGCTGTAAGCTTTAATCATATACACAAAAAAAGTCAAACTGCTGTTAAATCCTCAGCAAATTGTTACTCTTCTGGGTAAATATTTTGTGATACATTATTGCCTCTTCACCTGAAATGCAAACTGTTTTCTTTGTTACTGGTATAACACTTATGCTTTTTTAAAAAATGAGTCACAGTATTTGCATATGCCAACCACTGTGATCAGACACCAAGTAACGAATATTGAGGAAAACAAATAGCCGAAAACACCAGTTCACTTTGCTTCAAAGAGCCACTTTATAAGAGAAAAAATTAGTCTAGGTTTACCTTGATGGAAGCTCTCAAGAGAGCTGAAAATATCATAGACCTTATTCATGGCTAGACTTGCCTTGACTTCTTCACGTTCTTCCTGACAATCCCATCCTGAGAACTAGCACAGTTTCAGCCTTTTAAGAGCGATCTAGCTGAAGAAAATCTCAGTAAGCAGTCAGATGAAAGACTGATGAAAGAGGAAGTCTTCTTGCACAGAACAAAAGCTCAGCAACATCCGTGATACCAAAAGCAGATAGCTCAAAAGACATGAAAGTTCTGCTTTTTGCTTTTCGTTTACTGGTACTTCCTAAAACAAAATGTGCTTTTCTAGTACTTTGCCTTTCTTAACAAAGTAGTAAACTCTCCTCTAATTACACCAAAAAAAGTTACGCAAGAAATGTTTGCCAACCTGCTACATAGCACCACATTTTTCTAAGTCTACTGCCAGGTAATACACATAAAACTACCCTTTTTCCACCTCCTGCAGCTCTCAGAGGCTGTACTGTGTTGCCTATCAGCCTCAGGCACTGATGCTACCTAGACTGCAGGAAAAGAGTCTTTTCCTTACCTTTGCTGAAATGGCAGAGCAGTGACACAAATCGCATGGGCCTGCTGACAGCCAGCAGGGATGGGCAGCAATGCCATTTTGCTTTGGCTCAGCAAAGCACGTGTTGCACTATCATCCTTGCCAAGGGGCCAGCACACAGGTACAGCAGGCTGAGACTTCTTGAGCTAGAGCCCTGACGAGCAGGTTAGAAATCCTAAAAGGCAAGGGCACAGATCTCAAGTTCTTAGCATGCTATTTAGAAGAAATAAGTTGAAACCAGTAAATGAAGCTTTCCATGTATTTTTACAGTCCTATATTCATTATTATTTAAGGTTTGTGTGACAATCAGCTAGTATCCCTTGTTGGTACCACCTTCATAAGCTCTTAGCAGAAGAAACATTTGCATTTTCAGCAGATGACATTGCAGTTTCATCTTCCCACCCTTTCCTAACTCCCTGCCTTTCCCTCCCAACCTAGCTGTTATTTCACAAATAGGTAGTTCTTGCTCTCAGATCTAAGAAACAACTGCAAATATCTTCCTAAGTGTGCATACAGTACTGACACCTGATCTGACAGCAACAAATAATTTAGTCACTGACCTGATTTTGGGTTGGTGTGGTCTCCTTTCAAGTGTATGTCCCAGTGCTTGGAGAACCAATGATGCATCTTCTCTGAGGGCTGCAAACACAAATTTCTTAGCATGAAAGTGGTGGAGCCACAGCTGGTCACTAATCAGGTGGTACAAGCAGGAGCCCCTGAAGCAAAAGACCTCAAAAAATGAGAGAAAGTCTGTAAAGGCTTCACATACCCTTTAGGACGGCCTGTGGAGGAGTGGGATTGGTGAGGAGCTGGGTGATATGGGCTTGCTCAGGTGGCACCAGTTATCTTTGACTGCAACATCTGTCCTGGTGGTGCTGCTGGTGCCAGCACAGGCCCTCCTGGGTCACCTGAAGCACATGGGGTGGTCTAAGGAGGTGCCTTCCAGGGTTGCCCACAGATAATTGACTTTGCGCTCAGTTTGACACCCTCTGCAGCATCCGCTGCCCTGGAATGACCACCACAACACTCCCTCCAAAACTGAGGAGGACAGCTGGCACCGACCAGGCGTGCACAGATGCCAGCACTAGCGATTGTGCAGGCAGGGAGGTGGCACTTCTCGGCCGTGGGCAGGGGCCTGCCCTCAGAGCGGTGGCAGTGTCAGCGCTGCCTTGAGCTAACAGGCAGCTCGTGCACAGAGCTACTGCATGAGCTGGTGGTATCACGAGCTTTTGAGGATGGAAATTCAGGCTGTGGGTGGCAAGTGTTTGTGAACAGCTGCTGCTAATGTGAAGCTGTATGTGAAGGCTGAGAGCCTGGAGCTGCTGTTGGCTTTCTCTGGAAGGGGCAATCTCCCTCCTGCATGAGGAGCTGCCCACATGCCCAGCCAGGATTAAACTATAATTAAAATATACTTTCATCACACAATCTTCAGAAAGCTTCACTTACAAACTTCACTTATTTGCAGGCACTGCTGGCGGGGGGAGGATGGGAGGAGGAGGCAGGAGCCAGGCTAGGATGCTCTTCTGCTTCCAGATCGCAGCAGCTCGGCCTTGAAGCAAAACAGGAGTCAGAGCAGAAAACTGCTCAGCCCCCTTGCCCTCCTTCCCATGTGGAGAAGCTGCATGCTGGGCTGGTAAATGTGCATCAGCAGCTGCTCAGTGGCTCCTGCTGTCTGCTGCACACCCAGGGACAAGAACCTAGGCCAGAGGCCTCTCTCCTTTCTGTTCTCCCCACCTTAGCTCTTATTGCTCTCCTGATGTGCCCTTACCTGCAAGAGCTCTTTGAAGCTCTTTTTCCCTGAAGGGTTGCATCTGATGTTATCAAAGTTAATTAGATAATTGTCACCAAATTCACATAAGGCTCCTGATTTTCTTTATCCACAATGCTTTTCCAAGACTGTGAACTTTAAATGATGCAAATGGGAAAATCCTCTGTTGTTTTACTGTGTTTAACTTTAGGCTATGTTAAAACTAATGGCTAATTGTTTTTGATGTATCTGAAGCACTTTATTGTTCTTTTAATAATACTTTTTCTTTGTTCCTAGTTGTTCCCTTGCCAAAGGGTAGTGCCTGCAATGTTGATTACTCCAGTTTCCTTTGGGTTTTGATATGAATTTTTGTTACTCATAAAAGCCCCCTCGCTAGGACTTTGTTTTGTTGTTAACATCATTTCGGTTTATGATCATTCTGGAGAGATATTTACCAAAGTTTGCTCAGTGGAGCTGCCTAAGGAATTAGTCTAAGAAATGGTTTAGGTGGAAAGTTTAGATGGAAAATAATAGTTTTCATTTCCTTGCAGATGGAGATTTCTTCAGCTTACATTTGACTGCAGCAACCTTTTAAGCTCTCTAGACAAGGAGCAGTCACATATTTCCAGTGCGTACTTATAATTTTCTTATTTTTGCTGCTTCTGACAGTCAGAGGTCTTCAGAAGAAATACACACTTTAACTGTTCCCTCAGAAAGCTGCTTGAATAAATAAAAAATGATTGTGTTCAGTTAAATCCTACAACAACTCTACCATACACAGTGGATGAACTTAACTAACTTAGATCAGATACTTTTAGGGTAGAGGTACAGCACTGAAGAAGTGTATGGGTATGCATAAAATCAAGTTATAGGGCTTAAAGTAGAAATGCAAATGAAAAAGAAAAAAACATTCTCTGAAGGATAAACAAAATAATAGGTAATAAGGAACTCTTCCTCCCCTAGTCTTTGAAGATGATTGACTCTTGCTGTTCCAATATGACTCCTAAATTTCTGCAGTGCAGCAACCTATTTTTAATAGGTTAACCTAATCTTACATTGTATTTGTCTCCTATTTAAGTGGCCATTCAAGATACTAGTTCCAATATTGCCAGAGCTAAAAATGCTTTTGGATGCAGATGATTTTGGTTTCTCCTTCTGTTGATACTGCACAGTTAGGATGGCTGGGGGCTGTGGGAACAGCAGGCAGCTCTAAGGCCCTGGGCAGCCCTGGTTGCTCTGAACAAGCTGGTCTTGTTCTTCACCCACTTGACATACACAGCAGGTTGTTTCAACAGCAACAGATGCACAACAAATTGAAACACTAAGGTTATAACTTCTGAGAGGTATTTATTCATTCAGATTGTGTTTTTTTTTTTTTTTTTTTGAAACTGTACTTCAGCAATCTTTACTTTGTATTCCATAATTTAATACATCCAAGTATAAAATAGGACAGGTGTACAATTTTTATTCCATAGTTCAGGTTCCTAATTACAGTCTAGTAATTTACAGGCATGTGCTCTCTGTAAACCTTGTAAGAATGTCTTGAAAACTTTATTTTAACGCATCAGTAAGTTGGTCAAAGCTTCTACAGCTGGTGTTTAATAACATCTAAGCCAACTATCTCAGACTAGTCAGCACAAAAGTGTATGTTTTCATTTTACTTTTTATAATGTATATATTACTAATTGCAGCCTACTGTATAATACTTTAAATACACACACCTGAAAATATTTTCCCACATTTTTCCCAAGAGATATGTTTCTTAAATCACAAAAACCAAAGGACTAGACCTCGATTCCCAGAAAATGAGACAACTCTGTCTACTACTTGTTGATTGATCTCTACTAGCCTCCTATCAGCCCAGATCATTGCTGGCAGCCTTGCCTACAAGCACACAGGATAGAGATTGCACAAAGTTGTCTCCAGCCCTTCTTGGCCCTTTAAAAGGAGTTTATAATAGCTGAATTGCCAGGGAATGTTTTGTCCTGAATGTTGTTTAACAGCAAGCAAAGGCTGCCATTCCAGACTCTCAGAAAAATGAGAGAAATGGATATTCTGCAGGATACCTGCAGGAAAGGATGCTTATTCACAGAAGTGCCTGGAAATCACTCTGGCCATCAGAAAGGCTAGCTGATAAATAGAAGCATCTCAGAGACTCAGCAGGGACCATAAATTTCTATTTTGCCACCTAATGTTTGGTGAACTGTGTATGCGTTCATGTGGGCTGAACTGCTGTGAAGCGTTAAGAGACGTGTGATGGGCCAGATCATCTGGAGAGCTGGCCAACACCAAGTGACTTCAGCCAGCAGAGTTTGAGGTGGAAAATATCAGGTCAGGGCACAGCTGGAAGGAATGTTCCTTACAGGGACAGCAACTGTAGATGAAGACACTCCGCTCCAAAGAACAGCTTTACGTAGCCACGGTGTAGAGATTCATACAGAAAACTGGCAGCAGAGCCCTGGTGAGGCACCACTATCATTCCAGGTGTGATTATCATGACATGTTTAGATGTACAGCACTGGCTGCAACTATAACAGGAATGAAGGAAACCCAACTTTAGGGAGGCTTATCGTTCTTCTATAAAGAATCCTTCTTCCTTGCCTGACAGTCCTTTCAACACTGCTTTTATGTGATCTTCACGCTACTATTCTGATTCACCAGGAACTTGTGTAGTGAAGGGACAGGGTAAGACTTCTATTTGTGTGTTCTGGTTACAAACAAATGACTCTGGGGGTGTATAAAAACAATTGGGAAACAAATGAAAGGATTCTCCACTAATACTAAAGAAAAGATGATGCTTTACTGCCATGTAGGCAAATGCAGCTTTGATAATGAGAATCATGGGAGATGTTAATATGTATATATCATCTTTGCTGACATATCGAGGAATAAACTGAAGCCCCATATAGTTAAAAGCAAGAGCTGCCGCATTTTGGACAATTTCCCTCTTCTTGTGGTTTTGTAATAAAAAAGCCATTCTGACTCTCTGCAGTCTGACTAAAGGTGAACTCATATCATGTGTTCATCAGGGATTACACATCAATTTTAGATTTGAAATAATGCCTTCAACTCAAGTAGTTATAACCCCTTGGTGGCTTATACAAACCACATTTTAATTTAACTTAATTGTAAGTCAGTTTCTTGTATCTACGTTAGCTCCATAAGGATAATCACAAGTTAAAACTTGCTTGCGAAGTTTAAGTTCAGCTGCTTCTAAACATCTGTAAGAAGTGTATCGATGGAACGAGACACTTCTGGCCTTACATGACTTTAGCACTGAATTTTAAAGATGGGTGAGAAATAGTTTGCCAACAGAGTTTTCGCCCTCTCAGAAGGTATATGGGATATGGATATGCCTATGCTGAGGTATATCTCTAGCACAGACAAAACCTGCCGCACTGATGGTTTTTTTAGGAGCTCTATGTGATGTCTGAAGATAAACACAAGTTACCTTGATCCACGCTGGGAGGAGGCAGAGCTACTTTGTACTGATCAGGTTTGACATTTCCTGGAAAATTTAGCTAACCTCTTTACCTGTTTCAAAAAAAGCCTGAGATGCAGATAAATATTAATCTGAGTTAAAACAGTGACCATAATATTCTGATTCTACATGCTATCTCCAAAACGTCCTCAGTAATGGAGGTACCTACCTTTGGTGGAAAACCCCATGCTGGCGTGGTGTCCAGCAAACCTTTGCTCTTGCTGCACTCACATACTTCAAGATCAGCACATTTCAGAGTATGAAAATCTTTCTTCTAAATTTAAATCCTTTGTGGGAGAGGGTGGAAGTGATTGCCTCTCAATTCCTGAATATTTGTGATGGAAATAAACACACAAACCCTGGCACATGAAGAGGTATCCAAAATTATCAGTGGCTGACCTTTGTAGGTCATGCCTCCTTCATACCCAGAAATAAACATGACTCCTGCTTCTTCCTTCTTACCACCTATTTCCTCCTTCCTTTCTCAATTAAACTGCCATGCCATAATCTCACCATTTGGCCTTTCACCTCCCTGCTAGCTCATGATTCATGATCTTCTTAATCTAGGATCATTACTATCAATCACTCCTTCAGGCAAGCGAAACCCGTTTTCACAGAGGGATGTAAGGGGGCCCTATGGATTTTTCAGGCTGATTATAATGTTTTAGCTTTGGTGGCAGTAGTTTTTTTTTGACTAACCTGTGCCTAGTGTTTGTGCCAATTAGATGCTCTAAGCTGGTCAACAGGAATTTGCTTGGGCTGTGGTTCCTCTGGGCTTGGGTCGTTTGCTGGGAGAGGTGAAGGATTAACTTAATTAAATCAACTAATACTTTGACAAAGGGTGAGGGATACTGCCAAGGTTAATAAGGGCAAAGGTTAATGAGGACCAAGTTTTCCTTTCCCATGCCCTAATGTCTTTTAGATAGCAGTGCTTAGCAAACTTGACTCATTGCAGCTCTGTTCACATCGCTTGTGCTGGCTGTGGTATCACTCTCAAGGCCCTGTTCATCTGCTTCTCAAAATAAGGTCACCGTGACTCTTTCTGTGTCTGCTAAGTAAGGACTTCCTGCTGGCCCACTTTACGTGGCTCCTTCTCATTCATATACTTGCTGCAGCTGTGCATCTTCCACAAGGGCCGCACAAAAGCAACGGATTTATCTTTGTGTATAGTTAACGTGCCTGTGGACTAGGTATCTTTAGGTAACCACAAATTCTTATTTGTTTTAATGCATGTCCTCTCTGCTCCTCTGTTGTATGCACTGTTTTCATAAAGGCCATTGAGGCACAGAATCCCAGGATGGCTGAGGCTGGAAGGGACCTCTAAGTCCACCTGGTCCAACCCCTGCTCAAGCAGGGCCACCCAGAGCAGGCTGCCCAGGACTGCATCCAGGTGGCTTTTTGGAGATCTCCAAGGAGGGAGACCCCACAGCCCCTCTGGGGAACCTGTGCCAGTGCTCTGTCTGGTCCTGTTTAAAAACAAACAAACAAAAAACTGAGGTAATGGGAACTTCATAAATAGCTAAGACTCTGAAGACATACCAGACTGCAATGTTTGAATGCATTTTTTTAGGAACTGTTTCTACAGAGTGATTTTTTTTTTTTATCTGGCAGCACGCTGTCCATCAACCATGCCAAATGATAGCACATCATTTTCAGAAATCCTTCTCCAGGGGTAATGCCAGTGATATTAATGATACACTGAAAGGGCACAGAGCCATCACACAAAGTAAATGTATTTTCTGAATGCTGCTGAAGCTTTGGAAATGTGATGCATTTTTCAGTTCCTCTCCAGCTAAACTTGCTCATTGTTTGTTTGTTTTTTACACAGTTAGATAGTTCTTAAAGGTTTTTCTCTGCCTAGATTATTCTCAGCCCAGTGCATTCAAAATTATAACAAGAAAAATATGAGGTCACAGGACACCTCAGGACAGATTTATGTATCACATGGTTAAAAAAAAAACAACTGTCAGCAACTAACTATACAGATTCACTAAACTTTGTACTTTTTCTTAGAGTAGAAATCTTAAATTGAAAGCACCACACACCAAGGATTTACTAAACTATAGTACTTATTCATCTATTTTTTTCCAGTCAGTGGGTACTATTTTGGATGAAGAAGTTTAGTAAAATCTCTTCGTACACTAGACATAATATTCATTTTTTTTTTTAAATATATAAATTTTCTAAAGGTCTTTCAAAACTTACTTTCAGGTAGGGCGAGATCCTCAAAATGTGATGTAAAAGCACTCTGGGACCTCTGTGCTCTTTCTCAAAGGATATATGGAACAGATTTGTTAGGGAGTTATATAAATGAATTCATTAACCTTTTATACCTAATACCAGCTATAAAAAAGCTACTTCCAATCAGCTTTTTGTTTTCAAGGGTTTTGAAATGGCTTGTATAATTGATGGATTTTAAAAAATAACCTATCATCATACTCTTTTTTTCTTAATGTACACCTTATGTTCTTTTAAAAATTTCTGGCCTTCCAGCATTAAAGATTGATGCTCTTTAACCAGACAATAGATGCACCCTTGGTGGCAGCCACGTTGAAAGCCTCCCCAAAGCACTTCATCCCCACTCTGCCTGGGTGGGTTGAAATAGTACCATTCCCTTGGCCCTCTGCAGAAGTTATCAGTAAAAACGTAAATTAATTCTGATTATGACTCTTTTTTTTTTTTTTTTTTTTAACAAAGGTGACATCCGCTCTTAAATGGGTGCAACCCATCGAATACGTTTGGTTAGGCTATTTATGTACATTTCTTCTGTGATCTTCTCTGGCATCCGATTTCACTGAGGCCACGGAGACACTGATGCCTGGAAAATTGCCAGTAATCAAAGGTTGTTAAGTGCTTGTCGGCTTCCTTTCAAGCTTAGGCTACCTTCATCATGAAGACGACCTAGTTCAGCAGCTACAGCCCATTTATTTATAAACTGGTAACACTCAGGAAGCACATATTATATCATTAAAATACCAATAATGTTGTAGAAAACATTTGTTCTAAAACTACCTCATTTTCCTGAAATAAGGTCATGTCCAATGAAAAGTGAAGTCTCATCATGCCTCTGCAACAAGGATGCTCTCTGGCATGCCTCTGAAATGCTTTATTTCCCGAATACTCTCTCCTTTAAGCCCTCTCTGCTAGGGCTTCTCTTTTGTTTGGATTTTGGAATATACACAGGGAAACATACACGATTTTAGAGTTTTTGTTGTCCTGTTTTTCCAATTACTGTCATCGCCTGTAGTGGTAGTTTGGTGACCACGAAAAGAGTCAGATAATCTTAAATGGAAAAAGTTTAGGGTAGGTGCTGATGAACTCTTATGATGCATAGATCTTTTGGGGCATGTTGATTAAAGCGCTCTCAGTCATAAAATCATCAATAGACAAACTGAAGCAAATCATCAGCTGGGACAGTTTAGTAGAGTCCCACTAAAATTATCAGCCTACATCGGTTAATGCTACCTGTGCACTAGATTCAAAATATATTCAGAAGTACCTCACATTTTAAGCATTTTTCTGGAAGAAACTTCATAGTCTTTTGGAGAAATGCATACTGAAGTTAAATGGTCCTGGTGAAATATGACAGGAAAATATACCTGCCCATCTGATCTTTTGAGTTGCTCAGATGTCTGTTGGGTGGAAAAGATATGGTTGCTGGAAGACTTAAAGAAATTCTGAACGTTAAATTAGTCATGAAATGCTGTCATCAGTAGAAGGCTTTGGAGAACACTCAAGACAGAATTTAATTTAGAGGTAGGGATGATCATATATTATTAATAATACTTTCTGTTGAAGGAGTCCTGTGCTTAGCAAGTCATAACCGTTTTGCGAATCCATCACCCCAAATGCTACAGGAGCACAGCTCTGAAACACTGTCCCTAGGGCCACCTTCTATGCAGAGCAGGAGGATTATAGCTGCCTGTGGAGAAGCTGCATGCTAGCTTTTTTGTCTCAGTTTTTAGAAAGAGAAATTTGCTTAAGCTGAAAACAGTGAGATAACTGTCTTCTCTATTAGGCTAATGGCTCCAGATATTTTTATATATATATATATATACACTTTTTTTTTCCTCTGTGCAGCTCTGGTTATACTAAATATTTGATATCTCAGCCCAAGAATTGAAAACAAACCTCTCTGCTCCATCTGTCTCTTTCCACTAGTAATGTATACATATATGTATATGTGTGTGTGTTTTTATACCACACTGTGGCAAGTTCTTATTAAACTCTTTGCAAGATCTGGACATTCATTTAACTTTATATTTCCAGATGAATCAAAAGTTGCTTATTATTGACACACAACAAACTCTAATATATTTTTTCTTATATTTTGCCTATAAAAAACAAAAATATTATGTCGAATACATTTTTTCAAAACATCTGAATATCAGTTATATGGATTGTTTTCTGACAAGGACTGCTAGAGCTTACAATCAGTGTCCAACTATAAGTAATGGGAAAGTTTCCTTTGGCAGTACAGGATGCTGTGCAATATTAATCAATGAAGGTTGTAAAAAGCGTACAAGAACTCTGCCCCAACAGCAGTGTAGTTCCCATTAGACATTTCAGAATCAGACCACTGAGATGCGGTCAGACACTGAATGATATAACCCTACCAATGTGTGCATAATATAAATTGCTTAGCTGGTTTAGCAATTCTCCTTTGCCTCTCTATTTTGGGCAGACAGCGTTGCTTCCAAGACTTTGACAGTTTGGGGCCATTTTCAATCAGCAGCTTGAAGACTGCATTTACATTTTAGGTGCCCATTTTCTTCTTTTTCTAAATCCTCTTTTCTCATGTTCAGGCTGCAAATAAATGATGCTACAAACACTGCACCTGGGAAGGCTGACAGTCTGCAGTGCCCAGTCTGGTCCTTTGTACTGATAGCTACATAAATCTGAAGTATCCTCACACAGCAGCCTTACTGCCTCCATTCTTCAGTGCACCATAACTTTAAATTAAATTTAAACAATACCTAAACAAGTTAATTTGCTTTAAAATCATAAAATGAGAAATCTAGCTCTATAGACATTATTTTTAGATTAATTGAAAGGTCTCTTCAATAACCTGAGACAATTACTCACAGTATGGATGCATTTCAGAATTTTCTAAGTGCACGCATTCTAAATGCTTCAGGATCTCATTACTCTCCTAAAAAGTTCCTATAACCTACAATTTTGGGTCTTAATCTACAACTACAAGGTGCTGTCATAAAATAGCGCATACTAGTTGATATTAGAACCACCCTCTGGATGCAATCAGTGCTCTTTGTGCATAAACACAGTGTAAGGAGCAATACATAAAACACATTCACCCTTATCCCTCAGAACAGGGTTGCCTACACATCAGTAGTTTGGCTAGAAAGCCACCTCTCCAGGAATCAGAATAATCAACTTAATTACATATGATATTTTTGGAACCTAACAGCACTGTTCGAGCCACCTCTAGGGAATGTCATCTATCCGTATTTATGGTGCTTTCATCTGTAAATTCATGTTTCAAGCAAAAGCAGTCCATATACTTTTTGGATATACTTATACACGTGCTCTTACCTTGAAAAAATCCCAAACTTGTCAATTATGTTCCACATATCAGTATTAACTGATTTCTTCAGAAAAGAACCGTAGGCCTCTCAAGACAATAGCTTGATGGTTCTTAGGGACACCACATGCCATAATGACCATCAGCGTGACAGAAATCTGTCTGAATCTAAATTGTGTCTGTGCCTAAAACACCAAAATATTACAACATGTAACTTGTTTGCACTCCTCTTTTCCTCCATCATAAGATCTACAGTGCCATTTCTTTGATAACTAAGATTCATGTAATTTCCCTCATGGTTTTCATCAAGAACTCTGAAACCACCCAACTAGTTTCATGTCGATTTTTCTCTCCAAGCATATCTGTCAAGAACAACATATGATCTCTGCAAGATCTAAGCAGCACTACGGGGAGTCAACACTTTTTTAGGTGATGGCAGTGTACCAATATTAATTTGACTAACCTAGTTCAGCATGCAGTATGCAATTATTTCCTACTCTCATGACGTTTTTTTTTCTTCCTATTTTAAATTTAATTTATACTTTGGTAAGGAGTCTACCTTGAGAAAAGATAGCTAGTCCACAAGCCTTCCATTATGTTGCAGCTGCTGATGTTATATTTGTCACTGAAAAAAATCTCACCTTGTGTGACAATGGGATTTGAATCACAACTGCTAAATATATCATGTATAGAAATTTGATTGCTTTACCTTTTTTTTTTTTCCCCAACTGAGGGGAGAAATATGAGGACAAAATCTTACAGTTTATTTCATGCTTCACTACAGTGTAATTCTAGACCCTAAGATTTCTACCATTCCTATTTTGGTAATGAATGGAATGTAAAAGGGAGGTATTTAAAATTAATTGCAGCAGTTCTGAGGGTTAAACCTGCTTAACCCAACCTTTTATTAAGAGAATATCAACAGAGCATATATCTTGTCTGGGGAGTGCTGGGACATCATTATTCTTCCACCAGCATGTTTAGTTCTAAAACCTGGGATTTCTTCAGGTTCCTGTAGCCGTCATGCACACCATATACCCATCCCGAATTATACCATCTGTTCTGAACTACTCACTACGGCAGGACTTGACCTGAGAAACTCTAGAGTTTTGTTTTACTTTATTAACTTGGAGTACTTTTAAACAGTTCTTAAACAAAGTTTTCCCTTGACCAGCAAGGGAGTTTTCAGCCTGAAGTTCTCAGCAGCATCCGGTGAGGCTCCTAGCCAAGTTCTTCAGATACTGTACATCCACAAGGACAGCCTGCTGGCTCTTGCTGTGGCATTTTCTTAATCCTCAGGACAGACTTCCTGGATCTAGGAAATTTAATTCCTGACTCCTTTGACCCAGATGCTGGCGAAAATGTAGTCTGCAGGCTGTATGTAACTGGGTGTGTTCATTTTTTTTTCCCTAGGAACTGGCCTTGCTGTTAAATTTTTCTAAAACAGTTGTATTAATATGTTCAAAAATCCACTGTTGAGTTTCAGATAAAGGATCACATCTGTTCATGAAAATCTTCTTTTCAGCTGGGTTGCAATCTATGCAGCTGCTGCTTACCGGATGGAACAAAGTTTTGTCCTACAGGAATGAGAAAAAAATACAATTAAGTAGCAGATGCCAAGTAATTGGAAGTGTTCTCATTTTACAGAACATGGATTAACACAACCCTGTCTGAAATGATTTTGTATACTCTGTGTCATAACCTTCGGTAATAACCACAGCTTAATTTATGAAGCTGTAGAGAATCTAGTATTTTTTCCTTGGGTTTTTATTCTCCAAAAAATTGGGGATCAGGAAAGAATGAGAAGACATCTTCTGGTCTTTAGATAATAACTACATAATACAATGAAAAGATAGAATGTCTTTAGGTAATCTTTGCATATCATGTGCTTCCCTGGGCCCCACTTAAATGTCTGAACCTGAAAAGTCTGTTTTTTGCTTGGGTTTGTTTTTTGACAATTTCTACCATGCTTCTGGGCAGGAGGATCTGTAACAATATGTCTGGGAACTGGGTACTATTCAACTTGATGAAGATGTCAGTAATGAATATTAACTGGAATACTGTGACAGACAGACACAGGACTGATGATCTCAGTTCTCACCCCATAAAACACAGACTTTGCCTGCAGCCTTGATAAGACAAGCCACTGAAGTACTCTCTCTCTACTCCTAAGAAGGAAATTGTAACACTGTTTTAGCTCCCTATGGAGATTTTGGGAGGATAAGTATGGATTATGTTGTTTTAAAAGGGATCTTTATGATTATTAGTTTTATTAATTTTACTTCACAAAAATTGAGTTAATTTTTAATAACCTTACTGTGAATCTTTGGTAAAGCAGAAAGTACCCAGATAAGCAACTGGTATTTGCTGGGGAGTTTCAACGTATTTAGTTCATGTAAGCAAGTGGTTGAGAGAGAGAGACGTGGGAGTGATTGGTTGGTTTGAAGTTCCCAGGGACTATACAACACAGTTACTGTATCTGTTGAAATGAATTTCAGATTACTCTCAGTAAACCACATGCAGGCTCCAACCTCCTCCATGCCAAACATGACGGTAGTTTAATAGTAATCGAGGATGTGCCTGCTTGCCCAGTTTGCAAGAGGAAAAAAGAAAGCTACCTGACAAATCACAGTTGATTAAAAACTCACAGGAGCACTCTGGGTGCTGAGCGATAATCTTACAGAAACCTCTTGAACTAAAAATACCCCACCATTCAAAAAAAAAAAAAAAAGTAGTAAGACAAAACCAAAACCAACACAATGAGCCAAAAAGAAATAGAAGCCACTTTTGAAAAGGAAAGCTGCTGCTTCTTTTTTGGTTTTAATTTAGGAAAGAATAAATTATTTGATTCTGAGGGGTGTGAAACACTGGTAAAGCACAATATCCTTTTTCAATATTTAGTATATGCAACAAAGAGCAATTTCGAAAGTACGTCATTGTGCTCTCGTTGAGGGTGATGGTGCTTGACCTGCCTGTCACAGACACTAGTATTCACCTCCAACTTTTACCCCGACGAAGCTGCTAACCACACATACACACAGGACTGTAAGTCTGAGGGAAGCTGTCAAAGCCAACAGGACTAAACCAAACTGACCGCCTTTGTGTGGATGGGGCGGGTAGGGGCCCATTTTGCTCTATGTCATGTCCTCAGTGTGTCACGAGCGGTCCTACCAGAGCTCCCAAGCACCCTCTGGGGTGGTATATGTGCCCTTTTTCACCTCACCAGCTCCTCCCGGTCCGTGTGTGACCAACGGATGGCACTGGCTGAAATGGGGAGTGGGCAGTGATGTGGCACAGCTTCACCGCCTGCTGCGGGGCCTCGCAGGAAGGTGACGTCTGGTTTTCCTCGCATTGTAGCTGGGGACGAGGTCAGCCAAGCTGCTAGGAAGCTAAAGATGGAATACTAGAAGCTTTAATACAGTAGCTAGTACAAGAAGAAAGGAAGCTGTTTCATTGCAAAAAGTGTGCTATGAAAAACACTCCGGCCTTTTCAAAGAGAGCTGGCGGTCTGTCTTCTCACAGAAATAGCCAGGGGATGCAATTTTTGAATGAAGCATTGTTGGTGCCTTCTTTTAGCAAGTCTGGTTATTAGGAGAGAAGAGCGTCTTTCAAGAAGAGGGACATAGTTACTACTCTGGGAAAACTTCTGGCTGACTTAACGATGTATAAAGGCCTATTAATTTATCATCTCCAGCTTACACTGACCTAAGGTCAAAGCCTGCTGTTCTTATGGATTTCAATGGAAACAGGCTGAGGACTTTAAGGGGTAACAGTTGTGTGCATCCCAGAGAAGAACTTTCTGAGAGAAATATATAAATTCCTCTTTACACCAATATTAAAAAGCCACAAGGACCCTTGTGGAGACTTTTCTAACATCTGAAATGAGCAGAGTGATTTCTTTTTTCTTCTGCATGATGGCAAGTCTGAATATTATTTGTAGGAGAAACTTCTCCATAAGATAATAGGCCTCAGCAGTTCAGGGGGTTGGTAATAGGACACAGAGCCTTTCATTTCTTCTAGGTCACTGCTATAACTATGGCCAAGGTCAACAGCAACTGGAAGTCATTATCAGCTGGTAGCTGCAATCGTTTATCTGAAATTAGTCAGTAGCCCCAGCGCAGTTTCAGCAGGACAGATGTCCATATGATAAAAACCACTATCACAATGACATGTCTTTGGTTGTCTGAGGAAATAATCTATGGGCCCACTGAGTGAAGAGTGAACATACTCTTACAGTTTGTCCCTGAAGCTGTCAGGAAAGTATGAACAAACCATGCCATTCTGGGCAGAGTTTTTGACGTTGTCAGTCTAGCATCTATTGTAATCACTACGTTCAGCATAAAATTATAGTATAATGGAACTGATTTTGCACAATTATAACTAATTTTTTAAAGACCTACTAAATCGGCTCTCTTTTGGATACCTGTGCTCTACAAATAGTACTAAGGGGACTAGGGCACATAAATTTAATCATACTTTATCAGAACTGATGTATTACCCCAGAGTGACACTAAGCTGAAAACCTGAGGCCTATTCCTTCACTGGGAGGAATGGAAATTTGTAGACACTGTTGATCTTCATCTCTGGCACGCTTAGGAATTGTAAACAGAGCCAAGGAAATGGCTTTAGATTGGAAAGCCATTATTTTCCAAAATCTCTAATATCTTCAGATTTCTCCCATTGCTCCCAGAATTGTTTACAAAACCCCATTACGGTGTCAATATTGTTTTCCTAGTATTAAACTCACTTTCTTATTTTCTAATCCACAGTGATGTTCATGATATTACCTGGATTCAGGCTACTTCATCACTTCTTACAGGGTATACTTGGCTGTTTTATTACACACCAATAGTTTGGACTAAAAGAAAAATATAATTTCTTAGTATCACAGACTTTCTAGACTTTCAATTACTTGCTCAGAGCTCACCAGTGACTTGAGGATGCAAATAATCATGAAAAGAGACTGACCCTTAAACTAATAAAAAACTCATCTTCTAGTTTTATAGGAATGGCATGACAGCATGATAAGGAATGCTTTATATTAAGCATCTTATAAGATTCTGACAAACAAGGTCATTTTTCCTAATAGATGGGAAGAATTAATGGCAAGATGAACAAATGACCATTACGAAGCTATGGCTTTGGTAAGTCATGCAGAGAACAGAACACATTTGCTGACCTTTTCTTCTTTTTCAAAAGGAGACATTTCTTGTTTAACCACAGACTATTACTCCTATTTTTTAAGGTGCAATTTTAGTCGCATAGTGTCTTCTAGGTAAAGGGCTCTATTATAGAAGCATTAAACTGATATAAGCATTCTTTTGCTTGTTTGGTCTATTTCTCCTTGGGAAGCAGTATATATCCCATTGCCTAGATGCTCCAAAACTAGATAAGGATTATAACATTCAGATTTTTTTTTGATATAGCTGTACACCAAAAATCTCTACTATAAATCTACCCTGTATCTAAGGAAATAGACACTGTGAAACAATCAAAACCTACTTAATGTGTAGCCAAACTAAAACTAAGCTTAAATAATAATAATGAAATTATATTTTCACTAATCAACTACAGTTTCTTTACTTGAAGTTTTATAGTTAAATGGTAAGTACTCATGCAAACTAATCAGCTTGCTGTCAGGTTACTATTATAGTTGGGACTGTGTCAGTACTTCCATCATCACAAAATTTTGTGGTGTCTTTTGCTGAGATGGAAATGCCTGCCTTGCATTCAGAATTTTTATGAGCCCTGTCAGCCTTCTGGAACTGAAGAATGAAGCTGTGCAGAGGATTTAATAGAACTCACACTGTGTATTTTTTTCAAATGTCATTTTTTTGGGGTTATCTGCTGTATACTGTCCACATCAAAGGTGATGAGCCACAAAGAGGGCAGCTCCAGACCTGCATTTTTCTTATGAACCAGCTACATTAGGCACCAATGAAGTGCTAAAGGTATGAAAGCTTCTTTCTTACAGCTTGGGCAAGCAAAAAGATAAATTGGAAGGGTTCTGAAGCAAGAAGGTATTATAATGGCATTACAAAGCCAGATATGCAGCAATACAGCCATGACAATTTATGTCCTCTAAATATCTGGCCCATACATTTTAACTTTATTACAAGCAATACCTCAGCATTAAAGGGAACATGTTTCTGGAAAATATTGCATTGCATCTCTGATTAAAAGATAAATACAGTAAAAAAAAAGGCACAGGCTAATATGTAGGTAGAAAAAGCATCAGCAAAAAAAGTATGAGCAAAACTATTTTTAATGCTTCTGAATTAGTTTCCTATGAATCATTTCAATCTAGAAAGCACTACTGAGGTTTATGTGGCAAAATCCAGTTCCTGGCACTTAGGTCCCAGGATGACAAGCCATAGTGGTCACTGAAAAGTGAAGGATGCATGAGAGGAAGTCCTTAGTGCTTCAGTGAAATGTATGTCCTTATTCTGCCTGGAATACAGTGTTTATTAGTGAAATGTTTTATCAAGGCAACTTACTGATTAACCATTTTTTTAAAAAAACTTGGTAGCATTACTTGGACATTTTTTTTTTATTATTATTTTTTAACCCTAAATGAGGCTCTCTCATTTCCTAGACTGACCTCCCATTTTTAGCGATTTATCAAAATGAGCTGAAACTTGGCACATCAAAGTAGTGTCTAAGCTGCTTATCTTTAATTTATAAACTCCTGCCATCTTTGGGCTTACAGCAGTGCTTTTAATGTTGGTTTGGGGTTTTTTGAGGGAGATATTTCTTCCACTCATAAAACTTAGTAGAATAATAATATTTAACTCATGAGCAGCATTTCTTAATGCTGTCACATTGGATGAAAATACTTCCAATAGTGCCTCTGCTAAACTGACACAAGTGTCTTGAAGTGCCAGAATGGTAAAACACCTTTCAGGGAATGGATCCAATGCAGACACCCTCTGAGCTGGATCAGATCCATTTGAATTTGAATTTGACCTAAATAGCTGAATGCTCAACAGGAACATACTCTAGAGAGATTACCACAAAATTAAATTGGAATAAAACAGAGTGGATTTTAAAACACAACTTCTCTGATGGGAAAACACAAGCCTGCACTAACTTGAATATAGACTCAAGTCTGAACCTCTGAAATGACCCCGAGTGATTCTGACCTTCCTATAGCTCCAGTGCTGGTTTCCCTTCATCCCGTGACAGTCATACAGTGTGACAGGGCTACTGTGCGAGATGGCGTCAAAGCAGAACTTCCTGGTGTGAAGTGGCTCCCCAGGGCGGATGTCTTCTCTCCAGCCGAAGGTGAAGAGCTAGAAAAATAATCAGGCAATGCATTAATCTGTTACTAGTGGGAAACGTTTAAAAACAGATGCACAAAGCTCGATGCATGCTGCCCTGCTCCGTACATCACAGCCTCTGATTAAGTGAGATACTACATGTGTATGATCCAGTGATTCCAACTGCCTTAATTAAAGTGCATCAACAGCAATGCGGAGTAACCCCAGGAAGGCACAATCAGCCGCTTATCGCAGGGAAGGGAAAAATCTCTGGTGACACAGTGCTTTGAAGAGGAGAGGGAATACGCTGTGTTAAGCCTTTTGTTACCCCAGTTAAAGGCACACTGGTGCACACGAGATCTGCAGATACCAGGGACTCAGAAAGCCTCTGCTGCTGACACTCCTCTAGCTCTTGTTTGGGTCTGAAGAACTCACTTAGAGAGATCTTCCCATCCCAGAATATTCTCTATGCTTAATGAACAGTTCCCTTCTGTTTATATGGGATGCTGTTAGCGTATCTTCTCTTGACTGTCTTTTTTCTCCAAACAACACACACTAAATGATGGTCTTTCTATCGTGAAATCTGTGAGCTACAGGCAGCTTGTTACAGCTCTTTTTTGCTTCCTGAGAGGAACTGTGGAGGCTCACAGTTAACAGAGGAATTCTTCTCAATCAGGCACCAGCTGTCTGAAATTATGCTGTGACACTGCAGTTGTTCAATCATAAGATGAAGGTGACAGGTCTGACAGCATCAAATTTAAAGATGCAGAGTGCATTTTCCTTTCCTGTGGACCAATCCTTGCAGAAAACAGGTTGCAGCTTGAAAATTGCTACCTAGAAGCTCTGCTGAGAGCTGTGAAGTTTTTGGTTTTGTTTTTATTTTATTTTATTGTGTAAGTGCTATTCCATGGCTTTCTGCTTGGCTCTTGTTTTTCCACAGTACAAACTGAAGCATAACACCGAGAAAGCGAAGCTCTCCTTAAATGAGCAAACTTTGCTAGTGGAAACCATTTAGCTGTGACCACTCATGTGGAACCGCACACGGGCTCATCACCCGGAATAGCAGCTCCACAGGCTGTGCTCAGACTGCCTCCAGCACCCCAGCTATCTCATCTCAGGGTAGTTTCAGTACTGCCCTAGCGACCTGCTCCCCACAATGTATACGTTTCCTGGTGTTAGAACCAGTCTCTACAAATCCAGACTAAAGCTCAGTGTAATGTGGGTCTGATCTGGAATACTCCTGCTGTGGTTCCCAGATTTTGACCCTTTCATTGTGATAGCTATTTTCTCTCTGTGGTCTACCACAGAGATACATCCTTCTAAAATGCTGCATCTTCAATGCTATACCATCCTCTAAATACTGCATTTCAGAGGCATTATTGTTTCCTGTGGTTTGCAGGCACAGAATGCAAGCATATATCCGAATATTTACTTTTTTCCTGGTGTCTCATTGTAAGCCCTTGTTCTGCCTGTTAGCAGCTGTCGTTTCCTATTTACTTCTGTACTGTAGGTTTTCTAGTCAGCATTTGCTCAGTCTGCCCCTGTGTCCTGCTCATTTCTTCTTTCCCCTGGAGTGCATTTTAGATTTATCTGCAGTAAAATGCAGTGGACAGCTTTAACTTCATTTTCAAACCAATTCCTGCTTCTTAAAAGGTTAAGTCTTTCTCCACTTTTATTCATGTTTCTTGGAAGCAGCATCATGGACTCCCTGAAAAATAGGCTACCATTTCACAAGCAAAGTCAGAAGTAAGATTTGATACAGGAAAAAAAAGCTACAATGCTGTATCTTTAGAAAAAGGGAAGCCTGAGATGATTTTCCTTTAAAGGAAAAAACAGCAAAAGCAATTTCCTCTCTTTTGCTTTACTTTTCTACAGCCAAGTAATAAACCTGGAGCTCAAAGCGATGAATAACAAATACCTAGAGAAATGGTGTGGAACAGTAGTTTTGCAATATTCTCATTCTCATGACTATTTTGCAAGAGAGGTCCTCTCGCAGCGCCTTTCTCATCTTTCCCAGTGGCTGACTCTCCAAATTTTTCGTTCTGTGCATCACTGGTGAGCTGAGGGGCCATTCCTGTTGCTCTCTGGACCTTGGCTCAGGGACTACTGCTGCACTGAATGGATCAGTACACCTGAAAAAACTAAAGCTAGCTTTTACATCAGATCAGACTGATGCAGGGTATCCCTTTGCCCTTCTCACTCCTGTGTAGTTTCTGAAGACCGCCAGGGCTGTGTTCTGTTTGAAAGTCAAGAATCTTGACTTGGTAACACTTAGGGTTTTTTTATTCCCTTCCACTGAAAAACGGGATCTTGTAATACTAGATCTTATTGATTAGACTAACACAGATTCCTTCCCCTCCTTCTTAGCCTGATGTTTTGTAGCACAGTTGCATTTACAAATTAAAAAGTACATCTTCTCCACAGTGATACTACTATAAAACAAACCTTGTTAAGAGGCAGAAACTCAGCTTTAGGACTAAGAAAGAATGAAAAAAATGACTGGAAAAAAGGTTATACTTCTCTCTACACACAATTAATATTAAAATGTATAGAAAATATTAAAACTTATGGATAAAATTTGAAGGCCTGTGTCCTTCCAATCTCACCATTCTATGATATTCTCCATTACACATCAAATCCTGTGTACTTCAACACTAAATCTGGCCAACATAAAAATGATCTTTCCTCTGCATAATGCGTAACAATGCTATGTGTTATTAGCTGTGGTCCTGAGCACATAACGCTCTGTTCTGCCACCATCCATCACTTTGGATGTTGTTCCTTTGGCCCAAGCTGTTAGGAGCCATCTGAGCCTGACTTCATGAGAAACGGATGAACCCTCTGTACTCCTTCATTCACTCCCATCCGTTTCCAGATTTGAAACAAGGCTGCAAAGAGATTTCCAAACACATTCGAAACAGATAGCAGTCTGTCTTTTCACTCATAATTTCCAGGGCTGCTGCTCCCTGTCAAGTTCAAGAAACTCTCTCTGCTTTTGGCTCCTTCCTCCCTCCTCCTCCACCTCCTGTCCTACCACAGACCCTGTAAAACAAGGCCCCATCCTCTGTGTTTGCAAACAAGTATTTTCTCGGCCTGTGTGCTTTAGCTTTTGATGAGGTCTAGCCCTGTCACAGGACAACTTGGAAAAATACAGATTTCCATCTATCTAGTTTTTTAAGAAGAGCTTAATTTGTAATTGGCACTGGGCCTGAAAAATGACTGCCTGACACAGCCACTGTTTTGGGACTGTCTAGAGGACAAAGGCCCTTTTGAAACCACTAACGCTCTCCAGCTTGACAACATTGGTTGGTTGCTTGCTGCCTGGCCTCAGCGAGCGTTGTGCTCAGGCCATAGCACAAGATTTAAGCAGACAACATGCGCCCCGCACAAAGACAAAATGTCACATTTGTGAACTAGACTTTGACTTGAGTTTTTATCTCTGAGAAGACAGAGCTGGGTGGGTTGCACAGCTACTGGCTGGGTTGGGCTGGAGATGATGCCTGTCCGCTCACTCCCTGGCCAGCCTGGAGGACTTGAGAAGACAAAGAAGATGCCTGCCACCACATCATTTGCTGCTCTTTGGTTGGCCCCAGTTTCCCCTCAAACCAGGTAGTAGTTCTGAGAAGAGGGAGGTGGAAGATTGCCAAGACGTGCCACCCTCCCGCCCCTTTCCTTCCTCTCTGTTTTTTAATTCTGAGGAAGTTTCCAGAAAGCTCAGTAACAATCACCTTCACTTCTGATTCTTGTCCTATTTACCAGAAAAGGTGCAAGACATCCACGAAGCTTTTGCCTGCTGTTTGCTTTTAAAGCTCTGGGGTGGAAGGTCTCCTTTCTGGGGGCTGCTAAGGGGCTGAATCAAGGAGCACAAGGGGTTGTGACTCTGTCTAGTGATACCATCAGCACTACCACCTGCTACACCAGTCATATAACAAATTTTTCCAAAGAACTCCCTGTAAATTTACACAAGTTACAAGACCAGCTCAGTGTCAGTCCACACTACTTGAAATATGACAGTAAAATACTTGATATTTTCATTAACACTGCTAGTGTCTACTAGCATACGTAGAAATCTTGTAAGCAACAATTTCAAGAAGGTACTAGCAATAAGGAGGAGCTATCTGAGGGCTGGTGAGCTCTTTTGCATTTCTTCCCAAACACTCTTTAACAAAGTTGATCTTCACAGCTTACTGTGGGTGCAAGTAGAAGATCACCTTCTTTCTCCTTGGGAGCTGCTTCATTAGACTGTGATCTTAACATCTACTGCAGGTAACGTTCCTGACTGTGTAGCCTTTGGGATTGAGTAAGGACAGCTAGTCAAGAAATTTTCATCAAAATAAACCAATCTAAAATATACCTTTGTGGGATTTTTTTTCCCTACCACCTGTCACTAACACAAAGGCAGATTTTGCTTGCCCGGGTGGAAATTGAGATTTTGCCCTCTGGGTTCCTGAGGAGCTACAGGATACAGAGGCATCAGCTACAGCTAGAGCAATGGAAAATTGGCTGCTAACAACAGTGCACACAGTCACTCCACTGAGGAAAACTTTAAGAAAATGAAGGGAAAGGATGCTATCTTGTTTCTGAAAAAAATCCAAGCCCTGCATCACCAAAATGTTTTTACCTTCCCAAATTAAACATTTTCAGAATTTCTCTTCTACAAGAAAACCGAAAATTCTCCTCTGGATAATCTGCATATACTGTAATTTTCTATGGGATAGAAATTCTGAGTTTCAGCCAAGTCTACTATCTAGTCTGCTTTGTCTTTAAGTTTATGAGATTCAAAGAATCACAGATTCTGTAATTCTTTCCTTTCTTTCTTAACTCGCATCTTGAAAACCCGTATCTTGCACAGACTCACTCTTGAAATCTATCAGCCGGATGAATGTGTCTTGTATTAGGAGTCTGAATATTTGAGTACAATCAGTTTCATTTTGTTTCTAAACTAATCATGAAACCAATAGGATATTAAAAGTAACAAGATTATGCAAATAAAGAGTTACCTAGTAATATAGTAATGGATGTTATGCCAATCATCTTTATTCTAAAAGTTCTATTTTCTAGTTTTAGAAAATAAAGGAGAAAGTGAAGTGAACTTTTTTTAGGAGAAAGTGAAATTATACTTATGTTACCCTAATTTTCTTCTAGGGATTCTTCAACAGTTCTCATGATTTCTGGGATTTACATTGACAGGTAGATAAACTAATGGCACCTACGCTCCTATCAGTTGGAACAACAGCTTTTGAATGTGGTCCTGTCTTCTAGGACAAAAATAACAACAAAAAAACCACAAACAAACAACACACCAGAAACGAATCCAAACAATCCCCATGTTAGCAAAGGAAAACAGACTATTTTGAGGGTTAAATAGCATTATTATTATTATTATTATTTGATGGGGCGGGGTGTGTGTGTGGGACTTTTAAAGCCATTAATTTTCATCCTCCTCTGTCAGAGCTGAAAAGCTCCTTCTTTTCTGGTTGTCATCACCGAGAAGCTCCCAACGATGCTAATTCGTTAACCTTCCCTGGGGCCCGTTTGTGTTCAGCTTGTCCGGAGCTGCCCTCTGCTGCTTGTTTTCTGAATTACACACTTTAAACAGTAGCTCTTGGAAAAGGAGAAATGTGTAAGAAAAACGAACAATCAGCTGTGTGATCCTGCTCCTGCCCCTCTTAAGCAACCCAGAAAAGTCACTGAACTGTTCAGCAAATTGAATTAAATGGCTTGGCTTGGATTTTGGCAGTCCTCGTCCAATGCAACTGTACCATGCTGTTCAGAAAAATGTTCCCTTGCAGTGTTTTGAACGCTATTCTGCTGCGAGAAGGTACGTGCTGTTCTACTCCAGCCTCACAGAAATAATTCATGATTCCCTCGAGGCACACGTCAAGCAGTTTGGGAGGTTTCATAGTTCTGGCTCAGCACTTTGAGGTTGGTTGAACTTGTTCTGTGTTAACTTAACCCTATTTATCTTAATGAAGTCACTTCTTGTTATTAGTGTAGAATGAGACTATTGCATTGAATCTGTTTCCAAGCATCATGATGTGCTGGAATGCAGTGAAACACAGAGTCCTTCCTGATGGTCTTCTTTGTGTCCCTTCCCTTTCCTCACCAGAACTTGCTCCTTCAAATGATATTTCAAGCCTCCCTTTCTTTCTGCTTCCCTGGTATTTTTTTTGTTTCTTTTAACAACTTTTCATCCAGTTTTCTTCCCTCTTTTCTCTTTCCTCATATCTGGCTTTGTCAAGACTCCCTCTGTTCTTGATGAGGGTTTGGACCTCTTTACGTTTGCAGATTTTAAAACTAGAGAGGCCACAGTGATGGTCTGGACCATACAAATTCCTTTAAATAGTTGTTTGAATTACTGGATGTCTTTCATAAAAAATAAAATAAAATATATATTTATCTACACCAGCACCCTATCACTGTGCTTTACCTTTGCTAGCTATATGAAGAAGCCTTCTTTCAGCAATCTCCTCTCCCTTGTGTTGGCACTTATCTAAATTGTGATCATTCTTTAGCTTCTTAGCTTCATTCACTAACACACCTCCCCCTGCATTTCTCAGTATCCTCAGAGAATGATTTTTGACCTCAGCACTTCAAATATCTCTCAGAACTCCTCTCTCCTGAGCTTTTAATATCTTTAGAAGTGCCATGTATGACTGCCAAGTCAATTTTTCTCTTCAGCATTGGTGATTTTTTCTAATCCGTGACTTTGCCGTGTGGAAGGCATGTTCACTAAAATTGCTAATAAATGGTCAGGTTGTACCTTTTGTCCAGATTCTCTTTGCTCATGTTGGCCAGAGCTAGTGAGTCATGATTTCTTTCCTATGGCACTCACAATCATGGTGAGTACAAATGAGAGATCTTTTCCTCCATACTCCTGGGAGGTAATATTTTTCTTCCTAACCTACCTAGATAAAAGGACATTTGAGTCTTTATCATCTCTTATCCTTGTGAAACCCTTTCTGGCTTTCACCCCATTTATCTCGCTTATACTTCTTATTCACTTAACATATGACCGCTTACTGTGTTTATTGAGATGAAAGCATAAAAGGAGACAACCACTAGAGCTTTACATGCCCAGGTAGTATATTTAAAATATTTTCAGGTAAGTGAAGTGAAATCAAAGTGTTTTCATGACACAATGGGGTAGAATGGGGCACCCCAAAGCTCTTTGGGTATTACAATTCCTGTTGGAAATTCAGAAGAATATATAGCACAGATGACAAAATTCTGAGGTTAGGTTAAAGCATACTTTTAAAAAAACTATTAAGGTCAGCAATCAGTCAAAAATAATTTCTACACCTTGCTTTATCTTAATAAAAAGAGGAAACCTCAGAGAAACGTTCAGAAACTGGAAAAGAGATGTAACAATTTGACACTGCTTTTGTCTTTTAGCTGTTAAAATACCTGTTCATGCGACCATGTCCGTTCTGAGCCATCCTTCACACAAATGTCCAGCCTCAGCTCAGTCCCCGTGGCTCCATGTTTACTGTCCACGCAGAGATTGGCTGCCACGTTTCGAATCTGCAAAACCAAGCAGTGACATTTTACATTAAACCAGGCTGCAGAACAGAGCTTCCAACATTAAGGAGCTAGGAATTCAACTGTCTTAGAAGCTGAGGGGCTTGAGGCTCAGTTATATATATGTATGTGGTGGGTCTTACTTTTTACAGGATAGAGCACCAGCTCCTGGAATGACCTATTCTTTATTTGAACAGCTTTGGAAGCAGCAAAGTTTGAAATACTCTGCTTAACAAATGAAAGGTAGGTCTGTATGAAATAGTCTCATGCAAAGAAACTAAGAGAGAGAAAAGTGTGGAAAGTTCAAAGTTGAGTCTGTTTTTTTTTTTCTTTTTTTTTTTTTTTTCCCTCTTACTGGAGCAAGTGAGATCAACTGCATTAAGAGGAAATGATTTCTGAATGACTCTCTCACAGACTTCGGAGCAATATTTCTTGAAGACTCAGGCACACCCTTTCCCAATGCGTATTCTTATTTTTACACAATAATGCCATTGTAGATAAGGTTTGAACTAGTGTTCAAAGTGCATAAAATTAGAAAGTACTTAACTTACTATGCTTACCCAGAGGTTCTTTGTGCTGTCTTGTCCGTATGCTTCTGCAAACAATCTGCAGTGGAACTTATTCTTAAAAGGAAAATCTCATTTTTGAGACTGAAACAATTGAGTAATAATTAACCTGTGACTATTAGTCATACCGTTTATGTACAACTGCTGTCATGGAGATATTTTTGGAGGACTATTCAAAAGGAACAGGCTGCCCACTGCCACTAAAAAGAGGAAAATGTTATATTTATTTTGCAAATACATGTATATTTCTCCTTGAATACCTTAGCTAAGCTGTTTAAAAATCCTTCAGAAACTTCCATAGCGAAGAGGACTTCTTAAACAACTTTCCCCTTCAAGAGATACAGAGAAACAGAGTAACCAAAACCTACACACATGCATGGAGCTGCATACAGATTTGGTATATATAATACATAGAAAGCAGGTGCACATTTGACATTCTTGCAATGAATTTGGTCCATATTTAAAAAAGAAAAGCTAGATGCTGAAGGAGATTCAGCTGAGGTGGTATTTGTAACTTTCTATGGAAAATTTTTAGAAGTCATCATCGTTGAGATATTATGTTAGACAAATGTAAACACTGCCACTCTTAAATACTGTGTATCTCACCAAAACCAAACCAGGATGAAAAACAACACAGCACAAAACGTTGCAAAAAGGGCAATAGTCATGCTTGTAAGACACACGGGAAAGCTGCTCTGCTCTATTCTTGAATCTGGAGGATTGGAATTGAGTCTATTCATCATGTTCTAAGAAAGATTTAGACAGATGGGAAAGCAACAGGAACTGGAGAAAATTAAAACAAACAAACAAAACCACCACACCACCTTCAGGAAAGGTTTTAGGAACTGCATTTGTTTAGCTTAGAAAAGAGCAGATTGAGCAAATGATGTGAGCACCAGTTTGAACAATTGGCTCCAAGAAACTGAGCCTTCACCAGACTTCAGAGGAATATTCTTCCAAGACTTGGACAAGTGCAGTTCTAGGGTATATTTCCTTATTTTGACGCAATGAAATTGCTGTTGAAGAGATCAGATACTAGCTTTTTGATATACACAACCAGATGCTGAAACCCAGGACCAAGCCCCATAGTACAGAGTCACGTTAACTGAAAAAAGGATGAAATGTAATTAGCTCTCAACAACTCTGCCTTCATTTTCATATTGTTCAGCGAAAAAGACAAGAAAGAATAACGAGGGGAAAAGATTTTATTTTTATATTTTTTGTCTTAAGTGAAATATCTATTTCAAATATTATGAGCATTCAGTCATTTCTCAGTGCACTTAAATTTACTTTATATAAATACAAATTATTGGCCTGATACAAAATTAAATGATACATCAGTTCTGTCCTTAAAGCGTGTGAGCTAATTAACATGAAGATGCTAACAATTACCATTAATCCTTGGGATATACTTATGGGATTCAGAATTGTAAAATGAAAGAGAATACACTCCACATTCAATGAACACTTACTGGATTAAGGAGCTTTCATAATTCTGTCTAGATGGCATTGCTCCATCCTGTCTCATTCATTTGGACTATGTGGTAAATTTATTCTACACATTTCTGGAAAAGCTTTGTGCTGAAGCTACATTTAGTTCCTTCACTGTTGGAAACCACTCCCTCTGCTCCTTAACAGTTTCTTCGAGTTAGGTTATTTTGTTTTGTTTTGTTTTTCAGCTTACATATTAATTCAACCTTTTTTGTTTTATCCTTCCTGTCAGCTGCAGAGGGGTTGTGGTTTGTTTTCCATTTTCTTTTTGTACTACAGGCATTTCAGTCAAGTCTGTGCTTTTGTTCTCTGGCATTTTTGTGTGGCCTTGGCAGTCACTAGAAATTGAACTGAGCCATCAAGCTGCTGCCAGAACCACAGGGTATGTTCTGCTGAACACCAGCACTGCATTGCCGCCAAATCCCCTAAGATCCCTTCACAGAAGAAGGAAGAAAAGCAGGAACAGAGCAAAGAGAAGCCTATTTTCATTTATACATCAATATGCATTTGAACTGTCTTGTCTCCAGTCACATGGCACAATGCATTTCAAATGGTTAGGTTATGAGCTACAACTCGAGAAGAAATAGCTAGCACTCCTAACACGCTCACATTTCCAACATTTGTGGTTGTGCCATTGTGGAGACTGGGGATGAACAGGAGACATTTTATCACACATGCGGGTAGGGCACTGAATTGCTACATACAAAGATTATTTGCCCAACCTTAAATGTTATCATTTGTACATACAGATGTGTGTATGGGAAAGGCACGTTTTTGAGGAGTTTGTATGGACTAACAAGGGTGGTTAGTGGTGATCTTAAACGCCTTTTTAGAATTAAAGCATAGGATGCTGTGTGTATATCATTATGCATACTTCTTGAAATGCCATCCTAACGCACACTGGGACAGATACTGAGAAAGATTATGGACTCTAGAGTTCTTAGAGAGAACAGGTGAGGTGTAAAAGCACAGAGAACACAAACTCTAATGGATATGTGTTCTCCCTCTTCTATATTGAAGCTGTCGGAGTAAGGACATAAAGGCTCTTTCAGTGCTGCACCTATCTTTGGCAAATAGACATGCCAACAGAGAGAGATTGCTGCTGTTGTAGCATCTGACTTCTGTGCTTTAAATGAGGTAGCAAGCCATGAGCAGAAATCACAGTGTAAGTCTAGATACAATTATCTTGCATATTATAAAAAGCAGTGAATATACATTAAAACTACAGCTTCCTTTCTCTACATTAGCCAGCCCTTGTTAAAAAGGCTTTTTTGCAGAGTAGACAAGGCCTGGAGAAAGGAGTAGCTTAGCTCCCCAGAAGTAGAGTGGAAAGAAGAACATGATGTAAAACAGGAGCCAGAACATGGGAGGAGAGGTCTTTAAGCCTGTACTTTAGGTTTGAAGACTACCCTGTTACCTCTCGACATTTGAAGCTGCTGATTCGATAAACAAGTATTTCTCCGTTAACTTTTAGGGAAAAGAACAAAGGACTTGTTAATGCAAAATATTTTTGACAGATGATGTCAGTATGGCCAGCTCCACTACCAAGTGCATTGGATTATTAGGACCTATTAAAATATTGCATTTTAAATTCAGGGTTTGCATGTGTTTGATTAAAGCATCTCTGTGTTTCTCTATAAACAGAAACAGTCACGACTACAGCGTTCGTCCAGTGTCTTGATGAGAGAGACACTTAAAATAACTACTTTGTAGAGAAAGCTGACCCGTGGGCCCAGGCACAGACAGAAGGATGGGATTTATTTGCAGTCAGAGTGCTAGTGGTTCCCCTAAGTTATTTGGTATATTGGTCACCTTAAGATTGTTTTTTAAGATGTCAAAATATTTTGAGAATATTAAAAGTACATTTACACAATTATCCACGTTCAGTGTTGCTTCCTTTTCAACTCTAGCCAGTTGAACAATTGACTGTTCAACAGAAAGGGCATTTAAAAGATTGTTTTCTTTATACTTGAAGGAAATTTGTGGTCAGCAGTCACCACAGGGAGGCTGTGGCAGTTAAAGACTCATCTCTGGTTCCCATGCCAGTCTCTGTGTCTCAGTTACTTCCCACCACCCTGCTAAGCCCTTCCATTGAGAAAGGACCAGACATGTGCTCTGTTCTGCTGCTGCCTTGCTTTAACTGAGCTACACTGGTGGATGCAATGGGTGAGGAATGCTTGCAGGATTTAATTCTGTCCCTTCATCAGTGAGTGGAGCAACTCCTAGGATTGTATCATGTGATAAATAAGAAAAGCATAGTATGTATTCGAGCCTATCTGTCAGTATCTTTGGTTGGTTTTATTTGTGGAGCTTTGTTTTGCAAAAAAACAAATCAGAGGTTCGGATATTTTCAGGTATCAAAGGATTTCTCAATTCCTCTCTTTCTTCCCTTGTCCTATTTCCCAGCTTTTTTTTTTTCCCCCCATTGATAATGATATTTCTCTTAACTATATCGAGTCCAGTCAGCTCCCTTCCTTCACAACCTCCTTTTTCTCTTTTACCCGTGACTGAAATTATCTGCAACTTCAAACGCTCAGGCATTCACTTTTGCTTGCCCATCCACACCAGGTTCATCTATAAAGCTTCCTAGAGCTAAGACAACATAGTGCATGCGTGAGCAAAGCTGCTGAGGTACAAATCAATTGGCTTCCAAAATCTCCAGTTTCACAGGAAATCTGAGGACAGACAAACTTTGTAGTACATGTGAAGCATCAACAGGCAGGGCAACATGCATTTCCAGTACGAAATAATATAGGGAAATTGACCACACTCAAAAATAAATTCACTTCAGAATCTCACACCAAAATAAAAAGAAAACCAGGGGTTCCCAAACAGTATTTACATACAGCAGAATATACTGTCTCCCAGATAACTTGACCTCAGGCTGAATTAATGTCAGAGTTTTGCAGAAAGTCAGCAATTACATGATTTAATCTTCTCCCCATGGGAGATGCAGATTAAGATGGTCTGGCTTCACACTCTGAGCAAGACTGCAAGTTCCTGCAAGATTTGCTCCTGAGACAGGGTGAGATGTCCTGGCTGCAGCAGTGCCTGCCCTGTGGCCCCACTGTCAGCCCTTCTGGAGCATAGTGGGTGAGTCAGAGAGGGAGAGGCGGTCCCATGGGCACAGGGATCTGTGCTGCGTGCTCGTCAATGCACTATCCAGCTGCACCAGAAGTAAAAAGTGTGGAAGCATAGCAACCTAAAGACATCTCTGTGCTCAACACGGTCATCGTAAAATGATGAAGGTGGAGATGGTGCTGTGAATATCCCTAGGGTGCCCCATACAATATAGCAACATGAGAGGCACCTTGGTGTTACCAGTTCGTAGAGTACTTTCCTTACATCTGATTCAATGCCACAAATAAGAAAGTGGCTGTAGCTCTTGGAAGACATTACAAACATTCATTTATGTTGCTTTTTTTGTCTGAGCAGCGCTTAAAGACAGTTTTTGTGTATGCTTACATTCTCAGATAACCCCTAGGGCCATCAACGTCTACAGATCAAATACACAGAAACAAGCCACCCTTCCGTCAACTGACACATAGCAATTTTAAGCGTATTTATCCTTTGTGTGAGCAATAAAAAGGAAAAGTTGAAGTTAAAAGAAGTCAAGCTCTGCCAAAGACCTCACTGAAGAAACAGGGGACTCTGTATGACACTGATCCTGATGAAAGAGCTTTGAGTAGCTCAGTTGTGCAGCGCTCGCTCTGTGCGGTGTGGGGAATAGCTGGTTATGCTGCTTTTGTGCAGTGCCCATCTGACACATGGTGGGCTGGGACTGACTCATTAAGGGTATGAGGATGACACTTTAAAAAAGAAAGTTATCAAAAGAGAAGGTAGTGAGTTCTTGTGTTTTAATCCTTTTCAGATATGCTACTTGATTTAACTTCATGCCAGTGCTGTAAAACAATTCTATAAAATCCATGAAGTCTGGACTGAAAAGGTCCTATAGCTCAGCACTGTTGCAGTAACTGAGAGACTTGCTGTGTATTAAATCATTGAATAACAAGTTCGTGCAACAGCAAATGAAATCAAGCTTAAATATTTCCCTTTTGACCCAGTAAAACAAATCAATTTTTTCATATCACCTTGACAATAGGGCTCATGAAGTCTAAAGTAAATTGCAATGGCTGAAATTATATGATTGATTTACTATAAAATGTGTTTTCAAATATATTGTTGGAAGCTGCACAATACACACAGAGCGGATCACAGCTTGTAGGTTCAGGAGTACTTCCTAAGAAAACACCCAGCATCCAAATCTCACCTAATGCAGCTATTGTTTTAACTTCCTTCAACAGGATTTCAAATACATGCTACTAATAAATTATTGCACCTTTGAAAGAGAATGGGATGGTTATTACTGTTTTTCAACTGGTAGCATCCCTTCCAATATATTTGTAAGGAAAGAACAAAATCTAAATTGAAAACCTGCTCTTTTTATTTTTATTTTTTTTTCTCTCCATGGTGGGAGAGGAAACAATACAGTAATCTCACCTAGACACAGAACTGACAGTCTCACTAAAATTAATCTGTCTAGATTCATTGTTGCATTACTTTACTGCACATATTTCAGATGTTATAAGGCAGAACAGAATATCAAGGAAATATACACTCCACCAACTACAAAGGACAAAAGGCACAAACAAAAACAAGACATAAAATAAGGTCATGTTGAGTGTAGTGAAGACAACTGTTTTTTGCTTCCCAAATTTGCTTCTTCACCATCATGAATAGATTGTGTCAAGAAATTTAAGAGTCAGATTTTACATAAGTGTGTTTGCAAAAAGAGAGGAGTTATGTAGCAGCTGTCTATGAGACGCCTGTTTTTACACCACACGCTCTTACTAGCTATGTATCAAAATACCAGAGCCAAAAATTGCCTGAGTAGCTCATTGTTTGTTCTTCCTCAGACTGGCATAGGCAAGCAGATGTAAAGTCTTTCTAAGTGCAAGCAGAGAGAGTACTAAATGACAGTCAGCTTTGGCACAGACTTTTGGTGTGTTTAATCAGCAAGGTTTCCAGAGCTGCTTGAATTCTTACAAAGCAATAACACACAGTCTGTTTTCCTCTTTCTGCTTCTAATTATGACAGTCATTGACCTTCAAGTTTGTTCAAGTCCTTTGCAAGTACCAGCAAATTAATTAAAACTTCACAGAAATGTGACAGTCTCAGGAAAAAATAGGACTGAAACTTCTTTTTATTTTAAAGAAACTATATCTTAGAGGAAACAAAGTCTTTGGTCTTAACTTCCTTCCTAAGAACTCAGTAAGTACTTTTGAGGTACAGATTAGGTACCACTGCTATGATGTATGATTTGCTTTTAAGAAGTCTTGCTTTTATGCAAATAGAGCATTAATAATGATATTAGAAAAATTAATACCTGAATCACAATCTCTTCCTCTTAGACATTCTGAGTTAAGGATTGTTTGGCTGGCTGTAGAAATTATAGATCTCACATATAGATCACAGTATTCAAAGGATGCACATGTATACATGTCGAAGACCACTGTAGCAGTCACACAACCCTGATCCAGCCTGGCTTCTACTAATGAATTTGTTACCTCTTGGTACAAGTTTATCCAATTAAGTGTGTGCAACAGCATCAAAGATATTAGAAGCATTAACAACAAAGGAATTTGTTATTGTGAAGGAGTAGCACGTAGTAAGACGCAAATAAACTGACATTCCTTTGAACTTCCACAACTGGTAGCTTGCAAAGAAGAATTAAGGACCACTACTACCACAGAAAGTTATTTTTAAAATTTGGCAACGAAATAATTTGCTTTAAAAAAAAATCTGGAAAACTATAAAGGCACCTGTGTTTAGAAATCCCCTCCACAGATCATCCTTGACCACTGGGGAGATACTGAAATGGAAAATGTCTTACCAAAAGTTTTGGCCAAAAACTTCATTCTTTGGTTGGTCTGAGAACCCCAAAAAAATCTCCAGCAAAATCTGAGAGGGACAGAACTCACAGTACAGACATTCCTATTTTTTTTTTAAAGCAGCCAAACAAACTGAGAGTAAAGCCTTCTTTATAAATCTTAATGAACTGTGTGGAAAAAGCCCTCTGCATGTCACGTTCAAGATGAAATGAATCAGCTGTAGTACCTAGGGGTAAAATGCCACTGCAGCTTTCAGTACAGCCACAGAAGTAATTTCCTGTCCCTGCACTCTTTGTGTTTTCATTTCTTCTGCACAAAACAAACTGTCAAAACAAGGTGTGCCCTGGCTCTACTCTTCAGAGAAGTCTGAAGGCAGAACATCTTTGATCACCTCTCTTTGGTGGAGAGTTCCAGCAGGCTGTTTGTTTGCCCCCTACTCAAGTGATGTGCGGTTATTGGCTTCCCTTTCCCCTTCTCTCCCTTCCTCTCATCCCCCAGAAGAGAAATTCAGTTTGTCTGCTACTGATACTTGGCACCTACAAAATGCAGGCCACAAGCTGAGCAAAATTAGTCTTTTAAAAAGAAAAGTACCAAGGCTCCACTTTTCATACTTGTACATATGAGCAAAACAGACCAAACCTAACTGCATCTACACAGTAGCCCTGGTGAATTGCAAGAACAGGAGGAAGTATGTAAGTGGATATGGAAAAAAAAAAAAAGTGTTGACTTCAGAACTACTTCTTGCTAATGAGATTCTCAGAACCTAAAATCATCTTCTGAAATGCAATAATGAGTTCTACATAATCTTTTCCATGTTCTTGTCCTCATTGTGCATGTAGCTTATGGCCTGTGCACACGAAATTGTAATGAATTACAAAAAGGACAGCAATGGTTCTAAGACATGACAGTTTCTCATTTTAATGGCTAGTCCATGGATTGTTCCAATCACTAAGAAATCCCTTAATAACACTACTTATCAAAGGAGCCAAATCTAATTTCATAATTTTAATTTCCTGTAATGTAAAATGCTAGACTCATTTCAAATTTTTTTTCCCTAATTTCTCACCTCCCCCCAGGCAGCAGGTAGAGGCTCCACAGGAGGGTAATATTTGGGGACATCCCAAGCCACTGCAGCCATGAACCACTTGAAATCTTTACATTTAAGGTGCTTGCGCAGTTCCTTCTGGGCAGAGATATCACCAGTTGAGAGATGTCTGTACTCAGGCCGTCGCTGGTAAATGTACTCTGCAAACTCATCCATCCATGTCTCTGCCACACGCTTCAGGTTCTGTGCAGCAGAAAAAAAGCAAAGATTAACTTTTCCATGCTTTGACTGAAATGATATCTCCAATGGAGAGAATTAAGCAAACAAAAAATCAATAGTCCACACAGCTCTTAAGCTTGGCTGGTCTAGTTTTTTATTCTTAACATGGAAAAATACTGGTAAACATATGCTACCTTCATTAAAGTGTTGAGCAACCACTGCAGAGTATTAAGTATCCTGTTTTCCTGCTGACTCTATAAGATACGTTCTTTTGTCTGTTGAACATCTTATTTTCCTTCCTATTCTTTATGCATCTTTACATGGGTTTTGACTAATACTGAATGTTAAACAGAATTTTCTTTCAGCTGCTCACATTTGCTCCTATGGCTTTTCCTGTTAGCTCAGAACCTACTAGTGTGCATGAATAGTTTAAATTACTCCTTCTGATATATTTCACTTCACATGTGAAAGGTATCTGAATTTCAGCTGTCATCACATGGCTTACTCACCTAGCTTTTTGCACTTCTGAACCTCCTCCAGTCTTGGTTAACTTCTCTTCATCAATTTGCTTTTCCTGTTGCCTTCACAGTTCTCCTTAGGGAAATCTTAAATACCTGACCTAGAACGGAGGTCTAGTTGCCCTGCAGCTAGCCCTCTCCCACGATCACATCTCACAAATCATACCTACGTTTTAGGTATGAATTACACGCATATGTATGGGGCAAGCAGTCATGACCTTGCTCTGTGCTCTCACATTTGGTTTCACGCTAGCTTTGGAAACTTTGTTGTATTAGTGTACTAGTAAGTCTGCAAAAACATAGCCCATAATCATGAAGTGACACTGACTTGAGGAAAACCAGCTAGTGGAATAGACTGTGCAACTTGTGTCTTTCTGCACTCATCTTGTAGACATACCTAGATCTACTTCTGTACAAAACCCAGTTCTGGCTTATGCCCCACAAAGTTTATTTTTGTTGGCATTTTACAGTGAAGACAATTATCTATTTTCTTGTTTAAGAACAAGACCGAAGAGATACATTTTATTGTTGTTTAGCATCATGGAGTCTAAATAGCAGCAGGACAGGGGAGATTTTCTATATTTCTGTGTTTTTTTCCACATGAATTTATATGCAGATGTCGTTGTGGAATACAGATTTAGTCTATTCTGCATTTCCACAGCTGCCCAATAACCTCTTATCCCACCAACAAAGCAACATCTCACTGGATGACATTGAGACACTGGAGTGTTCTTATTGCTTTGTTTGTAAAAACATCATCAAGTTTTGTAATATTCTTTTTATAGAACACTAACTGCAAAATGCTGAGATTTGCTTTGTAATAAGCTGGAGGACAATATACATCTGATTATCAGCAACATAAGGTAATGTTTCTTCTCAGAACATTCTCTGCATATAAGTAAGACTGATTCTTACTCTGATTTGCTTTCAAGATTCGTTTGAAAGTTCCTTTCCTGAATTTTATTAATCCACACAAACTAGATGTCTCTGAACTAATAAGGCTTATCTGAATACAAAGACAGCAAGATACAGAACAAACAAAGTACATTTAGCTGACACTGCAAGACAAGTTTCTATGTGTTTTGTCTGTGTGAAGCAAATACATTAAAACCTGCAGGGACAAAGCAAGTAAAATTAAAGAAGTTTAAGAAATCACATGACTTCTATCCCTATACAGAAATGGCTCATGCCCTATATAGGGTTTATTTTTGTTGTAATTTTATGACAACCTAAATTATTTTACTTTACAAGGCATTTGAATTCAAGAATAAAGGAACTGGGTAGGACAAAGAAAGACAAAATAAATTCAAGAACAACATCTAAATGACAAGCCCACACTTTTAGCAGAAACCCTATAAGAAAAAAATCTCCTGACAAGTAAAAGTACTATGTGAGGAGACTCCATAAATGAGGCTAAAATATGATTAAGCACATTAAAACCAAAAGCCAAAATCATAGAATCATAGAATGGTTTGGGTTGGAAGGGACCTTAAAGCCCATCCAGTTCCAACCCCCTGCCATGGGCAGGGACACCTCCTACTAGACCAGGTTGCCCAAAGACCCATCCAACCTGGCCTTGAATACTAAAATCATGAAAATAAGTGTGATCCTTCTAGTATATTTTCTATTTCTGTGCGCTGCACACTTCATTTACTGTAATGCAAATGCAGTTTAAGACTGTTATAGAAAATATCATACTATTTTTGTTTTAATCACTTTATCTAATAGTGTTATTTTCATATAAAAATATGGCAAAAGTACAGTAAAAAAAATCTTAGGAAAGAAAAACTCAAAATACCTCCAGCAGAGTCTGAGCCCATCAATATTGAAGTAGACTCTGCTGGAGTTTTCTCCAGTTATTTGGCTAATCTAAAAGAACTGCATTCTTCCTTAGATGATTATAACTGAATAAAAAAGAGTCCAACAGAAATGCTTCGTATTATTACACTTGTTCACTAGCTCAAAACTCTCATTCACCCATCAAAACCTCTTTGTTTTCAAAGGAGCCCTTTATCATTGCCTTTTTTTTTTTCTGTCTCTCTCCTTTGTGGTGGTAGAAACCCACCAAAATATTGCATTTGAAAGAAAAGTACAGTTCTGCCCACCATTCCCTAAGTATCATGTAAGCCACTTTATCCAGGAAGCTGCCCACAAGGATCATTGAGTCCAGCTCCTGGCTCCACACAGGACCATCCAAAAATCAGACCCTCTCTCTGAGAGCACTGTCTAAACGCTTCTTGAACTCCATCAGCCTTGGTGCTGTGACCACTTCCCTGGGGAGCCTGTCCCAGTGCTGACCACCCTCTTGGTGCAGAACCTTTTCCTAACACCCAGCCTGACCCTCCCCTGTCCCAGCTCCATGCCGTTCCCTCGGGTCCTGTCGCTGTCCCCAGAGAGCAGAGCTCAGCGCCTGCCCCTCCGGTCCCCTCCTGAGGGAGCTGCAGGCCGCCATGAGGCCTCCCCTCAGCCTCCTCTGCTTGGGGCTGAACAAACCAAGGGACTTCAGCTGCTCCTCATACGTATTACCCTCCAGACCCCCTTCACCATCTTTCTAGTCCTCCTTTGGACACTCTAATAGTTTTATGTCCTTCTTATATTGTGGTGCCCGAAACTGCACACAGCACTTGAGGTGAGGCCGCACCAGTGCAGTGCAGAGCAGGGCAATCCCTTCCCTCACCAGCTAGCCATGTCCTGCTTGATGCACCCCAGGATACAGTTGGCCCTTTTGGCTGCCAGGGCACACTGCTGGTTCATATTCAACTTGCCATTGACTAAACCCCCCAAATCCCTTTCCAGGGGCTGCTTTCCAGCCTCTCATCCCCCATTCTGGATGTATAGCCAGGGTTGCCCTGTCCTGGGTGCAGGATCTGGCACTTGCTCTTGTTAAACTTCATGCAGTTGGTGATTGCCCAGCCTTCTAAGTAGTCAAGATCTCTCTGTAAGGTCTCTCTGCCCTCAAAACAGTCAACAGTTTCTCCTAATTTTGTGTCACCTGCAAACTTACTTAGCATATATTCAGGTCCTACATCCAGGTAATTCATGAAAACATTGAAGAGAACAAGCCCTAAAATGGAGTCCTGGGGAATCCCACTAGTGACTGACAACCAGCCCGATATAACTCCATTTACCGTAACCATTTGATCTTGACCCGTCAACCAATCATTCACGCACTGCATTGTGTTTTTTTTCAGAAGGACACTGTGAGAAACAGTATCAAAAGCTTTACTGAAATAAAAAAAAAATATATCAACTGGCTTCCCTTGGTCAACTATGTGGGAAACCTTTTGCCCTGGTTTCAGGTTGGACAGATTTAATTTTCCTCCTAGTAGCTGGCAGGGTGCTATGTTTTGGATTAGAATGAGAAGAGCGCTGATAACATGCTGATGTTTTAATTGTTGCAGAGCAGTGCTTACACCAAGCCAAGGACTTTTCAGCTTCTCGCTCTGTCCTGCTAGCGAGCAGGCTAGGGATGCAGCAGGAGCTGGGAGGGGACAGACCCAGGACAGCTGACCCAAACTGGCCAAAGGGGTATTCCATACCATCTGACGTCATGCTGAACAATATATAGGGGTGGCTAGCCGGGGTGGAGGGGGGGCCGGCTGCTCGGGGATAGGCTGGGCATCGGTCAACGGGTGGTGAGCAATTGCATTGTGCATCACTTATTTCGTACACATTATTACTATTAATACTATTATTATTATTATTATTATCGTTATTATTTTCCCTGTCTTAATAAACTGTCTTTATCTCAACTCACAGACTTCACTTTCCCGTTTCTCTCCCCCATCCTGGAGAGGGAGGGGGGAGGGTGAGTGAACGGCTGTGTGGTGTTTGGCTGCCAGCTGGGCTAAACCACAACACCTTTTCATAAAAGGAAAAGTCCTGTTCATTAAACAGGACTATCCCCTCATGAATCCATGTTGGCTGTGACCAATGACTGCACTGTCTTTCATGGGTTTTTCAATAACTTCCAGAATAATCTTCTCCATAATTTTACCAGGCATTGAAGTGAGACTGACAGGATCCAAAACTATTTAGACTTTGTTCCCTGGTTCTTCCAAAAACATTCTCTCCATCCTATGCCAAAAATCTTCCACACCTTGCCAGATTCTATAATGAAACTATACATCCTTAGCAAGTTTATACATTACCATCATAAGCTGAACCTGCATGAGGCAGCCCTTTGAATTTCAATAATTTTAAAATACAAACTCTTCATTTGCTAGCTCTAAACCTCCAGACTGTTTATGAAGGAAACCTCTGTCCTGGAGAAGCGGGAAGCTCTTTCTGAATGTGGTAGTTACAGGAAAGCACTCTGTATCCAAATACTTTGAAGAGGTTTGCTGGCTTCAGTTAACATGGGTTTTTATACTCATTATCTCTACACAAGCTCAGTAATCACATTTTCCTTTAACATAAACATGTGCAGACCAATAACAAAAACTACAAACTGCAGTTAACCCCCATACTTAAATTGAATGCAGTCAGGTAGATGAATTCTCCTGCAAGCTAGCCCAGAGCAACCTTACACAATCGAAGGCAAACATTTATGTTGCTGTTTAGAATATGCTAACTCAGCATGACCCTGGGAATGAATGAGTTTTGCTAAGCTGAATATCCCAGTTCTGTGGCTTTCTAACATTGTGAGAAGTTGCCCTGTGAGAAGACTCTCCTAGGAACATAACTTCTCTGCAAACCGTGTCAGTGAGATTCTGTTTATTACTGACCTTATCACCAACAGAAAGGAAGAGGAGCACAATTGAAATGAGAGAGCTCATCGCACTTTAAGGCTTACTGATCAAGTGACTTACTTCTAAAGATGTGATTTCAAGTCCTTTATGAGTCTCCTAGAATTGTCCTTACTACTATCTGGTCGAGTGGTTGACATTGTGGAGGCAGTAGGACTGTTACATCCTCCCTGCCTTAGCCTTAAATGAGTCTAGATACATTCTTGAGCATGTCAGTATATTAAGCCCCACAAATAAGAACTGGAATGAACAGCGACCAAATCTTGACAGATTCTGAACGTAAAATAGGTGCTAAGCAGTTTTGCACTGTTAGGACTTTAAAATGTATGTGTGTGTAGTGCTGTAGAGACTTACAGGTCAAAAAAGTTTTAGAGCCTATGAGATCAGGTAGCATTTTGTGAATGTCCTACAGCATCACGTAAGCACTCCAGTCTCATAGTAAAGCTAATTTACAACAAATTTAGAACAAACAAAATAAGTGTTGGCTTTGAATCTTCTTGATTTCTGTCTCTGTTACTCTTTGTATAATCTTTTAAAGAAAATAAGTCCTTTAAATGCCAGTTTCTCAAACGGCATCAAATATCTTTATCAATACAAATAATCAGTTTTGGTGTGTTTTTTTGGTAGATCACATTTGCTTGGATTCTGTTACTTCAAACTGAAAACCTCATCTAAATTTATACAGAAGGGAAAAATAAAGTATGTTTCTACAGCTGAAAAGCTGCTGTGGCTTGGCTTTGTTGTCAAACTACTACAAGGTTACAGATGTCCAGATCAGGTAAGCTGGACTTTTAATATAAAAAGGAAAAAAATAGAAAAAGAAATAGGAACATTTATATGAAGATCAGTTCAATACAAAACAGTTACACAGATTGTAAGGGAGTCACAGAGATTGCAGATGGACATCTGAAGAATTTCTCAGGACCTATCCATGACAGACAAATGATGACTTGTTTTCCCTCTTGTCATATTCAATGAAAAATTTCTGTATGATTAAAAAAAAGCCCGATGATATTTGAGTAGATGCATATTTCTATGTATAAGTTTATGACAGGTGTCAGCAAGAAGCTGAGAGATGCATGCAGAAGTCATATCAATCATAGTAAGACTCATGCATTAGCTGTCATCAGTTGCCCTTGCATGCATTCTTGATTTAATGAAGTTTTGTGGTGCTGCTACAACTTTACTGTTTGGTAAATCCTTTACTATTAAGCTTACATTTGGACAAGTTAATTTTGTATGAGCTCATACATTTAAAACTGTGGCTTTGTTTTGTATTTTCACTCAGCAATGTTCTACAATGGTGGTTAAAATACAATGTCACTGAAATCCAGACTTAATAAAAGAGTTGAAATGAACTTGACTGGAGAATGAAAGAGACATGTGAAGACTTCTCCACTTGAGAAAAAGAAATTTTTCATGAACTGTTTTGTCCTTTTCACGTTCTTCAGTGAGTAGTCTTAATGGTGCAAGATCATCTGCCTTTTACAAGAGACATGGCGTTTACTCAAACTCAGTGAGAAGCTAAACACATTTTTCATAAGAATGAAAAAATAGACTCAGGCAGGGGCATGGCAAAGGACGGATTCATAAATATTCCCTCTTAGCAAGGTTTAACTAGCTTGGCCCCTGATAAGACAGGGGTAATCCACACGTCATAATTAAAATATTACCTTCCTAAATACTATTCCAGATTGCAAACCTGCATAATTCCATCACACAGTTACATCTTTTCCAATTCACATTCTAGATGCAGCAGTTAAACTACCATAAAAATGTAATTTCTGTTTTCAGTTTCTCCAGATGTTCTAAAGCACATTCTGTTATCCAGTGGCACTAAAGCAGTACAATGGTTTTCCTATTTGTTTCATTACACCTGCATAACCCATTTTTTCTGCTTTTGTGCCTATCTCACTTTTTGCACGAAACCAGCCCTGACTCCAATCCACAGACTTTGCTTTTGTCAGTATTAAACTGCTACAGGAACATGTGGATCCTGCAATGAATTCCTGTTGTCCTACATCTAATCTGAATAGTTTCCAGGAAGCTGGATGTCACTAGCAGACACACACCCAGCTGCTGTAGTTTTGTGTGTCACAACAGCCTTTTCTCTCATCAGCCAGGACATCAAAAATCACTTTCAATTACCTCAATCAAATATGAGTCACTGTAGCATGCCTAAGGCCTGACTGTATTTCAGCTGTGAAATGTAAGAGAGGATACAGCTATTTATTTACTAAAAATAACACAACAATCTCTGCAACAACTGACATATTAATCTATTTCCTTCCTAGTAACATTCCAATGTGGTTATTATCTTTCTACCTATTTCATTTTCCTACTTTAAATGTTCTCTATTGTTTGTTTTGTGAAGAACAGTGTTGTTGCTACTTCAAAATGGGTGTAATTTTTACTTGAGGAAATAGCTTTACTTCATTTGGCTAGGAATATTATAATATTCAGTTTGTTTTACATAAAGAAGTATTTAAAAAGCGCATTTGGATCCATCCAGCCAAGAGAACTATACTTGATGTTCTGCTGGCTTATGGGTAGTATAACGTCATAATAAATCACCACGGAGGAGGAGCACAAAGTACAACTGGAGGAGCCCATCCAACAAGTGCTGATCAATATGACAGAGGTAGCAGCATACAAAACCTCACAGCACGCACAAGGAGAAAAACAGTATCCTAAACTTCAGTCAGACATCCTTCTTGCAGTAACAGCACACAATCATTCCTAATTCATGCATATTTCTACAGCAAAAACATAGTAAAGCATTTCCTGGACACTAATTACAGCTTTGTGACATGTAGAGGTCTAAGCTGCCCACATCAGTTACATCTAGATGTGGACTTTCATCTCTTTTCCCTTCTTGCCTAATTCCCTTTTAATTTTGACATTAGGTACTGCTAGTGTTTGTCAGTCTTTATGCCTCTCGGGCATCTTGTTTTGGTCCTCTGCACTTAATTGTGTTTAAAACTTGATTGGGTTTCATTCCAGCAATGGTTTATATTTGTATAAAAAAACAACCAAATGAAGAGACGCCTGCAGGTGTAAAAAAAAAGGCTTCTCCATGGAAGACAGTATGCTAACTAGTTGACAAAGCTGGGGGTGTATATAAATAACTCTTGTGAGAGTTAGCACAGCACAGCTGGCAGAGAAGCAAGAGACTATTCATTTTCAGCCTGTAGCCTGCAACTACCTAGAACTGAAATTCCACAGATGTCATCTGAAAACAACCAGAATTCCATTCTTTGTATAAACGTTTATATCTCCAGCACATGAAAAAATAAGACCTACTCATTAGAAAAAAGGGGGAAAAAAAGCACTCTGTCACTAAAGGACACATCTCTGCTCACTTGAGGCCAGGCTGTGTGGCTTGGTGGTCAGTGAGCTCTGCAGGCATGCAGGATGGGCATGGTGCACCATGAGGATGCTTCCTGGCCTGAGCCCAGGTCTCTGCAGGCTGTTTGTAGGGCTGCTGTGGGGAGAGAGGGCATAAAGCACAGTGTCCTCACGGCCACTCTGAAGATTACCATTTCAGAAAGGTATAAATATAAATTTTATTTACTGACCACTACTCCTCAGCAGAAATCATAGTGACAGTGTAACACCATCTCCACAAATCTGTTCACTATTGTGATGTTCACTTTACGGAGTCATACTTGGTGGGCACTTTCAGCCTTTAGCCCACCCGTGCAGTTAAGCCTGGAGAGAGAGTTAGCAGTTTGATGCCAAATACATTTCTTTAGCCATGTAACCTGACTTCCAGTGCCAGTCTATTGAACAAATCCTGGAAAGCAGTTATCGCTGATGCTGTTGTTATCCAGGAACATCTAGTTCTCCATCTTTTTCGCATTCCTTTCATATAGCTAACGGTTAAACTGCCTGTCCTGTTGCCTTTTTTATCTTAAAAGCAAAATTTCTATTCAGATCAAAGAAAATATGTAAAATTAGCATTAAAAAAAAATTACTGCAACTTTCTTGTATTCAGGGATTAGAAGATATTAAAGTTTTTCTTTGATAAGTGCTCTGTTTGAGATCTTAGTTTAATTTTAATGACGAATTTATAAATCTGTTAAATGAAAAAAGTTAGAATGAAAACTTTGTAGTTGTTGTATTGTATGACCATTATCATATATTACAATTGTGCTGTTGCAAGAAGGCAATTCTTGCTTGATTCTGAAACGATTAGCTTGTTCTAAGCTAACATTTCACCTGCTTACTGTGACTGCTGAATCCTAAGTGAATTTGTGCTACAGCCTTTTGCACTAAAGAGGTGATTGCAGAAGTGCCAGGACTGCCCCCTGAACAGCATGCCACATCCATCAGTTTGCACTCCAGTCACAAGGAAACCTACAAACATTCTTTACCTAACTGTTTCTCCTTGGTTCTTTAACCTGGCTGGAAGCCGAAAAGAAAATGTTCAAGGGCTGCAGTAAGAAAGCCTCAATCAATATTTGCAGCTGGAAAATAAAACAAAATAAAAAAGGTGATAATATTAAAGGAAGCTCTGTCAAAAATGCAAATGTGGTCAAAGCACCAGATGGTCTAGCTACAGAAATTTTCCCTAAGGATCCCTTTCGAAGCCACACAAAAAGGCTGAGCAAATGGTTCAGGTGGGAATCTGAACCCACCTTTATCAGCTGAATTCCTGAAACAAACTCTTGCAAGTTCCAATTCAGCGACACTGTGTAATGAGGCAAATGTCATCGTGCTTGTGCCTGCTGGGTCAGAGGATCACTGTGCTCTGGGATCCCACGTCCTGGAGTGCAGGGAGGAATTCAAGTTAAGATTAGGCTTCACCATGCTGCTTGGTTAGCATCCAAATTTGAACTTCAGTGGGATTGCCCTTTCCTTCAGGAAGGCCTAGTACTGTAATGCTCTGTAGTTAATGCTAAAATGCTGTGTAAGACACCTGCAAATGAAAACAATTTCTGTAGATATATTTTGAAATTCTGAGTTCATCTCTGCATATCCTATGGAACAGTGAGCATTTATTGATAAATGTCTTACAGCCTCGGCAGAATTGCGAATAGAAAAATATCCACCCCCCAAATAGGAAACTAAATAAAATAAATAATAAGCTCGAATATACCTAAAATAAATTGCTAATAATATTTTAAAGTCTAATTTCATCGGTAACTGGCTAAAAGAAAATGGCTTATGTAAAACTCTTAAAAATAAAGCAACAGTGAAGAATACCACAAAGCAACTAAAATAATCCAGTCAAACAATTCAGAAGTTCTTAATAGGGCAACATCTTGTGTAGGATTTTAAGATTTGAGGACTTGCTTGCTATACATGCCTTACCTAAAACAAACAGACAAAAATAGCTATTAGTCACTGCAGTTTTGTGCAGAGGCTGACAGGTTTGGAATGAACAAATAATTATGTGGTGCTTCCACATTATAATGCGGAATCACTGCTGTCATCTGCTTGCCCATTAATCTCATTTCATGTGCAATTACCTGTAAATTGGGCATTGACTGCACTTAGTAAGCAGCTACATCCTGAGATATCTCCTGAAAAAATAGTCAGCTTTGCTATCCGCATTTGTTCATCGTGGTCTGTTTTATAAATCTACTACATGTGTAGTTTCCTTTACTTTTGTTCTGTACTACCAAAGTTTTACTGACAGAGCATTTCATGGGTGGATGTTTTTCAACATTGGGTATGTGTAGGCCTTGCAGGTCTTCAGTGACAGATAAGGAGGTAAGAAATATTATTATAAGAATGTAGAAAGTTGATGTAATGATACCTGCCATTGTGTGTGGTACACTAATACTTATTTACTGATGAGGGTGGCAGAACACGGTTTTTGACAAGTCTTTCATTTTATAAAGTGTATGTGATCCTCATGTCAGAGAATAGCTCTTTAAAAATACATCTAGATTCGTCAGATATTATATAGCTACATGAGAGCGCATGTTGAACCTTGCTGCTATAGACAGGTGAAATCCCAAGGGAAGGGAAGGTAATATGCTCACCTTAAGACATATTCATTATGGACAAACAAAGGCTGAAACAGCTTGAAAGAAGATCCATGGCATGATCTGGGCTATGCCTGAGTTTGTCTAGAAGCTCCATCCTCCTCCTAATTCATCTCTATATCCCTTGTGCTGATCTTGCGGGACAGGATGAGGAAATCCATGATCCTTTAATGCAGTATCAGCACAATGGCAAACTCCTTCTTGACTAATGAAGGGGCTGCTACAATCATTTATACAATCACAGACGGGCTTCCTGTGGCTTATTCCTCTGTGAACTACATCTCTAGCATCCTGCTTTACATCCCACAAGATGGAAAAGGATTTAGCAAAAAGTTTCATGGATACTACTAAATACTGAAAAATACTAAATATGCTTTTGGCAAACAGGGATAATATTTCTGAGTATTTTTGAATATGTTATCCATTATGTTCTGGAACTGAAGGGAAGTTTTAGATAAAATACTTATATTTGGAGAACATAATATTTGGACTAACACTGAAAAATAGAGATGATCTTGCATTGTTGGCAACCTTAATAAAATGCATCTTAACAATAATACTTTGGTTTAGAACACTGTACTGGAAAAAATATGGGGAACCTGAAAATTCAAATTTTCTTTCAGTGTTAAATATATGCCAGAAATTTACCTAATATCATTATATTTTGGACTCCAACACCACGAAGGAAATGAACCATTACTTGAATTGGAAGGATAAAATCCATCCTATCAGCATACTACATCTTTTCTCACAAGACATAGGGCAGTCAGTCCGTGCATGGGCAGATTTATAATTTTGTAACAGGGATTTAGTCTGGGTATTAGGAAAAAGTTCAGGCTGGATGTTGGGAAAAGGTTCTTCACCGAGAGGCATGGTCAAGACACTGGGACAGGTTCCCCAGGTAGTGGTCAGAGCACCGAGCCTGAGGGAGTTCCAAAAGTGTTTGGACAATGCTCTCAGACACAGGGTCTGATTTTTGTATGGTCCTGTGTGGAGCCAGGAGCTGGACTCAATGATCCTTGTGGGTCTCTTCCAATTCAGGATATTCTAGGATTCTAGGATGGGGTGGTGGTGGTAACATTTCACAAGTGGTTTATTGAAATCAAGCTAAAATAAACATATATCAGTTATAAATATATAAAGGGAGGCTGCAGGCTGTGGCTAGCGGTTGGCTGCAAGTTTTCACAGTATCTCCATGAAATCTGGGTGGGGAAACTGAGATTACACATATATAAGGGGAAGATTTTGATCTCACAATTTTGTCAATACATGTCTTGTCACTAATACTACCACAACTACTAATCCCATTACGGTGTCTCACAATTTACATGGGTATTTTTTTAGGCAATTTTTTTCTCTCCCTAGGCAACTGTCAGGCAGGCAGTACAGAAGGCCTCTTTCCTGTGTGCAGAGTTATTACAGCAAGCCTTGTCCCATGCTGCTGAAACCAAGAATATCTCCCCCTTAAAGCAAAAGATTTATTCTTTTATTCATACCACATTTTCATTAGTAAAAAAAAAAAAATGATTCATAAAATATTACCCTATGGCAGTATGCAGACTTTAATATTAATGCCATTTTATTTAAAAAAAAAAAATCCTCTAAAAGAGAAAAGATTAAACTCAAGCATGAATAAATACTTGTATCTGCCTTGAAGCTACATCTGTGCACTTTGTCTCTCATCTTTTGACATCCCATGAACATCTCCAAAAAGTTATGGAACATTTTCTCTTGAGCAAAAAGCCCCTCATGCACGTGGCTGGTAGTCTTTGAGAAATGTCTAGAGGTCTTCTAATTTCTCACTCATACAGTTTGAAGCTGGCTGTATTCCATAACCAGGTTTTATACAATAATTAGACAGCCACTCAAATTATTGTTACTCAGTTCTTTGGCCTCAAAAAATATTCCTTATGCAAGATTCTGCCTGTTCTGCTGCCTGATAAGAAAATGTGAATTCAAATTGGTCCTGCTATGACTGACAACACTGTGCAATTCAAGAACTGCAAGCCTTAGGTTATTCCTCGGTTCTTTTGAATCAGTATGAACCGTACTTCTGTGCTGAAATGTCCAACGCTGTATTTTTAAGCTTTCATTTTATTCTTAGCAATTTTATCTCTGGAAGGCAGCATAACTGCAGCAATTGCACATCCCATTTCAGAAAAATAAAGCAACATTCATTTTACATTTTAATGGCTTACTGTTAGGTGCGGAAATGAAGAGACTAATTATGAATGAGAATGACAAACAGCAAAACCCAATTACTCACGCGTGCTAGGCTGGTTCCAGAAGGGACTTTATAAGGGACATACTTCCTGTAGATATGCCCAACTCTAGAGCATGGAACATCAAACATGCCACCTCCACACATCCACACCTGGAAAGGAGACACACAGCAAATGAAAGAATGACTCCTGGGGACAAATGGGGCAAAGAAGGGCATTTTGACTGATGTTATGGTTTGTTATGTAAGGGTTATGTAAAAACTATACATCATTCTGTACCGAATCCTCCTGTATTCATAGTGGTGGCCTTCTTTGCTTACCCAATGCTGCAATTTGATAAAAAGGTTCTTTGGTACCTTGAATCTCACTTTGCATATGCAGAGTAAGTTCAAAATGAAAATATAAAACATCTTTAATATATCTATCAATGATCCTCCTGCAACACAACCAAGATATTATTTTGTCTACTGTTTAAAACTTATAGGGACAATATTTCAGAAGAAGGCCATGTGTGTAAAACAAACCATCAGAAAAACAAAGAATTTCCAAAAACACCTGGCTTATGTTTTGTATTGAATAGTGAACAAAGAGCTCAACTGTTAAGATGCTCTTCATTTTGTAAAGAAAAAGGAAAAAAAATCAATTTCCTTCCAATCAGATTCACATAGACAGAAAAGAGCATGCTGCTACTTTCCTTAATTAATACATTTGACACTGAAACAAATGTAGTCATCTCTGTCAAAATTGATGGGAGCTGCAAGTACATCACAGGCCTAAAACCCAAGCTGCATGTCGATGGGCAGCAAGTAAGGAATTCTTCACAAGGCTTCATCTAGTGTGACTAGGTTTTACCAAGTGTATGTGAGAGCAAGGCTGTGTGTCACATCAGAGGAACTACAGAAATCATGCAATAACACCTACGGGCATCATTTTCTATGCCAAACCACTGAACTCCAAGATGGCTATTCAGTGGTTTTTATAGCACACTGACAACATTTATGACTTTCTGATTAAAATAATAATAATAAAAAGAAAAAGCAATTTGATTTTGCAAATCAGTGAAACGGAAAACAACAAAAAACCTCTGAAAGTCCCCAGGCAGAACTTTTTCAAAATCCTGAAACCAGTCATTCATCAAGAGTTTAAAATTCACTTAGAGTGAAAGTTGATATAAACATTATTCCCTAGTCTTGGCAAAACAGTATTCTTTGTTCTCTGCAAATATTATAACAGAATGGCTGTTATTCTATATTTCCATTAATTTCCATTTATTTGGGTGAGAACAGAGGTCCACACGCTACACATATGAAGGGATTTATCTGTATTTGATGCATTTTGGAGCAAAATGGAATAAAGTAAGCTTGTGACTGAGGCTAACGCAGAACAAAACAGACAACTGAAAGTTTTATCAATGATTTACATACAGAAAGCAATTCATCCAGAAGTTGATATACTCCCAGTTAAAGAAGCAGTTACCAGATCCCTAGAAAAAGGTATCAGAAAATATGATATGATCACGAATACTTGATATTCACTGTGAAGCCTGCAGCGAACAATGTGCATCTCTGCACTTTTTTACCATACATTTCTCATTCTGACTCTTCTGGCCTGCCCACCAGCTGGCTGTAGCAGCTGGCTTTTTCAAATCACAGGAAAATGAAATGATTAATTTCATTCATTTAAAACAATACTGAAAATGGACAAGAGTTTGGCCTTTTTTGCTGAGCTTGCCTTTGTTACAGAGGGTGTACCTGCATAGTCCTGGCTGTGTGGCTGTGAGCTTGCGACTACATGTTAGTAATCCGAACATGCAGATGCTAAGCACTGCACTGCGGGATCACTTGGTGCTTGAGTGTGACTGAAAGCAATTGCTGAAGGTAGCAAGCTGGAATTCAGCCCCTGAGACTGACTGTGCTATTCATACTGTGAGAAGAGAAAGCTGGGGTTTTTAGCACGAAGGCCTGAGTTGCAAAGCGATTGAGGAAGCTACTTCTTATGGGTCATTTGGGTATTAGCCCTTGTAATTGTTTGAGGCTCTGTACCAGACTGCCTGACAAGCCTGAGTACGCTAGCATGAGCAAGGAAGGTTTGAAACCGCCAAAGACAGCAGAAGATCCTGTGCTCAGCTTTGTCCTGTGGGCCCACAGACACCCTTGCACAGCTGAAAGCTGCTCAGGACCTTTCCCTCACCCAGCACGGAGTTAGTTAGCTCTTTACTAAGGCACAGGAGTGCTCTGTAGGTGCTTCTGGTGCTTGCTGGCATGTCAGATGAGCAGGCACATTTTGCAGGTTAGTGGCACCAAGCGATAAAGGCAGCTGCACTGCCAAATGGAAGCACACACTGTGATGGAATCAAGAGTATTTTAACTCCTACTTCTGTTGTGAGCATATCTCATCAGGTCCCTGAGTGAGCCCAGTCCTTCTCAGGGAGTAAATTTACTGATGGGTTAGAAATGGAGACCCCAATGAATGCTCTGCCTCTGTGTCAAAATAGCTCATTACAGCCCAGAGTGGTCTTGCTATGCCATGCTGACTTGATCATTTTTTTTCAAAACCATTTTGTAAAGTTTGCTTCTTAAATGAAAACCTGAAATCTTGTTAACATTTGTATATAGAATCATAGAATATCCTTTTCACGTAATCCTGTGACACCTAATTCCCATTCATAAACATATTAAAAATTATAAAAATGAGAATGTTAAAATCAGGTGGGTAATATAATTATGTAAAAAATATTATTCACCTTTCTGCGAATACCCTGTACATTACATCATTTGGTACCTTTTCAGTGGATACCTCTGTGGCTGTCTTCAAATAACCCAGTGCACAGATGAAAGTGCAGACATATATCTACAGTTTGTTGCTGTTTTTTAAATTAAAGTGTTATTTAAAAGACTAGACAAGATATTGAAGTCATTAAGCAATGTTTCTTAGCTACTGAAGCTAAGAGTGGACAGTATAGAAGTTTGACTCAGAGGAGGATCAGCAACAGAACAAATTTAAAAGACAAGAAAGCATATATATTTATAGGGCAGTATTACTTTAACTCATACAATGAGAGCTGAAGTAGACATACACTGCATTTTCTCTAATGCAGTTGGATATATGTAAAAATAAAAGAAAAAAGGAAAAGAAAAAATGAAAGGAGAAAAGGATTTAGGAAAAAACTTGTCAGGTATGCTGAGGCAACAACAAGTGGGAGGAAATAACACTTTGTGTTAGGTTTATATTTGATAGATATAAAACTTGAAAATGCTGTGCTGCACCTGAGGTGCACTGTGTAGGGTAATTGAAATGAATCTTGGGCTGCCTTGAAGGACATTTAGCAGCTGTTCCTGTTTATCTTTTAGCTTCAGAATGGTTTTAAAGGCATTTTTAATATTTTCCTGGGAAGATCAATTCTGGCAACCTTGTCTTAAAATGTGCATTTTTATGTCACCTGCACTAAATGCAAGAAATTGGAGAATGGCTTCTGTGTTAAATATTGCAGATCTCCAGTGTACCATGAAAAAAATTCAGGTGGTGTGGGACATTTGGCAAAATGATATCACAACACTGATGCCTCTGTTTATCTAAGAAGCAAGCAATGAAACTCTCAAGATTGCTAATGCCTCCTTCTTACAAAGCAATGAATCTGGTCAACAGCTGAGGTATAAAATACAAAGATGAAACTAAAACAATGCAATTTCAGTTTGGAAAGATCAAAAGAAGAGTAGTTTATGTGTCAGCTATGCACTATATCACAATTTATCTTTATATAGCTCCTTCCAGGAGAATGTTGCAAAACACTTTATAGGGATGGTTGAAAGCAAAAGGCAAGCATTAACGCAAGCTTTAAATAGATTAAGCTGTGGTTTTGTGGCTTTGTTCCTGACTGCAGCTTAGATATCACAGATGCATTTTCTGGCTCTGCTGTACAGCTCTTGTGGGATTTGGGGTGAATCACCCTCTTTTTATATCACTTCGTCTTTAAAACTAAATGTTGCTTGCTCTTTCTATCTCTTCGCCTTATCTCTATAGCTTGTGAGTGATCCAGCCCAGGGACTATCTGTAAAATGTAAATACAGTGCACACGAGAATGAGACTCCAATCCATATGCTACACTGTAATCATAATTACTGCAGTAAGAGATTCATGATTTTTGAGCAGTGGAGGATATGTTGCTGGAGAACAGGAACATAAACATACAGCAAATTAAGTAAAAGATTGAGGAGGGACTGAATGGATTTTGGATCAGTCTTCAAAACTAATTGAGAAACATACTGCAGCTGAGAGTCAGTAACAAGACAGACAACAGCAAGAGACACTGAAATGAAAGGAAAAAAAAACACACCACAAAACAGTAAACTGGTGGAAAAGGAATATGAAGTATGTCATGCAAAGCTGTCAGTTTGGTGCTCTGAGCATTGGGCAAGAAATAGAGACTACAAACAGGAGAAATGTACTATCACAATGGGGCTGAAAAAGTCACAGAAAATATAAACACAAAAACATTATGGAATTTTGCAGATACTCTTCCTGAAATGTAAGCCAAGAAACCAGATCTGGCAGTGGTAGAAAAGGAGAAGGAAGAATATTTTATTGTGAACTTTTCCATGTAACGAGAATGCCCAGCTAAATGCAAAAATAAAATAAAAAATTAAAAACAGGAACAATGACTTCAAATGTGCAGTCAGCAAGGTCAGAAACAGCAAAACCCATTTACTCATGATGTAGTGGGATTTCTTGCCAACGACATTAAAACAGTACTGTTTAAACTGGAAATCGATGACTGGATATTTCAACAGAACTCACCAGGGGCTCTCAAATACTGAGCATCTGTACTTCAGTATAGTCTGCAACTGCATTGACAAGTGGTAATGCTCTCCTACTCCCTATCTCCCTCCAGGACTGCCAGCAGTGGAGGGAATTAACAATGAAGACAATAAATAAAGGGATCAATGAACTTGGAGGTGTGTGTCAAAAACAGGGATGGAGAGAACCTGGAAGATGTGTCAGCACAGCTAAGGATAAAAAAAGCCCTAGATATAGGTGACTATCTTCAAAGAGGCTGGGATATTAGCACGATCATTTTTGTTAAGGTACGGTATATGTCTATGACTAAGGAATGTCCAGTGTAAAGGATCTTCAGCAAACACGGGAAATGACTATCTTTTACAACTCTATATATTTTGGAAATTACTACATAAATTGTGTTTTTCTAGCAGACTTAAATTTAGGATTTCCTAAACAGTGGCTTCCCTGGTTAATGAGAAAGGAAGCTATTAATCAGGTCAGTTCCAGCACTTGAACAGTTTTCGCAAGTTTAGCGCATGCTGAACAGTATTGTCAGCAAGATATCATACATCTTTTTAATTAAAAAAATTGATCCTGAGGTTATGCTGCCAAAAAATTAAAATGCTACACATTATTTCTTATGTAAAAATTAATCTAAGAAACCCGTTAATGAAGAGGTCATGTTTTGATACACAGGTTGCAACTGCCTTACCATCCCTCAAATGTGTGTCCAAGTGCTCTGATTTGGAAGCTGCAGTTAATCAACACAGCACGCGGTGCAACGACTGTTGCTGTCCTCTGCTGCAATGTTACGAAGCAAGAACAAGAGAGAAGTATGTTGTTTTCTGTAGTCAAGGAAATAAATGCCAAGCAAACTTAAAAAGCAGCCTTTTTTTTTTTTTTTTTTTTTTTTTAAACTTGTCCCTCTCTCTTCCTAAGAACTCAGCACCTGGAATAGAAATGTGCCTGAAGTCTGCGGAAGTTTCCTGCTATGGCACAATTCCAAACATCACCGAAACATTATAAAGCTTCCTGTATTTTAGAGAAACATTCAGTTACTTTGCAGTAAAACTAGTTTCAGTGCAGATTCGGTCTCTTTTTTTCCCCCTAGAACATCCCTCATCATCCCCAAACACACACTAAGAGATTTTTTCTCACACTACCCACCCCCTGTCCCTGTGTAATGAGATAATGCAAACTCCCCCACAGAAAAATACTTTGGGTTAGGAGTATGCTCTGCACTGAAGCCTGGTGCCTGTCACCCCAGGTCACATCTAGTGAAACAGCCAGTAAGAAACATCAAAATTGACACTTATCCTCCAATCTTTCCAGCCTAACTACCCTTCCTAAATCTGGTTCAACTTTTTTTGTGTCAGAAACTGCTGCCTGACTCCCCAGACAACCAATTCTCCTGTTACAATCTTATTATATAGTTTTTTAAATCAGTACTCAAACTCTGCCTTAGCATCTTGAACTCATAAAGCAGCATGGCTTAGCTGTTATTAGTGATTCCTTCGAGCTTGTATGATGACCCTGTACACCAGCCTTTAATTCACTGTGCGTCTGAGGTATGCAAAATGCAGTAGAAGATTAAAGTGAGCACAGCATAGCAGAGCAGGTGATACTAAGTTCACGATGCAGAAGCTGATGAAGCCTTACGTCAGAGGACATCAGGCAAACTATTTTATTGAGTCCTGAGACTAGCAAAGATCTAGCCATCATACTTTTCTGAAAGATCCAATTTCTCTGGTTTTCTAAGCCCATGCTCTGTACTCACGGCTTCCTCCCTGCCTTGTAGCCCACACTCCTCTAATTTGAGTTGTGTGGATGACTGTCAATAACTGTGATTCAGTAATGCAGACGTCTTTGGTTGAGAAGATGCTTTTCCTTAATATGATCTTGACTGTCAAGTGATATTTTCCCTTTGGTGTGTGAATGTTTCTGCAGAAGTTTCATTCCAGCATCTAGGATATTTTTCTCCAAATAAAATGAGGCCACAAAATATTAAACATGACATGAACATTTCTTTTACATGATGCTATGCTTGGAAACAGTGAAATTGGGCATATAAGCCTGATATTTGAGATACACATTTGCCAAAGATCTTCCTTAACATACCTGTAAGCTTACCTCAAGCACTCAAATCATTAAAGTAAACTGGAGCACTAATTAAAGATGCGCCACAGCTTGTCTACTGTATAGTACCTGGATCTACTGTTACAATGTTAAGGAGAGGGGTTACAGTAGGTTGTTGATCCATGAAGTGGAGTTTAAAACTCATAACTGAGTAGAAGAACAAAAATGATCCACGAACACTCCTCACTCCAGTTCACGGAGCAGGCCAATCTGTTCGAGGTGAACCAGACACTGTTTCCTTCCAGAGAGTCTGTGACAGCTCTCACTTTGGCATGCACTCCCTCATAATTACATCACTGTATTAGAATTAACCACAAAAATTACAAGTCTGACACTGGAAAGATCATGTCATTGGTATGGTATCCATTTATAGTAGCTGGATCACTTATTTATACTTATATACCAGTGTTCACACAAATGAATCTCAAAGTTAAAAACAAGATTATATGTGAAGAACATAAAGGAAGACCATGTTTGTCACTGAGTTTGAAGACCAACCTGAAATAGTTCTCTAAACGTGAACTTTCTTCCACTGTTATGGGACATTTCAAATTGGCTTCTTTTTGCAGCTTCTTAATGGAATGTTTTTACAAAATACTTGAGATGTAATTGAATTGAAGAAATGAGCGAGAACAGTCAAGTATCTGGTAGTTAGAGATGTTCTGGAGAGGGTTCTTGAGGCAGCACGCTCCAAATAGTCATTTGCCAAGCAAAATAGCATTAACATAAGACATGGCATCAGCACAGGGTACCCACAAACCATAGATAATCTAGGGAAGATGTCATTTCCCACCCACTCAAGCTGGGTGTTGCACGTATTGGTCATCTGTTTTTTTCATTGACTTTGTGAATAACAGAGAGATGGCAAGCCCACCACCTTCTCAAGTTTTGTGAATAAAAACAGTAAATTAAACTGACTAATTTGCTCTCATTTAAAAAAGTTTTAAGACGACTGAATCTGTAGCTCTCAATAGTGTAGAAACTGTTGAACCAGAAACCTTTCCCAAGATGACATGGGTAATTCTGGTATAACAAAAGAAGTCTGTTCTGTTTCTCCATCCTGCCTCCCGTGATTTCTTCTCCCATTTTGTGTCATTCCAAACAAAACAGCAGTGTTTTTCTGTAACTCATATCTGTTAAGTTCTTCCAGCAGAAAGCTGTTTCTATTGGCAATTCTTTCTAAGGAGTTTTTTTTTCCTCCTCCTTCTTCTTTTAATACTAATAAGAAAGGACAGGGACCCTAAGGTTAGTACACACTAATGATTTGAATCAGGAGATATGACTGAAATGAGACCCAGTGTGACACAGCTGCCTCCAAAAAAAAAAAAAAAAGGAATCTATCACTTGAGTAAAACACACTGGGACAATCTAGTATCTCAATTTCTAGTGCTGTTACCATGGTTTCTATACAAAGACTGGACTGCATTACAATTATATTCTTTGTGATGACAAATAAAAGGAATATTCGAAATAGGATAATAAAATCTTAGGTGACCTGCCAGATACTGTTGTTACAGCTACAAGTGACTACTTACATTTGACTCTGAAACAACCTATATGGATAGAACGTAAATCGATATATTCAAAACATGTTTTCCATCTACTGGGTTTCCCTTGCCTTCCAATTTTGTTTTGCTGTGGAGTAAAAATGATTTAGAGAAAGATGAGAGTAGTGCAGTTAATACAAACCATTTTTCTGTTCTTGATAACTCCCATAAAGACAGTCTAGCAGCCCAGTGTAGGGTCATGCTGTACATTTTATTCCACAGAATGGCCACAGCTCTATTGTTTTAATCACTGTTGAAACTCAGATGCAGCAAGATGTACAATATTAGTCATGGCTGACATATTAAATTTATTTGCTGAGCTTTACATCGTAGGAGTTTGGAAGTAGGTTGGAAAGATCCTGAAGCTAAATGTGAATTCTGATTACAGATCCAAGCCTTATCCAAACATGTCTGACTCATTCCATATTTTTCATGAAATTCTATCAGCTAATTGAAAACCTGTGCATACAGAGGCCATAAGGTAAAGTTCTTAATTCCATGGGTATACTGGAGCATAGTAAACTGAATTTTCAAAATTAGATATATTAGTCTTTATCAAACTAATGCAAATACCTATTTTACATGTGGAAAGTAGTAAGACTTTCAACTCAGCATGTAAAAGCCAAGTAACTGATTTGAATACAGATGTCCACACAGAGATTTACCGTGGATGGTGGTTCATAACCTGGGCACTCAAAAACTCAAAATGTCATTACAATTATCCAAATTGAATTAAAAATCATCCAATTTTGAGAATCTGGCCTGTAGGTAATAGCTCATATCAGTTGAGCTGGTCTAGTGATTCACTGCTACTGAAGAGAGTCCTCTTTCCTACGAGCTTCTACTTCATTTCCATCCATTCCCATCAGCTGACCCTACGGGAGCCTACCTCCAGCATGACAGGGTTCAGGAAATGCGTCTGATGGGAGGTAAGTGGAGAAGACTTGACACAAAGGACAAGGTAAAATTCTTTGATGGTGGTAAGCTACCAGATATTTGGAGAAAATTGCACTAAACTGCACTCAGTGATTTTATATGGTTTATGGAGCCTATGTTGATGACATAATTCTGTTTAAATTAGTGGAAATTTGTAAAGAAAAAGAATTCAAACTGTACTAAATTAATTTTAGTTAAAACCCTAAAGCTAGTGTTAGTTACAGCATCATGATCACAAAGCATATCAGAAATCAAAATCCACAGGCATAAAACCAAACAAGTAAGGAAGTATTACATAAGGTGACTCGATGACTTACCTTAAAAGAGATTTCATACTGCTCTCCTCCCCATATTTCTAATCCCGGATCATAGCCTCCCAGCTCCCAAAACCATTTTCGGTTAACAGCAAATAGACCTCCGCCATCACAGGAGACCTGAAGAATAAGTAAAACAACTGTAAATGACAGGAACCATCCTGCTATGCCTGAAAAATGGAAAAGACTGGCAATGTACATGGACAAACAATAATGAAGATGCTAGGATCACGTATGTGTGCACACGTGAATGTAGGTAAATTCACAGTTACCTTAATTGTAAACTACATTTACATTATTGACCCTAAAATGGACTCCAGTTGAGAAACAGGCAATGCGATATAAGTAGATAGATATAGGGCACGGTAGACAGTCATGTGCAAATTCTCCCTTTTAAAACCAATTTCTGTTCATTGTTAAGTAAACCTACGTAACAGTGAAAGAAAGGAACTCTGGACACCTGCAAAAGTGTTTAACGTGATCCCTGTGTTCCATGTGAAGTAACTCACATTTGAAAGTGAGTTTTGAAAGCAAGCAAAACTTCTCAATTCAATTCAGTTTCACAGGTGCTGGCTAGAGAAAAGCAACAGTAGATGGTCACAGAGCAGCTGCTGGGAGTTGAACATCTGCTTTTCTACAGGAGCATTTAAAACTCCTAAACTTGGTCTCACAGTGGTGATTTACCTCATAGGCAAATCATTCAGTATTTCCTGTGTTTTCATTTATTCCATGAATAAACATGTGGAATTCAATTGAATTGCTTTAATTCGCCCCTTTCCACAGATAATAGAAAACAAACAAGTGAACAAGTGGGATACTTAAGATTATAGGATGTTCATGAAAAGTGCATTTTAAATTTATAAGCATGATTTTTTATACTGGAAACTATTTTTTTTTTTTTTTTAACTACCAAGACAACGATGCTTCTAATGAAGTAAGTACATTGACAGCTCTTAGGAGTTCAATGTTGCTCAATGATTCCTTGATGTTGTAGTGGAAAGGGGATACAAAGGGTTCTACACTGACAGGTAGAAGATAAGCTGAAGAAAGATCAATCCAACTGCTCAATCAGTTTTGGGTCAACACTTGCCTTGTAAGTTTAGAGCAATGGGCAAAAAGGAACACACTTCTGTTAATGTCTGGTCAGTAAGAGGAAAGATGCTCGTGGTACTTCCTAATCAGAGAATAGACATACAACCAGATAGTATGCTATGCGTTTGTAACACTGCAGCCCTCTGGGAAAATCATCCCACCTGGGGGAACATTTGTTTTGAATTAATATAGGTGGATTGTTTGTGGCTATGGAAGCACATGGTTCCATTCCTGAGAACTGACTGGCAAATAAAAACTTCATTCTTTGCCATTGATTTAGGATTTGGTAGTGAACTAGGACTGATAAGTATTGCAGTAAGCTAGAAGTTTATTAACTGGACATCAAGTTAATGGAACAATGTTCTGCCATATTTTTTTCTAACTTATCACTTTTTATAATGCTATCTTTTATCCAAGACAAATAGCAAACAGCTGGGTGGCCTCTACCACCATTAGAATCGCAGAGAATGAATGTCAGAAAATGATCCTCTCAGCTGCATTCGTAGTAATGAAATACATTACAGGTATTTTACCCTTCACTTCTAGTATGTAATCTGAAATATATGTATATATAAAAAAACATATCTTACATTTCATATTAGCTATCAGTTTTCACAACTAGGGAGCCCTGTTTTTAACAGACTAATTCTGTTTTCCTTTAGAGATTATATTTCTAAAAGTACATAGTAGCTTTGTGAAACACAGCTCCAATATTCTAACTGGCAAGGCCATGCTCTGCAACATAGACTGCGTATTAATATGTTTCACTTTTATTGACATTTCATACCTCAAATATTGACTGTTCTTTCCACATATGAATAAATTCAATGGACTTTTTATTAGAAACCTTCCCCTGGGGATTCTGACTACTACAATACATTTTCCATTCCTACTGATGTAAAACTAATTACCAACATGCCCTTTGTGACTTCAGGTTCTAAATAATCAAAACACAATGTCCTTTTATAAAGATGGACCTTGCATGGAAAATACTAAAACCTAAATCTTAACTGGCAGAAGAAATGAAATCCCAGAAAATCACTGGGGAAGCAAAGGTTTGCTCTAATTCTCTTCAGTACTTATCTTCCTTGAGATTTCTCTTGACACAGTGAAGAGCCTATGGAAACGGCAATCCCCTCTGGTGAATCAGATAGAAAATGAAAAAAATCAGACTTCAAATTGCAAGATAATTGGCAGATACTTTAAAAAGTAATCTGTACATTTTCCAGAGGATAGTACTGAGTAAAGAAACCCCTTGTTATTTAGATGATCCATTCATGAAAGTGTCAGGAACATTTATTACAATTAGAAAAACTAACAACAAGGGATTGGAACAGCAAATTCATATTTCTAGCTTTAAAAGAAAAAAAGGTTTCACATGATGTTGCTGTAGTCATCTTATTCCATAGCATGTTCTGACATTTGTAGCTTTGCAGAAAAAGTAATGGGGAGGACAAAACAAGATAGCTTTCTAGTTATTGGAGAGAGATGAGCCATAAGTTGTGTGGCCCTGACCACTTGGCACGGATATGTATTCCAACGGCATGCACAAGCAGCTACAGCTGAACAGGGCTTAAATTGTCTCCAAAATATGAGACAAGAGTCCAGTCCTACAATCTTGACTGATATGAAAAGGTCCTTTTGTAGTCAATAGGATTAGTCACACAGACAAGAATTGTACTGAGCCCAAAAGAGAAGAATTAAATGTCTTGTTTAATGGCTTCTATAGGAACGTCAAGTACAAAGCTATGTTTGTAAAGACTTTTTTTTTTCATGGAACATCCTACTCAGACACTTAAATAATCAGACTTGAGCTACTGTAACATAATATTATGTGAGTAATTAGAGTGGGAAGCTGTAAAAAACTTCTAGTCAAACACTTCAAAGGACAAAGACTCCTAAACATCAGAAAAGCTGGAAAGGCTAAGGTTGCCAAGCTTAAAAATAGTTATAAAAAAGCTTCCACATGAGAAGTACTGCACAAACTCACTGTACCTGGAAGAACAATACTGCTGGTAAGTCAGCTGATCCAAAAATTGCCCAAGAGACCTCCTTGTTTCCCAGCACAGATTGGTGTGCTGAGACAAAAATGGAGTATGATTTAGTGATAGTGAAAAAAGAAGTTATTTTTGCAAAAAAATACACACTGCACTGAGAAAAAAGGCAGGTAAAATGCTTAACAGAAAAATAACTTACAGATTAAAAATGTACTTAAGGAAGTGTAGCAGTAGATTAACTGTAACCAGTGAACAATTTTCTGACTTCTCATAATTACGTGCAGAGGAAGAAAAGAGATCATCTATGAATCTTCAAAGTCAGAGAACCTCAACCTGCTGGCCATGTTGCTTTTGATGCAGCCCAGGAGGAGTGTGCCCCTCCACCTTAGTGATACCACAGGAAGGCACCTCAGAAGAGTGAATAGATTCAAATACCTCGTTCCAGAGAGCTGGTGCTCTCTGCAGTGATTCTTGATAGTGCACCAAGCTTCGTCATGCAAACAGCAGAAGCTGATACTAATCCTATATAACAAAAGTTTCAAACACAAAGTAAACATTAAAATCTATGCATGTTTAAAGTAAGAGACAGAGATTTGGACACTAACAATGAAATGATGTGGATGCAGAATAAAACAAACTGAAATGAAGAAGATGAGTTGAACCAAGTGGGCTAGGAGTGATAGATACAGTATGAGCTTATAGGTTACTCCAAAAGACAAATTGAAGGAACAATTTCTGTACTGTGCATAGAAAAAGATGACGTAATTGGGATGAATGTGGATTAGACTGACATCACTGAATTTTTCAAGTAAATTAAAAAGAGGTATCTTACATATATTTAACTGTTTAAACAAATATGTTGAAAATTAGTTTAAAATACACTATTTTTTTACACTGAATATTTCTGTGAGGCGCTATTTCCTTTATCTTACTAACCATCCTTCTAACAACATGATTATGAAACAACTTTGCCCCTTATTTGATGAATTTGTGCCCCAGTCTCTAACAAATGCTCACATAGCTTTTGCAAACCACTGCATCCCTGCAGCCCACCATCTATCTTCTTAGTGTGTGTAGGAACGGTATCTTAAAATACATGACAGTATCAACTGCGTAAGGAAATGGTCTGTCTTTAAGTTGATTTGCTCCCCATAAGTAGTGCCCCTACACCACAGCAGTTCAATAATCGTACTATTCAAAGCCTCTCAATCAAAGTACACTGTAAATTACCAGCTATTTTTTTTGTTATGTAACTGTGAAGTTTTGAGTATTTATAATAAGATACCACAGCAATTTTTCACAAAGTAAACTGCAAGGCAGCATTTGCACCACTGTATTCACTGTGCAGACTCCTACACATCCAGCTGGTTTCAGTAATCTGCATTCTCTAATTAAGCTGCTGTACAAATTTATTATCACTCCTAATCAGTTTGAATATTCTTGTGTTATTTTTTGTTCCTCTCTATCTTTCTAATGAGTTGTTTGCAAAATCCATCATGTGTTGACAGATTTCATACAGATCCACAGTGTCTCCCATCTTACCTACAGTGAATATCTACATATATATATACATGTTAATACATTTCTTTCACTGGCACCCCAGTAAACTATTCTATAGGTGATAATTCATTTGTGAGATAGGTGTCCTTTAAGAGGCATAGAACAAAGATTTCACCCGGTTACTTCTTTGCCACCTGGACATGGTCCTGGGCAACCTGCTGTAGGTTCTGCTTGTGCAGATGGGTTGGACCACATGACCCCCAGAGGTCCCTTCCAACCTTTAACCATTGTGTGATTCCAGGAAGGGCACTATTATACAAGATAGAGATCAAGGCTTAATTTACCTGACTCGTACTTTCATAGCCTGCATCCCCCACGATCAACAGCCTTTCTAGTAAAATTGCAGATAAGGCCTCATTCTAATGCCAAATGCAGCAAATTTCCCATGACCAAGAGCTGTAAAAGAGTTTGATAAAAATTGCATTCTCACATAGCAACCTTTGCTGGAGATTATGAAAGTGCTGCATAATCATCAAGCAGTTTCATCACAGGTAACCTTTGTAAGTGGCATTATAGCCACATCATTCACTTTAATCTTAAAACGTACAAACTGATGCTTTGGTATTAAGCAAACATTTTACTTAGCACATTGCTAAACTTCACTGAAAAATCATATTGTAAAAGAGTGATGAACCCTTATATGGGTAATGATGCTGAGGCCCATTTAGCCTTCCCTCCCATACTTAGAAAATTAATGAAGCTCTGGAAGACGTGGGACAGTTGGGGTAGAGATGGAAGGACTGAAGAGAAGACTTCCGTCTCTCATAATTACCTCTCATAATCCAAGGGAAATCTATCTGTATTATTGCTAGAGGAGATCTACAGTAATCAACTAAGGAGGGTCGGTCAGCAGATATTATCACAAAAGGAAATGAAATGTTCTGGAAATGTCCTCCTGGCAAAGGTGTTCAGGAGGATAAAACTGAAGAGCAAAAGAACACTGGGAATATTGTGCTTCAAGTTGGACTAGAGACATGAGTCCAAAACACCTGAATCTTGTAAGACTGCTTGTAAGGTGAGCTGAGAGCAGCACTACTGCTGAGCCATGTTCATGGCATGAGGAGGCAGGGATATCAGACGTGCAGCTAAAGAGCTGCCCTAAACCCTCCAGCCTACTAGTAGGAAGTGAGTAGAAATGCTAGAAAAAAAATTCTCCAAGCAAAATTTGATGCAATTTTCAATTTGCAGTACAGAGGCAAAATATTACCAAATGTCTCTAAAATACGAACTTATATTAGGCCTTCTGGCTGTTTAGTAAGGTTTAGATAGAAGCATATCTAAAAATAAAAAAAAATCACTATTTTTTAAAGGATATACTCTTTCTCAACAAGTCAGGAAAAAAAAAAGACACTACATCAGACTCTGCAGTCAAAGTTAACTCAAGGTCAAAGTTCAAACAGATAAGTAATGTTTTGCACAGCCTAAGAATTTTGCCAAGTATGGGAAGTCACCCTGTTCCTGGTTCTTGTAAAAATCCAATTATTTTGATTATGAAGGCCTGTGTCATTCAGCTGAAGGCACAATGAACCTCCTACTATCATCTCTTTCCCTCTGGGTTATTATGAAATGTGAGGCTGACCATTTTAAGGCAATGCCACTATTCTAATTGAGTGTACTCTTACTTTTAAAACAGGAAAAATCTGCTCAAGCTAACAAGGAAATCTGTGTCTATGGAAAGTAATACTCAGGTAAATTGACATCTCCTTTGAGATTAAACTTCTATTTTCAAATAAGGAACAAGCCAGCAGCATATCTGTAGGTCTCTCTCTTGGCTGCAGCAGCAACTCCATCACTGCCTCCCAGTATTAGGGAATAACAACAGTTCATTAAATTCCAACACTCCTTCAGGATGTTCTCTCAGCATATATGGGGCAGTAGCTCAACAGAATTACATATCCAATACAATGCTACCTCTTCTCTTTAGATGTAGAGGTCTAAACCAGAGAACTATCTTCCTTTTCCATAGGACTTACTTTTGCTTATTTATTTACATACACAGTACAGCATCATAAGTAAGTTAACTCGGGGAATTTTTATTAAAATTTGATGATAAATGATTCTCTTAAAATGTATCTACTGGGGCCCAAACACAGTTTTTTTTTTTTTTTTGATTTTTTTTTAATTTCCATAACAGCCCTTTAATTCAAACCTTGTTCTCCCAACAGAGATAAATAGATAAATAATAACAACAAATCTCACTGGTTATCAGCCTGCTGTTAGATGTTACAGATGATTTAAGTTATTCTGATTACTGTAACTCTGTGATTGATTTCTATAACTCTAAAGCATTCTGTACTTATTCCAGATTAAAGAAGACTTGAAGGCACCACAGCCCAGAAAGCCAGCTTTTGCACACAATGGGTAACGGTGACTTCATGCCCAGAGATTACAAACTGCTCCAGTGCATTTTTTTCCCCTGCACTGCTCACAGCTTGCAGCAGAACTGCACCAGCAGACCAGAGCAGCTGCACCATCCCATGCTCCGGCAGCACTGCTCACCGTAGCATCTGCTGAACAGGCAGAACCAGCAGAGCTGTGCCTACCAGGCCTGTGGCATCTCCTATGCCATATGTACTCCACGGGGGCTGGTAAAACAGCTGCTTGGTCTTTTTATGGTTGACAGGTGAGAAAAAGAGGTCATTCTGTTGACTGTACTGGATGGCACCATATAGCACTGTATGCATATTTGCAACAGTTGGAAAACTTTGAAAAAGACAGAAAAGGCCATCAACCTAAAGTCACTGTCATAAATTTCAAATTACAGAGAAGCCTTTTTTTTCTGTCTGCTGCAATATTACAGGCTAAAATTTTATTTCTGTGACAGAGAATGCTTCAGCTGGGCAAATGCGTAGTTACTATTAAAGTAATAGTACACACTTCCACAAGGAAGTGGCAACACTGATTTGGTTTCACTGGGTTTCCTTTTTGGTCACCCCACCGCTTCCATGCCAGATCAGACCAAATAATTAGTGAAGGCCATTTCCAGAACATTTATGAGTTGCAAAGACTTTAAGTGGAAGCATAGTTAAAATAACCTTCTCCTGATTCTTTAGCAAGATCTTTTAAGATACTGCTGCCTAGCACACTGATGGAATCAGCTTTTCTTCAGGGTCCTGCAAACTGCGCGTAGTGATCCTGATTCAAGCAGACAGAGTGCTCACACTTTGCTAAGCAAATGAGACACACAGTTAATGATAGGGCCTGTGATCTGCCATGGAGCAGAGGATGTGGATGAATATTATTCCTTTGATCAGTCCTTCAGAAGTACTGTCAGCAAGTACCCCTGCTCTACCCTTGCGCACACATGCTGCTTCAAACTCAGGCAGGAAATGGGGACAAAAGGTAATTTTAATATTTCATTTATTTCTGTCTTTAGGGTTTAACGCAGAAGCCTGAAATCACTGCATAGTGACAGGGAGGAAGACTGGAACCTGTGTAGCTTCACACCATTGCTACAAAAAGCAGGTCACCCATTTGCCATTGGTCAACAATTTCAAGAACATTATCATTATGCTATGAGAAGGCATCAGGAACAATGATGACAAAAAAAAATGACTGAAGAGGCAAACATAGCCAAAGATATTCTGAGATCCCAGAAATGTGCTTCTAACTGCATCCTTGCTATTTATTAAAACTCTATAATTTGGTACTTTACCTACTATAGAGGGGAATGGGGAGGCGGGCACTTAACTATAACGAAGTTAGATTTCCCCTTGTCTGCACCAGAGGCACAACAAATTTTCTTGTAAAATCTATGAAAGAGTGAAAACAGTTTTTCAGAAATAGAACTGACAGAAAAACACTGGAAACCACTTCACAGTAAGGGAGTAAGGAGCTGAAAGCTGATGATGTTGAGCACTTCATTGTCCCATGACAGCATCTGCTTTTAATTTGATGTTGTTGTAAAGATGGGCAGGCAGGGCTGTGGAAACCCAGGGAAATGAACCTTCCTGTTTTATCATCATAATAAATCCCATTAAAAAAATCTCCATTTGATAATAAAAACAAAATGGAAGTCTGGTCTAGGGATAGCTCTCCACATTTGCATAAGCTCATTCACTCTGTACTAAAAGTGCATGGAAATGTGCCTTAGCAATAATGACATAGATAGAGAGAATATCCACAATGTGATCTAAGGAGATTAATATTTTGGGGCTTTGAATAGCAAGACTGTCAGGAATTGCAGAAGATACCCAATAGCTTATTTTATTTCCTCACAAAGAGTGATATCTAGTATTCTTCTTTCAGAATTTGGATGTGAACTGGTTGTTTAGAAAAATAATGTTATAGTACAGATAGTTTTCATTAACTGGTTGTAAAATATTCTGATGGCAAGAGCTGTTGATCGCTGTTATAAATGTCTCACTTCTGTTAGAAACTCTTTCAGCCATGTGAATATTTGATATGCAGCTAAGAGGAAAAGGGTCTATCCAGGTTGAAATATCACATTTTTCCTTTCTTCTAAATATAAAATGTGTGAAACAAGCACACTTATTACCCTATTTACTGATAATGGTCACCTCTAGAGGTTAAGCCACTAGAAATCTCTATCACTCACTACACGATTCTGCTGCCAAATAATGCCTTGCAAAGCTGGCTCTTTAGACGGTTTAAGTGTACGCGGAATACGCTGCCAGTGAAATTATGCTGTTGTGCATGAACTCTGGACCCGACCTCGAAGGCAAATAATGACAATGGATTTTCCACGGAGTTGTGATCATTTGCACAGGCTGTAGTGCAAACATTTCTGAACCACATCAGTCTCAGAGCCGGAAACAAGAATTCCTATGTACTGTAACAGCCCACACATAGAAAAGCACCTCCACTGCGTGGGATGACCATCCCAACCCACCCCAGCCCTCCAAGTTGCAAACTAAAATTTTCACATAGCTTGAGAGTACAAGACACATTTCTGAGAACAGCAAGCAGAAGGGGACCTCTGAGAGTAATGCAAAGGCAGAACAATGGCAGCCCCCCCAAAGTAAAGCTGCTCCATGTGGGACTGGGCACAGAGCTGGCACCTGGGTGACTCGCCGAGGCAGACCCCAGCAGCCTCTGCAGGCTTCCTCCTGCACCCAGAGGCTCAGGCTGCCCAGCTCCCCTTGTGTGCCTGCCAGGTAACAGAGCCAGCATCAAGAGGGGTCACCCCAACCTCTACCTATCTATAATGAAAGCACCCGAAAGAATGAACCAGAACTGGAAATGATAACATATAAGCACTGCAATGCATTAACTCAAATCCCAAGACTCCTGCCTATACACACTTCCAGGAAATACTATTCTTCTGCATTTATCTAGATTAATAGCATACAGATAAAATAAATGATACTATTATTTTAAGAAACAACTGAAGAGGCAGAAAAATTTGGGGCTATCAGCCATTCTGACTCATTTCCAAAAATCTGCTAGTGAAAGCCCTATCATTTCAGACTTAAATTAGAAAACACACAAAAGCCATATCAAATCCTGAACTGGCAGGAAGATAGCTGGACAGTAATAACAAACTCTTGCAACTGATCTATAAAGGCTTTATTGTCAAGACTTCACAAAAAAAAAAAGGCAAATCCTTAATAACAAAATAATCAGAATAATCTATTGTTAGTAATAGCAGTTACCAGCAACAATCGACCTGTAGTTTCATCTGATCTCCTCCATCACAGTCACATTCATCACCACAGACAAATGGGCTCTATATTGTCTGAATGGTTACTGACAGATAGTCTCATTAGGTGGATGATATTTATAGGATGGAGTTGGTAATACTGCTATTATTTTACAGACTACACAAAGGGTGCTCAGTGCTTCTAATCTCACAAATTTCTTAGCTCTGCATGGAAGTACTTCAATGCAAATGCAAAGAGGTGCAGTTACTTTAAGGCCCTAGTTCACACTGACTTGTTTTCACTATTCCACGGCTTCGTGATCTGAAATGACAAAAGCTGTCCTTGGAAATGTGAACTGAATCTTGGTAAACGACCTAGGTGATGTTGTAACCCTCCCCCAGTGTCAATGTACAGATGGGCTTCACACCTCAACTCATCTGTTTTCCCTAGAGAGTCAAACTGCTCAGTCTGCCCAGAAACTTCTCACCATGGGACATCACTTTACCCTGCAGGCATGTACATCACCTTGGTTTGTACCTCTCAGCACCTTTAAGATTATAGTCTGTTATTTAGTGACAACGGCCATGATCAACAGGATTATGCTAACTAAATAAACCTGCATGTTTTGAAGGATGTAAGCACTCTCGATTACAGGATCATGTCTACTCTGTCATTGCAAGTTCATTTCTTTTGAACTCTTGACCCAAGTCCTCTGAACTCATCCCAGCTTGTTCCCCAATCCCTGCTGGGGAACTCCACAAGCTCTCAGGGTTCCACGTCTCCGTGGCCAGCACAAGCCCAAGGGCATGGACCTCAGCAGCAGCTTCCACTCCCTCCACTTGGGGCAGTTCTTCCTTTACTTCCTTAAGTAAAAATATTCACCCACTACCAGCTAAACAAAAATGGGAATAATGATGCCATACACAGCAGAAGTCTGAATACTTTGCTAACATACATTTTCCAACAACTTCTCTGCAGCTAGCGGAAGAAAGAGCGCTCATAGATAGGGTAACAGTAATTAGGTCAGCATGACATTAGTTGTCCTACGCTTCAAAAAAGATTTTTCTGAAAACTTCAGTTATAACACAATGCATAACCAAACTTAATACATGCAGTAAATTGTTGGCTGTCATTATCAGTAATAAGAGAGAAGAGCTACAGTTGCAAAGCAGCTGCTGTAGCATTCAACCATATTCTGCTGGCAAGAAAATAAAACTAATGGAAAATTTAAAGGAAGAATGTTATGCATGAGACTTCTCAGACAACAATTAAATACAAATTGCAAAACACAAATAAGTACATTATAAAACATGGAATTGCAGGTCAAAGACTGAAAGTACTAACATTGACAGAATCTTTTATAGCTTTCTTTCTGAAGATATACACAGAATGATATTGAATAATAAAGATGAAATGAAACAGAACACTGTGAATATTTTCCCCTAATGACTACACTTGACAAGCAGAATCATGTTTCCACTGTAATTAAGAAGATACTATTCCTTAACAACTAATATTAGGAGTAAGTGGGAAAGCCAACCAAGCCAAAGGGATAAAATTCTGCTTCCATGTATTGTTAGAAGAAACCCCATTCATATTTGTGTTCAGGGTTTTAGCGATGAGGCTTAATGTCTCAATGGAGGCAGAGAAGCATAACAGTCAAAACTAAGGCTGTGTTTTGGGATCAGGTGAAGTGGAGTCCTGACAATATCTTTCAATGACTTGTGGATGAGACTATTCCGAAGGCCAAAATCTGCTCTAGCTGGAAGATACAATTTCTTGGACAATGAGTAATAGCAAGAAAGAAAGACTGAGTACATTTTCTTAGAAAAAGAATGAGCTTCACAGAGGTCGCATTCTGTCTTTGTTGCTTCTCTTGCCAGAGCACAGACAGCAGCTTCAAGCAATCTGGCACAGCATGCTCCTGTATTAGTCGTTTTTCTTCCCTCATGCATCACCCGGTCTGTACCGATACCCTCTAGATACCATTCAATTAATCTTGGGGTGGTTCATACACCTGCATTTCCCAAGGAGAAAAGCTCAATGTAGTCCATCTCCCTGCATAGAAGGAAATTCACCTTGAGACTTGATTTCAGTTCCTCTGGAATTTCAGAAATCAGAGAGCATCAAAGCAACAGGTGCACTGTCCGGCATTCAGTTTTTAAGGAAGAATACAGTAGAACACAGACCCTCATACCAATCATACTGGCGCTATCTGAAGCAATGACTAAGAAGAAAAGTAAGAAACACTGAAAAACATCTTCCTGTTTTTGCTTCTGTAACTTCAAGAACTCTGGTAAATACAACGTAGATGCCAACCAAAGATCCACGTATGCAGTCCTGTAGTTCCTCAAGATCAAGGCACTATTTGCCGTGCTCTAATAACAGATGCGAAGCTCCAAATGAATATCAGCATCCACAAACTCCTGTTGCCATGAGCAATGGTGTCCACATGATAAACACAATGCAACTGATCCAATGTTCCTACAGTAGATCTTAGCATCTCTGTGGAATAATGAAGTTCACTCCAATGTCAAGATACATTCAGAGTACGTGTGTATGTATTTCATTATCAAGATGAAAGCCAACAACTATGTATTCAACAGGAAACATATAAGACATTCTTGACAAATAGTATAAGTAATAAAAAGCTCCTGTTTCACAGAATGGAATATAGTCCAGAAAATTTTTCTTTTGCATGAAGGATTTTGATTTTAGTTTATAACTACAGAGTTTTATCCATGAAGCATAATTAAATTGTACTCTAGGTGGAGATGAAAGTAAGATTTTTAAAATATATTTTCTAATAGGAAGTCATTATGCAATTTATTGTTGTAAGTAACAAAAAAGAAAAATAATTTTCAGAAAGCATGTGGCTTGTCTGTGGATTTAAATAATCATTTGAAATATCAATTCTTGCACAAAGGTATTTGTTAGAAATTGATACACAAGGAGGGGCTTTCCTCAGTCACTAAAATTCTACCTGGGTCTGCCTCCTACAGCATCAGTGCAATTAGACATCCTGGATTCACGCTCTACTAGTTAATTGCTGAAAACATCTTTAAGAAGTGTTGCGTTGTAAGAATTAAAAAACTTACCTAGAACTCCAAATAAAAAGTTTTTTGGGCTACTATGCAGGAAGCTACATTTAAAAATCCTTTAAAATATGATTTCATATGTGCCGTCTAATGTCAGGTCTGAACATACTGCTTGAATTTTGCTCAAAATTATTTTCAGTACTCTAACTCTAAATCTTTAAAGTAACATTATTTAAAACTTAACCATTTCCTATTATTTTAAGCTCTGCAAAACTGACTTTATGACAAGAGGTTTAATTACTATATATTTTTTTTTTAATTTTCTTCTTAGGAACCAAAACCCATAAATGAAGTACTTCAGTGAATTAAGAATGCTCATCCTAATATTTCAGTTACTAAACTAAGCTCATTGTTGGAGTTAAAGAGTTCAGCAAATCATTAAGTGCTCCTCTTCTTCATAAAAATATGGTTTTCATAGCAAAACAAATAATTGTGCACAAGACAGTTCTGAATGTCAAATAAATCTCCCAGAGCAGTATTTAAAATTCTACAGGTGAGGGCATTACAGCTACTTATCTCTAAACCAACACATGAAACATTTTCAAGGTACTCCTACCACTTAAATCAACACCAATACTCCTTCAGTTTATATAGCACTCCTTAAAACATTAAGGGCTGATGAAACTAACATATTTGATGGTGTAGAAGCAGATTGTCCCTTCACACAACGCCTTTGCCTGATGCTAACTGCAGTAAATAAACAAAGTGTGAAACATAGGCTACAACTGTCTGAAATTGCCCCAGTTTCCATAGGAACAATTAATCACTAGCCACTTTTTACTGACCTTTTAAAATCAGACAACAGATATAATGCCCTCCGGGTTCTAGATTAAGCAGCTGAAATATAACGGGGTCTCTGGATGACTATTGCATCTTTCCTAGGCATGGTGGCCACATCTGGACACAGTGATGCACCTGCCACTTCACAAGTATGCAGACTGGATAAGCTACCCACTGTTTCTTATGGATGTTAACACACTTAAATTTGTACACTGTTGTTTATTTAACAATTTATGTCTCTCGTCCTAGTCACAGTGCTAACAAACTATTTTGTGCTTTAAATTTCTCCTCAACAGTGGCCCTTGATGCTTTTCTTGCTTTCTGTGCTGAATCTCATGTTACTGTCTTCTAATAATTTCTTTGATTTGCCAGGATCCACTTTCATTTTGACCCTGTCTTCCCAATTGACTTTTAATATCCAGCCAACGTCAACTTGATGCCATTCATTTGCTACCTATTTATTCAGACAATTAATGAAGACACAGAACAGAACTAGGATGTAGGGTTCTACAGAGACAGTTGCCTCGGGGACCTGTATCTGTCTTTGAGACGTTCTTGGTCTAATATCAAACCATTGACAGCTACTCTTTGACAGCAATTTCTTCTCATCCTGTGTGTAATCATCAGATGAAAATTAAAGATGCATCCACTCTCTAACCAGCTTGTGAGGAAGCAACATTGGCAATACCAAAAGCACTGGAGAAAGGGCACATTTACTTCTTCATTGTTCTAGGTAGCTGAGTTCCTAATATTGCTTAACAGATCTAATGACTTGCTGCTACCAAAAGGGTGAGAACTCATTCCCTGGCTCACTGCTCACTCCTCTATTCCTCCCTGTTGTAGCTTGCAGATGTGTGGTCTCCTTCCCACGTAACTGCTTTGGTCCTCTCAAACTGCTACAAAATTCATTTAAACGCCATAAAATAGGCTTTTTTTTTCCCTGAGCTTCTATTTATTATTTATTTTAGTGAGTTTACGTGGATCCTGGAGAGGGGTACTGTGAAGACAGGAAGCAGCACTAAGTCAGCATCACAAGAGACTGCGGAGAGCAGGACCATCTTCTCACTATTCTGGTGGCAGGGAGCTGGTCATACTCTCCCTGTGTCTCATGGCACCATAACTTCCATTAAAGAAAAAAAAATCAATTCAATATTATTAATTTATTATTTTACAGATAACTACAAGTAGATTATTCAGTAGTATTTCAATTTCAATCCATGCTCAAAGAGAGCCTCATTCACTTCTTTCTTTTGATGAGATGGTCTACAATATCCTCCAAACAGAGAATAGGTATTCTATAATATCTACCATCATCCTTTTATTTATTTTATCCACAGTCTTTCAATAAGCTTTCCTCCTACCTGTCCCAAAATTTCATAGCAAGTATACATAACCTTGTATATCACAGAAATTCTCCTCCTCCTCACTCTCCACATCAGACTTGCAAATCGCTGGGGAAAACCCAGTCTGCTGTACACTGCAGAACACAGGGAGCATTTTGAATTTTAGGCTGCTGAATTTTGAGGCAGAGGACAGTATGCCCATCCTTTCCAGCTACTCTGCACTCAGCAACATCATTTGCAACCAGCAGCAATGCCCCGAGACTGCAGGCTTCTGGATGCTTGAAAATCAGAATTGGAGGATTGCTCCAGTTTTGGAAGGAGCTGGGGGAGCTGCAGCCAGCCCAAACCTCCATCTCAAAGAACTTTTCCTTGGCTCAACTCTCCTGCTTGTTGTTGTTATTATCAAGAGTGTGTTGACCCTACCTTCAGGCAGGAAAAGTGTGTCTGCAAGGTGCACTCAGACTGATGACATCCAATATTTCCCTTGGAGGACACCAGCTGGAGCATCCCTGAAGCCAACATCTGACATCACTCCTGCAGGTAACGAATGTGGACAGATGGCTAATTGGCTTCAAGCCTGTCCTCCAGGATGTTCTACTCAGTAATCAAGCTTACTTCTGATAGTGATAAAATATAACAATGCGGACAAACATTTGGTGTTATACTAACTTTTCTGATTGTTCTCATTTGGTTTCCATAACATCAGCATTTGTATTCAAAAATCCCTAATTCAGAACATTTGCCTGTTGAAATCTGATTCTTTTTAGACTTATGAAATACGTGCAAGAATATTTGAGTATCTTTGTCACTTGAAATCATTCAGTTAATAATATTTTGAAATCTGTCTGCATGGATTAAAAGTTCTAAATTCCAAGCTGTGTTTGTTGTGACCATTCAAACCGAGTCACCTGGTATAATATTCCTGGCTCTCCTTGCCTCAACATAAATATACAGCTGCTCACTTGCTTTGCCATAAGGCCCATGCACAGAAAACAGAACTATCATTTCTGTGCATTTTGAGATAATAAAGCTGTGCGTGCATCAGCTGAACAGAAATGGAAAGAGGGAGTACTGCATCTGTCATTAAGTATTGGTAATAATTTAGTTTTATATTATTTCCTTAAATCTATACATGAGAGCTAAATGACCAAAAATATTTAGGAAATGTTAAATACTTTTTCCATCTGAAGGACAAATTAATCAATTGAAATTAGTTTAATTTAAAAAGAAGATAACAGCTGAAAACATGGGGGAAGAGGATGTAAGAAGTAGGAGCTAATTTTAGTCTCAACAGTCCTCTGTGGATGCTTCTGTTTGAATTTAACACTTCAGCACCACAGTGTATTGAATTTAGTATGAGATAGTTTATAGAGAATTGTATGGTTGACAAATTCATGACAAATTCAAATGCAGAGAGCTTCAAAAAGCAGACACACTACCTGTGACAATCAGAAATAAGAAAGAGCAGAGCCCTTTCAGTCCTGTATTCCAGAGGGAAAGCACTATTCTTTCCTCAATACCGTAGGTGTAACAACAGTTCAAAATATGAAAATGACCCCAAATCCAGAATGTCTAAGTCTTTGTCTAGACAGACAGATACCTAGAGTTATCATGCTGAATTTTGCTCTTTTCCATTTTTCATATGGGACATGATTCTCTGGTAAGAAGCTTGTTCTTTGCTTCACCTATTACATTCAATATTAGTTTCCTTCTCCTTCAGTAGGAAGCTTTGATAAGACATTCACTAAAACTTGTGATTCAAACAAAACCTTTTAAGAAAGATCATATTTAAAAGCTCCCAGTGAAAGATCAAACAAACAAAAAGTAATTTCTTTTCACTTAGTGTTCTTGGAATTAACAAAATAAATTTCTGATTTAATTTCTTAAAACTTTGTTTCAATCTAGAGTAAAAAAAATTACTGAAGGGTGTTCATGGTCTTTTGGACACTAGCTCAAGGGTTCATTTCATCTGACACAGTTATCAGTGTCAGATGAAAGTTATCAGTACCAGACAGTCAGTTATCAGTATCAGACTTAAGAAAAAAAAGAAAAAACTGGGCTCATTTGCCACTGTACAGGGGACCAGCAGCAAAGCCTATTTCTCCCATACAGCTTACTCATGGCCAAGACAGAGGTTGTGTATTCTGGATACCTGAGAGTACATTTTTTACTATAGATTAGAGATACGTTATGATTGCTAAGAAGAACAATGATTTTTTAGCTAAGCCAGCCTAGTCAAATTGAAAGGAAACTGTCTGGGAATACTCTAATTTGCCATGAGACAAATATTAAGACACCTAGATACCTAATCAAATGCTTCCCAAGTTCCCCATCCTGAAACTTCAGTCCATTTTAGCAGAACATGGCTCCAGCTAAAAAAGCAGTAGATCAAAAACCAGCTAAATATTCTCAGTATTAGGTTGGTAAGAACTGATTTAATTTTAATTTCCATAAAATAAAAGGTGAGGCATGGAAAACCAACAACTAAAACACTTGGCACATGGAGAAGTGACTGTCCTAGAACAGATCACATTTCATAATTAGTTTAGGTCTATTTGGTTTTGCGTATCTTGAATGTTTAATTTTTGCCCTGCTTGGTATTAACTTCAATGAGATGACAATATCTTCTCCAGGGTTTCCCAGCCCTGCTTTCAGGTTCCTGTGAACTACAGTTGGTATTTGAAACTACTGTTCCAAGTATTCAAAAAACAATGAATATATAATTGGGACATTTCTTTTTTCCTGTTTTTAACCATCGCTAAGATAATTACGCTCCAGAGACACTATCTGACTTAGCAGCAGCAATGCTGAATAATTCAGAAATATGGAATATCAAATGTGCAGAAAGGAAAGCTGTCATGAAAATCCCCAGTGGTTTATTTTAGCTAACAAATCTGACAGCACTTCAGCTACCAGTCCTGCTCTGACACTGGGATGAGTTACTACTGATCTAGCTGTTCTCGTCTACAGATTTTTTTGCTTCTTTACTGAGTCCCAACAAGAGAATTTCCAAAACAGTACATTTTTCAGACTGAAATACCTAACTTTGAAAAATGGATTACAGACACATATTTTTTCCATTACTAACATATCTCTGTAAGGAAGTGTATACTGTTAACTTCACTCTTACAGTGACCAAAAAATAGACAAAGGAAAAAAAAAAAAGGCTCAGAAAGACAGAATTCTCCAAAGCAAATATTAACAGACTCTGACCTTATGGTTAACACTGGGTTTATTTAAGCAGATACCAAATATACAAGGACACCAGAAATCTCAGGGTGTGTTTTCAATACCAAAATGCTGCTCATCTCCTACCATACTTCCGGCTGGTAAAATCTACTTACTAAAATCTTGCTTACCAGTACAATATGTTTTTAAAATCGTGAATGATTTAAAAAAAAAAAATCAGATAAATGAACTGCTATAATTCTTCCTTTTTAAAAGTATTTTTCTACACTATGCAAATCACAATAAGAAAAATATTTTATGTTTACTTGAGCTTTTTAATAAAACTGCATCTGTGTTAAGTTAAAGTGATGCTACCAAAGAGTTCAGAGTCAAAATAATTTGTATCTCTGATTCACGTGGATTGTCTTCCCCTAAACAAACAGCATTCTAAATATAGAAATATTAAATATTAATTATATGTATACAGGACCTATCCAAAATAATTTCCAAATAATTTTCACTTCTGTCCTCCAGCTTTGCGAGAACTATTCCCAGTGCCATGATATTACTATCAATGATGTTGCTGCAAATAAGATAGTAAACAAAAGGCTATGTTAATTTCAAGCTTCATTAGAGAAAGTAAAAAACCATCAACACTTACTGAGTGAAAATGGACTCAAGTATTGGAAAAGAAACATCCAAGTTCTACGGAAACCTTTCAAATACATCTCATCTCAGTGCTCTCCTGCACATCCTCTGCCCATTGCTTCGTCAGAACCAAGACTAAATCATTTGAAATTTTGCAGTAATAGTTGTTCCAAATACCTGAGATACGCAAGGTCAGATTGTTCAAGAATGGATGCAAGAAGTATCAGATAAGCTTGGAAAGGCAAAATACAAGTTTAAGATCTATCAATGGAGATCTTTTCAGCAGGTACAGATCACTAGCACTGCTGAAGATCACATGCGGTATGAGACTGCATACAAATCTGGCCAGCTATTTTCAGAAAAAAGGAAAAATGGAACTTATCACAGAGCTGTGCCAGAATAATCAGAGGAATTATGAATCTGGAATTGTATGAGAAAAGGAAGAAACCCATCAAAATGAAAGCTAATTTGTCTTTAGAGACAGAGCAGGAGTAAATCTGATAGATCACATATGTTTAAACACCTGGCTGCTTAGGTACGTACAATTCATTTCCAGAAAGACCAGCCTTTTCAGAGATTTGTGAGGTATCAACTCTATTGCTGTCAAGTTACAGGAAGTCCACCAGTCTTGCTTAATGGATTGAACTCCACGTCTTTCTGATTCAGTTCTGCTCTGGGAGTATTTTGGATTCTCTATTACGTCTAGAATGTCATAATATGCAGAAATTTACTAGTTAAATTGTTTCAAATTAATGAAACCATTCAAAACCCACCATCTTGAGAAGTATAGCCATTGTCTTACTCTTTAAATAATATTTCTACTAGTGCCTATTATTTACAGATACAGAGCAAAGTGTCTTTTAAGCTTCTTTCAGTCGTCTTCCATATTTCTGGAAAATTTGTTTTCCAGATGGGTAATAGCTGTTTTTCCATTCAGGACATGCTTCTACTTTGCTTCATTTCTGTAACTATTGTAAAGAAGTTGATCAGAGCAAAAGAATTTAGAGGAAACCTACTTCTTTAGCATCTCAATTCTAGCACTGTTTAACATGAGCTTCTGTAGAAATAGATACTTAATTCTAAATGGCTCATATGACTTCGTAGATGCACCTGATAGGGCATCTGACCCAGACTGAGTCTCTGTAAAAATGAAAAGTGTGTGCATAGGAGAGTTAATATGACTCTGCCCAAGCAGCACATCTCTAATTTCACCTAGAAATGAGTACTAGGGAGCTTGGGTTCTTAATATTCCTCACTATTACTTAGATTTTACCAATGTATCCTTAGTAGGAAGCTTCTTGAAGCCAGAAACTTGATGTCTGAAAACAGAACAGAAAACAAAGCCTTGGTATAAATTAAGGTATAAATGAACACCCTATGCTGTAATTTTGTGTCTGTTTATTGTATGTTCTCCCCAGGGAAAGAAGGAAAAGGTTGCTGTGTCTAAAAAACAGCAGAAGCATGTCAGATTCCATTCTGGGCTAAGAGGAGATTATTCCCTAACTTGTGAGGAACAGGAGCAGGGGCTTGCTGAGATTCTGAAATACTCTGTAACCTTGAAGGGCCAAGGGCTATGGCAAAACAAGCTCCAGGACTGCATTTGCCCTTCCGCAGCTGTTATCACACCGGAGAGTTGCTGTTACGAACTGCTTTTACAAATAGTATTTCTACTGTTTTACTGTTACCAATGGATGAAATCTACTCCAAAAGAAATTCTCATTATCTGTCCACTTTGACTTTGTACTTTTTGGTATTAAATTTCAGCCTTTTCTCTTTGCTAATGCTTGAACTGCGATTTTGTTGTTGTTGCATGTCAACACTGATAATCACCCTGTGAACCTTGCCTGAGAACCTTGTTAGACCAGATTTTTCTATTTCTTTAATTCATTTCTCTTAGAGCCTAATTACAATCATTCTTGTTATTCTCTTCAGCTTTATTGGGTTATATAGCAATAACTTCCTAGAGGTCTACTGTGTTCTTGGCTCTTGGATGTACTCACATGTTCCCACAAAAAGGATCTGTAGTTGGTTTAAACACATTTTTTAATTTTTCCTCACTTAAAATCGTCTTATTTTCTTTATTAAGACCAAGGCTAATATGCATAGGTCAACGAGTTTGAAGTCAGTGTCTTAATTACATACCAGCGAAATAGCTTTGAACAAACTTTCCCTTAAAATTGTGTCTGTAAATGTTTACCTGTAAAACTTTCCTTACAGTATTAAAAAACCAGCTTGGATTGCAATAAAACTGACTTTCAAATGGGAATTTGCCCCATCAGCCAGTAGGTGGAGATGTAGTCCAGTAATTACTGCAGAAAACAGCTATTGGCAGTCCGTGATCCAACTGAAGTTTTGTATAATACAATTTAACCAAGGTTAGATTTCTTAATAAGTATTAGATGAGACAGATGAAATCTGTATGCAGTTAAGGCCCATCTATCAGCCTTGCCAAAGACATTCTTACAGTCTGTGGTCAGCTGTGCCCACAGCGTTTAAAAAAAACGGAAAAGGCGGAAAATTAAACATGTAATCATAAGACATTTCCTAAAAGTAGACCATGTGCTGTTGAGTATCTCAAAAAAGAAAAAAAAAAAAAAAAAAAAAAGAAGCTTGATCAGTATTCTGTTGCACAACATTAAAAACATACCAGTATAAAGAAACATGTAGTGCCAGTCATCCAAATACCCCTATTTTGACAAGCTTTGAGTCCTTTTATGCCTACAGAAATTACAAGCATTTGATTACCTTCCAGCAGATAAATGAATGTTCTTAAAGCACTATCACTTCCATCAAGATAGTCACAATATTCTGTTTTGGCATCAAAAAATATGAATCTATTAAATTATCATTATAGAAACTAATACTGGAAATTGACTGCAATAGCGATAGTATTTTACGATTTACAAAAAATGCAATAATGTCTCCTATCATCTCTCTGATACAGAATAATAATAATATCTCTGCTTAGCAGAAATGGAAATGCAAACAATTACAATATAAAATTCAAAATATAAAATTTAGGGAAAATAGTTGGAACTTTAAAGTCATTGTTTTGTTTATGCTGCTAGATTTAAGGCCAAATAAGAGCAACACTGAAATAATAGAGCCCATATGATTTAGCTATATCGACTTAATTATAACTCTGAAACTAATTATATATATTGTAACTACAACTGCGCAGACAGGCAACCTATAACAAAGGACTATTCTTCTTTCCTGAATGCCCTTTGAACAAGTCAGGAACAAACAAAGATTGTGCTTTGAACAGTTTTGCTATTTAAAACTGTCATTCTGTCAAAAAGAATCACCGCAAAATGGGCTAAGCACTAAAACATATTGCAAAGAAGCAATCTGGGCACCTAAAACATTTCCTGTGGGGTGAGAACTCAGTAACTTTGCTTTTCCTTTCCTGCCTTCTGTGAGTCTCTTAGAAACCACTACCCTGAGGTCCCCAGACAATGGATTGAAATACTGCTCCAAACTACTTCCTTCCCCTGCTGTTTACCTTTCCTCCGGTACTCTTAGAGGTCCTTTGCATGTTCACAATGCTCCGAAAGGCAAAAACGTTGCTGATGTTCCCCTGCTGTGCTCCTGGCTTATCACCATCTCTTCCACTCCTAATTCACTGCATGTCCACAGGTCATTTGTACTCATGGGAAAACAGAGTGGTGACTTGGCCTAGCACAAAAGAAAACAGGTAGGTTCTGCAGAATCAGCTAATCTTTCTGCTTGAGAACCAGAAGAGAGTGGGGAGCGGCATACCCTCTTTCCTTGCAGGCACCTCATTCTCTGTCGTGGGCAAATTGACTCGAGCAATTTAAGCACCTACAGCACCTCTCCAGCACTGAAAATAACACCCCCACACCAATCTGACAATAGAAAATATCAGAAGTGTTGATTTTCAAAATTATTGAATTACTGACTTAAAGGGATCCCCACAATAGAAACAGGTATTTTTAGAAATGTGCAAAGCTGAGATATGAACCTTGTTCCCCAGTGAAGGACACTGACTTGGCAGTTTATGGAACAACAAATGCCAATTCTTGTGAGCCTCATTTATTCCTGGTCTCTCAAAAGATATGCACAGCATTTTATAAATAAACTAGCACAGCAAAATTTGGGGTGTTATAATAATTTTCACCTCAATGACTGCTGGAGGCATTTGCCTTCACCTCTTGACAAAACTCGTCTTGCAGCTACTTAGATGAAAAGAAAACAGCTGCTAGAATGTCTGGGGATAATTCAGAATGTGATCGTGCTTGTCTTAGTTCTAAGACCCCACATCATGTCAATACCCATATTGAACTCTCCTGATATTTAAACAAAATTTGCATTAACTCTCTTTTTTTCAGATCAATGTCAAATAAGTGATCAGATTCACAGATAACTGCGAGTTAAAAACTACAGAAACATGGACTAGACATAATGTCTGTCAGAGAGGTGCAAAAAACTGCTCATAGCCATAACTAAAAAGCAACCACCTATAACCCAACATCAGAAAGGAATTTGTCCTTAGGCAGTACCTGCAAACATTGTCCTGCACCTGATTCAGTTTAGTATTTCATTAAAAACTCACATTCAGCGGTCCTCATCCGTAGGGTTTTAAATGCAGCTTTTTGAATGCAGTTTTTTGCCTATCTGCACCAGTTTGGAACATGTGCCCATGAGCTTCAAGATCCTGATCTGAAAAGGGACCAGCTGACATTGTGCTGTAAATCTGATGCCATGTAGAGCTTGTGGAGGAAATCCTGTGTGTAGGACTCACAATGCATGAAACACGTGGTGCTCAGAGCCTCTCAGAGTTTTAAGACATTCATAAGGCTTACCAATTTTTACTGGGATCATTAGATGATTTATACAGGTTTGCACGGCTGGAAGCATGGCTTCTGAATAAAATAAATTTTCCAGAGACACAGAGGTGGTACCTGCACCTGTTCTGCTTTTGACTGGGAAAATGGAAGAACCACTGGATTTATTGCTGAAAGCTGGAGACATCACACATCTTGAATCCTGCCATTTTTACAATCTGGATCTAGAGTAGAGTTTGCCATTTGCAAGAACCTCAAATAGAGCACAAATAACAATGCACTAGATTTAAAGTAGCTGGAAGGTTAAACAGAATTCAAACTCTTGACAAGCTGGAGAAGTAAAGAAACAAAGGCCAAAAAAAAAAAAAAGATAAAAGTAAAAACGTTTAAGTATAAAGCATCACATTGAACTAGGGATTATGAAGACACATCACCTTTTTGGCCATGGAACTTTAAACAGATATGAAGACAAATGCCTTGCCTTCAAAAAGGTAAAATCTGAATTACAAGAGGAGGATGATGAACACTTGGATTGATACCAGTTCTGCAGAAAATGATGTGGAGATTACACCAGAACACAAGCCTGTTATGAATCAACATTGTCGAGGAAATGTAAATAGGAACACAGTCTCTGAGACAGGTAAAGCCACCCACCTGCTCTACTAGGAAATGATAAGGCTTCGGCTGGTGCAGTATCTGCTTTCAGTATTACAGGCTAAATGGAAAGAGTCCAGAGGAGAGCAAAGATAATCATCAGAGATGTAGAAAACATGACTTATTAAGAGAGACTGAAAAAAACAAGGTAATTTATTTGAAAATGAACAGTGAACAATCTGACACTAGTGTTCAAAAAGGTGTTCTCCCAGTGTACAGTGTTCAGGACAAAATAGAGGCGAGTTAAAGCCATGACAAGGAAATTTCTGGTTAGCTATTATAAATAAGAATAGTACTGTAACACTGGCTATATAATAAATTGTCTGGGCTGTTTACAGACTCTGCATCACTGGGGTTTTTAAAAGGAGGCTAGTCTATTTGTAACATTACAAATAGAGGGGAGAGGTTAAGAGGACAAAGTAGGAGACTTCCTGACATTTCTTCCTAGCCTCTTCATTTCATGCTTCCCGCATGTACTGCATTAGCAGCTCAATTTCTTCAAAGTGGACATCAGAAATATCTCTTCATCCCCAGGGCTAAGGTGATCCTATGTCAAGATAGTTGGACAGTCAGAATTAGGCTATATAGACAAAAAATCAGAAGGTATATATCAGCAGGTGAAGATGTTTCTGTACCATATTTAATTCCAAGAACCATCAGCATTGCAGAAGAAAGGAAGAGAAACACTGTGCTACTGTGGAGCTTCTAGCAGATCTTGTACATTCTGGGCGGAATGACCCTCACAATGCACATCCTGGCCCATAATAGTAACTTGAGTCGATGAACACATATAGAACTTGCTTTAATGTACTTATTTGGTTTGGCACTGTGAGGGGTCTAACAAAATCAGTCATTGGTTTTAATCTTGTGTTGGGAGCAGCCGTAGCACAGATATGGACTAAGCTGAGACTTAAGATAGCAATAGGTCATTCTCTAAAAAAACAACCACCAATGAGCTCAAACAAGCAGAAATGGCAGCAGATGCAGAGGTCGCTCCCAACATTAGGAACAGATAAACACTAGGTAAACAGGTAAATACTACAAAATATAAGAGAAGGACATTTGTTTTTGTGTAGTAGTACCAATAGGTGTCACCAAATTCTAGATGAAAGTTCTAGAAAAAAATACTTGAAAATACACACTTAAAAATAGAAATAATTACTTCAAAAGGGTGACTTCTTTTTCGTCACTGAAAATTGTTCAGATGGGATTTTATAATTTTGAAAGCCAAGTCATCTGTATCAATAGCATATTGATAGCTTTAAGTAGGTCGCCTGAATGCATTAAGCAACATATCTCAGTCTTCTTCTTGGCCATCACCCCAGTCTTTTTTATGTAAAGAAATATTAAATTCATATCCAGAAACTACTTAGTTTTCTAATTACTGGTAGTTTTGGTGACCCACTCTATGAATCTGCCCTAGCATCTGGGCATATAGACTATCAACCTCTGAAGTTAATACTTGTGGGAAGTAGCAGGCTAACAGCTCTAGAAACATTACATTCAAGATGTTTATGTTTTTATGCTAAACACAAAGTCCAAGTGTAAAAGAAATATGCAAATAAGAGTTACCACAGAAGCAGAAAAAACATAGCTACTTTAGCATTGCAGCGTCAAGTCTATGAACAAGATTTGGTCCCTTTTTGTCTTGGGGTGCATGAGCCCCGAACAACATTCAAGTGGAAAGTTGTGCATCCAAACTGAGTCTATCCAATTAAACCAGCATGTAAGACCCAACTAATTGCCATGTGATTCTCGTGAGGTTAGAAAAATGATACCAGCAGAAGATGTGATTCTTGATTTTTATTTTATTTATTTTTTATTCTGAAACATTGCACTTTTCTGTAGAGTTCTCCTGAACTGGCCTTCGGAGAAAATGTACTGCTTGTACAGAAGCTCTACACTGAAATCCCACCAAAGGCAGGAGAAATTAATGGAATATTCAGATCTTCATACATAAATAGTATGCATCATTGTTAGCACTTTTCACTGAAAAAAATCTGAAAATTTCATGGGGCCATAGGTGGAGAGGAGTTTGTAAAATCTATTGTTATCTCTGCTACCAGTCCTCTAAAAAACCACAGTCTGTCAAAACAATAAATCAAGACCTTAAATTGCACAGACTCACACTGGTTGGCAACTGCTTTTCTGTAGAATAATGCCTTTGCATCAAACATTCCTGTAGCACAGTTCAAAACCATAGATTACACTCAAGCTCTAAAAAAATAGACGATTGTTTCTGGTTGTGAGAGGTTTTATGAATATGTTTATAGGCAGAAATCAGCCATAAAAGACACAGACTATAAAGCACTGGGAGCTATAGAACAGAAATCATTGTCCATAGCACTTTCTAAACTTCAGAAAATGATCATAAAATTGTAAAAGTACTTGTCAGATTTGAAATATGGTCTTAGCAAAGGCTTTCTTCGCACCAACATGTTGTTAAAGTACATATAAATACTGAGAATAAGGAACTGCAGAAAAAAAGAGTATTTCTAAAACAGATTATATCAAATTCAAATAAAAGAGCAATCTGACAACAGCTTACATAGTAATAATATGGTTTTAGATATGTAAATCAACAGAAAGTGCCAAGCAATCTAACACACAACTGACCACATTAAGGTCATATGTTATATCCAAGGCTGAGCATCTATTATACAAGGGAAGAGAACAATGTACTGAATGCCTAACTACATTCCTTGAGCACATCCAAAATTTCACTAAAAGTACATCCATAATAAATGAATGGCCCTTACTACTGTGAAACCTCAGTCCTATAACTTGCCACACTTGTACCCTTGTAAAAGTAGCATCGTATCCTTGTATTTTACAAGTAGCTGTGGGATGGTGAAGCGTTTCTATTCCTATTTTACAAATGGGAAACTGAGTACAAAGAACTAAAATATCTCATCAAAGGTTACAAAGCTGCTTCTAATTCGTTGGCTAGCAAAGTATTTGCCAAACTATTGTTCTGGTCCTTTGCTAGAATTACATGATTCTCCAGCTTCGTCTCCCTTCAGGGAGGTCTGGAGATGACAGATCTACATCAGAAGGCAAAGAAACCATTGCAGAAAGAAATTGTCAAAGAGTAGTCAAGGAGTACTCATATACCAAAAACCAACTAACTTCTCACGTGGGTGCTGAGTACCAGTGGGTGGCACAACACTCATCTCCATCCTGACTTGCAGTTCCAGAGCAATATTAGGTTTCACCTGCACCTTTCCCTCTCTCCTGTATCATTATCCTACACCTCCATAAAACTGCTCTAAAGAGCTGTGCAGCCCTCTCCTATCCTAATCAATCTGTGCTATAATAATATGTATAGTATCTATTATGCTTTTTTTTTCTTTTTCTTTTTTTTTTTTTTTTTTGAGATGAATTGTTGATGCTTTCTTGTCTGGTTAGGAATATGCTGCTGCTGGCACCAATGGACACTGATGCCTTATTTCAGACAGGGCACAAGATAACATGAATTGATGTTATGTAACTGCTGCCAGGAAATAAAGAGCAGTCATCCCCAGCAGACTTGAGCATATCAAACACCCGTATTAAACTTCCACAAAGCTTTTAGCCCAGACAGGCTATTAAATCATATAAACTGACATGCTGTATATCACAGTCCATTATAGCAACAAGGTTACCCTATTAGTTTAAGTAGCAACTGCTTGGGTTAGGCAAACTTCTTCAGAGACTAGAGTGTTTTGCACCACAGAAGGGGAAACATCAGAGCATACAAGCAATGCCCCAAACCTCTACCACGGCACAGAAACAAGCCAGTGCAAGAGAACTTTGCAACAAAGGATGTAAAGATCTCTGGTGCTCCCCATTTACAGACTAAAAGAACACTTCCCAAGTCATCTCACATTTTGCTGAATGATCAGTGAACCTGGGTTCAAGACACTGAACCATCATTGTAACATGGTGATGATTTCACATTTATCTTACAAAGACCACTTCCCACAATACAGCAGAACCAATTTGCTCTGTGCCTGGTACTCAGCCCTAAATGCATCAAAGGGAAACTGTATGAAGTCCCCTTCAGAATGTATTGTGGAGCCGTATGTGCATCAAAAGAGAAAAATCACTATGGCCAACTGTGATGAACTGTAAATGTGACAAATCAGTTGAATACTATATAACACTTCTGTTGTTTCCATGGCACGTGAAAAGGGAAATCAACGAAGAGTTCACTGATTTAGACTCTGGATGGGGAAAAAAAAAAAGGGAAAAATTAATTCCAGAAATGTTAGCTCAGCTGGCACTGGAGTTTGGTAAGCTCCATACTATTGTCACAACAAAAGCCTACCTGACAACCCTTCAGTTTGTTGTGCCAAAAGCAAATCCTGCTGATGCCCACTGCAGCAGGATTTTGATCATGTGCAGATGGAAAGCAAATATACCACACGTATAATACAACAACCACTCTTAGGTCTTCTTCATTTTGATCTGTTTTTATGTAGGTTAAGGCTAATGTAACCTTTTCTGCTTTACACAAATACTGGGCTAGCATTTTAAGTGAGGGGAAAACTCATCAGCACAATTTTTGATTCACATAGCCGTTATTTGCTGGTGTTTTACTAAAAACTCTGGCAATTTTCCAGTTCATTAAGGATCAGCTCAGATCTAATGCACTTAGCAAGAAACGGGGCTATTAGAATACCAATAGCAAAATATTTAACTTTAAAAAAATATCCCTACTGCTTACAAAATAGTGACATAATAATTATGGTGTTGACTGAAGCCATTTCTAGCTATAGTGTATATGCACCTAAAGGAAAACTGTTCTGCCTCTTTAATTCCATAGAAGCTGCCTTGGTCAATTAAGTTACTGATATCTAAACATGAGTTCTGTAACATTTACCTTATTTATTGTAAGCAAGGTATTAAAAGCCCGAGGTGTCAACAAAGAAGGCCCTAAGAGAAAAGTAGTACTGACTTTCAATTAGAAAATAATTCCTCAACTAAGCAAAAATACCGACCATTAAACACACTTCTACTATTGCCATTTTAGACAGAGGGTACTTTTGAGCAGATTGTCCTAGCTCAGACACCCTTCAATCCTGTTCCCACATGCTGAGTGCACAGAGTGGTTCCCTGTATGGTACTGCTTTTCAACCTGCGTCCCTCTGATGCAGATCTTGTCACGGGGATAACAAAGGAAGACTCTCCTTGATTTATGTAAGAATCAGGAAGAATCAAATTACAAGGGATTTATAGGTCACACTGTCCTATATATTGTTCCTTGTGAAGCCATTTATCTCTGCATCTTACATACGCAGGCAGAGCAAGGTGGGTACCAACTGCTGCCACGATGGTCACAACAACAGTTCATGAAAATTGCCTCATCTGCTCTGTAGCGCATGAGGCCTTGTCTCTTCTATAAAACTTCCTATGAGTATCTCCTCTTCAGGCCTCTCTTGTCTTTGAAAGATGAATACAACAAACTGCAAATGTGCGAAACAGATGATAGCTTGCACTAGCAGTATAACTTTTAGTTATACACAAAGTTTGAATGCTGAACCAAATTATAGGATATGCTAGGTGACTTTCAGTAAGTGGCAAGAAATTACAACTTTTCAGAGGACGAGGAAGACTAGCAACTTCAGAGCACTGAGAACGCATTCACTGCATCCATGCTGTACAGTCATCACATTGGCAGCTGATGGAAAGCACTTCATCAGCACTTAAAAGAGCAAGATGAAGACTGATGTGCTTAGATGGGAATAAGTAAAAAGGAGCAAGCAGAATAATGAAAACAAGCCCAAATAATGCTGTAATCACCTATTTTTTTCCTGATGTACAACGGCTGGTCATTCCCTAAAGATACGGGTCATATTCTAAGTGAATCAGATCCATTGCTTTCAAACAATGCAGACTCTAAGACAGAGACACAGGTTTTCTGTTGCTATTGTTTCCAGGTTTTGTTTGGGGAGGGGAAAATGCTGAGTTTTTGAACAGCCAAAATCTGCAGCATGGCATTTCAGACAGTCATGAGCATCAAAGCAAGTCTCACTGCCAGTCCTGCTGAGATGCATGCTGCATGAGAGACCTAGAGACTCAACCATGTTGAACCATGTCTGGCTGCCTGTCCTCTCTCTGTTGATGAGGATTAACCCCATCTGATCCTCACATGAAAATTAAAAAAAAGGAAAATCAAAAAAAAGGATCTAATTTTATGAGGAGTAGAAGATCATTCTTGTGAATGAGCTGATCTATATGATATTGGGATCAGAGGCTGGCGTGTAAAAAATTATTTACAAATCAGCTTGACACTGTCCAGGCCTGTGCTGAAATTACAGGAACACATACAATAGCAGTATCACCAGCCACAAACAAAGCATTTATTGCCAGAATGTAGGCTCAGCGATTGATGCATGTATTGCATCAATCTTCAGCAAAGAAAACAACTAAAATATGTTCAGGATGTGTTCTGTGGAATAATGAGAATAATTGTAGTCATATTCATTCTTTGCTCAATGCCAACACTTTCTCTTAACTGCATGTATGAGTCTGTTTAGTTTTCACACAACCACTGGGCCAGAAGAGCTCAGGAAGCGTTTCTAACCACGGCTTGCGAATTTGACAACTGGCTGCCCTGATCTTTTCCCCAGTTTTGAAGTTTATAGCTGCTTGCTTTTACTACCTTTAATTAGTACAGCCTACAAGGAAATTCCTGGGCTTGGCTTCTTCTGCTACAGCTGCCTTCTTTGCTTGTTCTGCTTCATGTTCCCACTCTCCCCTTTATTGCTACTTACTCAAAGGGGTCGCTGGGATCAGCTCTCTGGAGCTCTGGAGGAATCGGGATTCTTTTGTAGTACATTTCCCAGTCAAAAGCTCCTCGCATGGCATCCCCCGCCTGTGCCTCGTAGCCAAAGTGATTGTGGTCAATGACATCGATCATAGGACACACGATGGTTTTGTGGTTTAGTGCAATCTGGTCTGAAAAATGAAAGTAGAAAATAGGAAATGGCATGTCTAGTCAAGCCATCTGTCATATTACTGCAAAGTGAATCCCACAGGTTTTTTGATGTTTGAAGATTGCTTGCTTTGCTCCCCATGGTCCCCAAATCATTTCATTTTTCATATCTGTATCAAACCTTTATCTAAATTGGACTTAATGCAGTTAGGCAATGATTAGAAGCATTTACAGTTCTTTAAAGGGAGGCATATCCCTGTGAGACCCACAGGAGTCCAGTCATCTATATCTCTGTCACTTTGCTACTCTGAGCTGTCCCCAATCTGTCAGCTATGGAACGAGCCAGCAAGCAAAATATAAAAATACTCCTTCAGCTGTGGGGAGCGTGTACAGCAAGCTCCTGAGAGAGAGATTTGTGTTCCCAAATGTGAATCTCAGACCTCGCAACCATTCAGCCTCTGTTCCCGTAGCACTAGTGTGCATCAGCTCTGAGATCAAATGCTACAAATTAAAGGCAAACTCCAATGCTGGGAACAAAACAGGGCTGGTGTCCTTTTTCTGTACCTTTCTTGGAGATATAAAGAGTGCCTCATGGTATTATTCCTACTCACCTGTTTTATAAAGAGAGCAGTTTCAGTTGGCTTAAAAAAAAATTAGAGCTGTGAGACTAAATCAAATTCTCATCTCTAATATAAAAGTAGGGTGGGCCTGAGTCTGCCTTTGGTGAATCTTATTGCTAAATCCCTTAGAGCTCCACAGAAAAGAAACGACAGGAAAGAAGATATGCCAACTGCATGAATTAGGCAGAAGAATAATGTACTGAAGTGAGGAGGTACAGGGAAAGTTTGTAGCTGTGTTGGCATTAAAGGACAGGAGAAAGACTATCTGTGAAAAAAACAAGATCTCAAAACTCCAACTACAGTAAAGCTTTTTCTCCAAATGACAGCCCAGATTCTCTAAACAATGTAATAAATTTTTCTGTGTCTATGTGAAAAACTTTTTTTTTAAGGGTTAGATTTCACTAGTGCTTGAAAATATCCTAAAAAAAATAATCAGAGGGCTGAGTGTGGAATGAACATTTGGATCAGAAGGCAGGAAATATCGGTGGTATTATTAATAATATAGATTTTGTTTCCCTGCTTCTGAAGGATTGAAATGAAAAAAATACATATATTTTAGCTAACTTCTGTAGCTTTCATATTTATTCTCAGCTATTGTTAAAAGACTGTCCAAATAGGGGAACAATACTGAGTGCTAGTGAGAAATTGCTGTGCCTGGAAGTTCAGCGGGTTTTTACACCCTAATCCTTTAGTAGTGAAATAAGTTTAATGTCCAGACTCTCACAAAATTCTAGGAAACTCTTCTGAAACATAATGGCTGCATTATTGTTCCTATTGCCAAATATAATTACATTCACTGGTACACTGTGTAGTGCTATCTGTAATCATTATATAAAGTCATTTTTACATAATCTCTTTCCTGTGATGGTCCTGCTAATAGTTACGGGGCTTATAATAATCTGCCTCTGATCGCCCCTTTCTAAACTGATTAGAGGAGAGAAACTAAATGGGGTTGATTTGGCTGGAGTAGGTCAAAGGTAGACTCATAATATACTGACGTCCTTCTCTTGATCTTCAAGAGCTTAAAATAGACTGGAGGATTGGAAACCTCCAAGTCCCAAGCAGAGATAGCCAGGAAGAAAACTGTCTGAGCAGGGCTCACACTCAAGCCTAGTCTTCCTTCCTAAAACTCTGCATGATTTTTGCAAGTAAGACGATGCTTACATGCCTGGTCTTGGGGTATCTGCAAAACTTACACTTCTCATTCCTTAAAATGTTTCAGAGATGATGATGTGCCATGGGAAGATACTGACTTTTGACGAAACCAGGCTATTGAATTATGTAGTTGTACACCAAAAGGCAGAGTAATAAAACATTCAGCCTCAATGTTTCTTTTGGTATGCCTAAAATACTGAATTTTGCATACTTCTCAGGCTTAAATGTAGCCCCAGTATAAATTCAGGAAACAGAAAAAAGGGCTGTACAGGCAGCTTACCTTCCACAAGAGTACTTATATCATACTTTTATAGATGTGAACATGCTGCTGCCTTTGCCACAAGCTGCTCTTTATCCCACCTGCTCCTAATGTACAAAACTGAAAGGCACAGGAAGTGCTTTACAGCTTCCTCATCCTCTCACAAATTCCTATCTGTCTGAAAATGTCCACACCATATTTCAATGCAAATATGTTGCAGAAAAAGGGAAAAGCAGACAGATAAGCATCATCGTACGTGTAAAAATCTTTCAGATTTGAGAGAAGGCCTGGGATTAAGAGGGTACACTGCTCAGTTTTTGCTATTCAAATTTTAAGCAATTATATGTACATATTTGAATTCAGCAATTTTATTATCAAGCAGAGTGTATGTATGTGGTAGTAAGCAGAAGTTTTCAATGTTGGATAAGCCACTATCTAAAAAAAATTTAGGTTCTGTCTTTAAGAGAAAGGTGCACTCCTTTAATTTTGAGTGCTTGTTTCAAATTGGCCCGATTTGAGAAACAATACTACTTTGCAAATAATCTTATTTTTGTATTTATGCATGGAATTATGGATGGTGACATCTGAGTAGCTCAACAAGTTATCTCATGTTACCTGACTTGTCATGAGCATTAAGTCTTCCCCACTGGCAAGTAACGTTATCAAGTGTAACATCGTGGAGACGGACAGCTATGGCTAGCAGATGTCTTGGTAACTTGCTAAGCATGATGTAATTTTAATTCTTGGTCAGGAAAAAAAAAAAATCTGTTTTGACAAACCTGGCTTTGGTAGCCTATAGCACTATTGATCCGTGTTTCCATCTCCCCTCTCCTCCTACTTCTGCTGTAACATCAGCAGAAAGAAAGATGTGTCTGCATCTTTCAGGTGGTTTGCTCCTCAGTTTCTTTCCTTGAACCCATGATAACTGTGATTCTTCGCTACACTGGACTCAAATACTGCAGCTGGAGCTCAAATCACAGCTTTCCCTCTGCTGGCTTTATATTACTGAGGAGTGATAACAAACAGCTGTGTTTGTCAACATTTTTACATGATTGCAGCTGCCTGCTCTGTGAACATCAGGCAAAACTCCCTCAGATCTCAGTTTTGGAGTGGCTTATCTCAGTTTAGAATGCTGTTTAAGCTAACCAAATAAACTAAATAAAGCTTAAAGAAAATAAAGAAAAGCCATTTTGAACCTGTTTTTAAGAAAACAACAACAACAAAAAAAACAACAACAAAGGACTGCAACTGAAAGGAATATATATATATATTCACAGAAAACACCTATGACTGATCTCCTTAGAAGTATTTAGATACCTAACAAGTACTGAAATAACTAGGTTTTCTTTGGTCTAAAAAGTGATAGCCAATTCTTAAAATGTAAATTAGATGCCTAAATAACTTTGAGGCCTGGCTTTAAGTGATTGCTCCGTGTTTTTGTTTTTCTTTCTTTTTTTCTATCCTCTAACTTGCAAGATCTCATTTTGAGAAAAGCTGTTTGCCACTGCTCTCAGCAGTGCAGAACACTGCTGCTCTCAGTGAAGACTGACAGTCTTCATTACAGTATTGGGTTGAAAAGTCCTTTTTGAGGACTTTTCACTATTCTTGACCAAAAAAAAAAAATCATAGCTAAAATAGGGCCGGCTTCAAAACAGTTAAGTACCCATTATAGACTCTGTTTTGGTTTCTTTGAATGACATTCATTCAAATGCAGTGCTGATTGAAACATAAGACAAATCTTAAGATAAACACTTGAAAAACTAGACAAAGAAAAAACAAAACAAAAAAAGCCACGAACTTTACTATTACTAATAGCCACGTGTCATCCAATTTCCAGATAGTAAATATTTGCCCCCTAATGGTTCAGAGCAATTCTCTCTTCCCTTTCAGAAAACAGGGCACAAGGCATTCTTAAGTATATTACTGTGTGATCATTCTCTATTCGTCCTTCCTCATGTAATGCTTTTTTTTTTCTTTCAAAATAAAGCCTATTGACCTTGGGCTCCTGTGTTCCTCAAGATTATTTTCCAGATCCTCTAGCTGGTTAACTAAGAGTATTTCCACTAAAAGGGAACGAGAGAGATCAAATTGCATTAAGAGCTGAGGAGAACTGGGTCTTGGTCCCTGATGAAGCTTCTCTCATCTTTCCAGTTTTCTTGCTTGAAGCCGGGGGTTGCGGTCATCAGTTCAATACCCAACTGAACCTAACTGCAATTATGAATTCTTTGTGACCATTCTGTTTAAAGCTTTTATGGGGTCAAATCCAGCTACCTGTATCTTCACTTCAGACAAGAAAGAAAGAGAAGGAACTGATTTCGCAATTGCAATTTTCCCATGTCTAAACTAGCAAAACAGAAGGGCTATATCTAATCTGCAACAATTTAGCAAAAGATTCCAGCAGACAAGAGTGAGAGTCTTCCTGAATTTTTTACATTAGGGTGATGTATTATGCACCTTCAGACAAAATTAGAAAGCAGAGGAAAACTGTATATGTACAGTATATGTATATGTACACTCCACAGTGTTTAACAGCTGTCAGAGCTGCTTGTGGAAAGCTTGTTGAAACTTGTATTTCCTTCTGCTCCTTTATGTCACTTGGGCTTCACATGAAGATAGTGAGGTTACTTTTAAAAATGCTGATCGTGTGGTTAAGGACATTGTGGTAACAAGGAGATAGTCTGGATTTGTAAATTGATATGGAAGATAGAAAGGATGTAAATTCAGAATTTTGTAGATTCTCCTGTTATTGTTCTGAAAGAAAACTAGTTACTAGTTTTTTTTTTTTTTTTTTTTTTTTTTGTCTCAAGTGATAGTTCATTACCAGAACAGTGCCCTCTTCTTGGTTCTAAATGCTTTATTAGCTTATTGTATGGCCAAACCTAGCCTAGGAACAACATTCAAGAAACAATAACCATTAGTTGATGAAACACTATCTTGTCTTATACTTGTGACATATCCATTTAAATAATACAAATTTCTTTAACAATAAATTCAGAAGTTTTATTTGGTTTTGTTTGGAAAAAAAATGCACTGCAAAGCACATATGCTTTGCATGTAGTCAGGTGTACAGAAAAGGAGACTACTGCTTCCTGAGTGAAATCCTAGACTACAATTGATTCTTTCCATTCCTTTGACTAATGGAGCTTGCTGGCTGCAGCTGGATTCCAGCAAAGCAGTCAATAGCTAATCATTCTCTCTGAGCTTTCTCTTGCGAATGCAGTTGTTATTGAATTTAACTCCGAGGTCCTAGATACATTTACAGCAAAAGCTGTTTTAATGGAATGTGGAAGACTAAGAAGCAGTACGATACCTGCATAACTGAAGTTCTCAGGTGTATAGTAAGGGCACGGCATAATACTAGATTTAGTAGCTTGCTTAGTAGTAGTAATAATAAAATAAAATGCAACTGTAATAGGCCAAAGTGATACTTCAAATTTTCACTAGTTCTGCCACAAAAACAAACAAAAAAACCCAACAACAACATAAAATTGAGCTACTCAGTTTTCTCTGAGTTCTCTATCATACTGACTCTTCAGACACTGCAGAGCAGCTCTAAACACTTCTATACATTGTATGTCCTTCTTATTGTGGGACACAGTTTTGATTGCTTAAGCTATGCTGAATGCTGCAATTTTAGTGGGTGATGAACACTCGTACACTTACTAAGCAAGGGAGGCAGCCAATTCACGTTGACTTCGCAATGGGAATCCAGAAATGTCAAGACTTCTCCTCTAGCCAGCGAGGCTCCTAGCAGTCTGGTCCGAATGAGCCCTTCTCGTTTCTTGGTACGTACAATCCTCACTTTGGCAAAACGGACCATGTATTCCTCCAGCTTCTCTTTTAAATGTTCTAGAAAGAAGGGCAAAAAAAGCGTCAGTGGTGCCAAGCCTGGAGGAGCCAACAGAAGGATAGGTTGGCATACAACCTGCAAGCAGCTTATCCACTTCCGTCTCTTGTCTCTTCAAGACCTCCAAAATCTGCCACAAATCCTCAGTGAGGCAGTTCGGAAAGTGCAAATGTTCTCTGTTTTATCACCCAGAGGAAGACACTGACACTCCGGACCTTTTACTGCAGTTGCTACTGGCAACCTGCCATCCACGATATAATCATGGCCAAAACAACTGCAGGATATTCATACATCCTCTGGTTCCTGCAGCCCAAGGCCAGATAAACATTCTGGCATACTGTTTTATAAACGGTGTCCTTTCCAAGTGGGCTTCTTATTATCAACTAATTATGAAGAAATACGCACGGAAAGCAATTTTTAAAAAGTAACCATTAAACTAGCATTATTAGATTGTTTCTGTAATGGGAAAGGAAACAGACATGAAGGAAGATCATAATAGTTGGATACCAGTGTGAAACAAATGGACAGCTGACGTCCTAATAAAATTAAGCTGCAAATGTAGAGCAGTTGATAGATTCTCTTATCTGCATAACCTAGCTGTTTGTATCACAAAACAGCACCTTCGAGAAGTTCTTTTATTCTGACTAGAAACAGACACTAAGAACTATAAAACCCCAAATCAACCACCACCACTAACAAGAAACAAACAAAACACCACAACCTATAGTTTTGGCTCTTCCTAAATACATCTACAACAGAAACACTGATATTTTTCCTTCGATAAAACACCTCAGAGTGTCACATTCATTACTTTGGAAAAGTTTGATAACTTCTTTGGTGAGAAAAATAAGGAGAGAAAAGCATAGTCTCCAGTAATGAAAACTGTTGATGTGCCACATTTAGTGATGCTAGGAGTTGCAAACTAAATCTCACTGAAATAGGTTTGCCCGGTTATGATTGCTTCTTATATCACCTACTTTATTGTTTGGCCTTGTGTGGTCAGTCAATACAGGCTTTGATCCAGACCCAACATCATTATTGATTGCAAGAAGTTTGTTATGGACTACCAGAAGGGACTTCTTCAGCAGTACCCTCAAGTGTATAATGCTGACGTAAAGATTTAAAGGCAACAAACAAACAAGTCACAGTACAGGGAATACAGGATCTTGTGTTAAAGTAAAATTAAGCTCTACTGAAACACAGCTTCCTGCTCATGCTCCTTCTTGTCTCTGCTCCTCTACTTCCTAGCAGATCAACACACAGGACTTTCTAAATCTACCCATAGATCAGAAGGAGTAGAAAACATTGAATTATTGACATGCTGCTGGCAAATCCAGAGCAGCAGGGACAAGTTATATGCATTTAATAGGAGAATACTGTATGGGATACTTCTCTGAACTGAGTATCAATGTATGCTGACACTGACAAGGGAGAGGCTTGAGACCTGGGAACCATCATCTGACAAGAATTGCAGAACAAGCTGTGAGCTTTGGGAGGGAGAAACGGAATACTTTGGAGAGCTACTGAGTCAAGAGTGCTTTGTGTTCATAGTACTACCCGGCAGAAGTATTAGATCAAGTAGTAAACAAAAGTGTCGTGAACAAGTCCTCCTAGGATGATTGTGAGAAATCAGAGAAATATGTTAAGGGCCAAGTCTGAGACCTTATTCCAAAAAGTAAAGAATGACATTCAGACAAACATCAAATGTTTTTGTCTCCTACTCCATGGCTGATTGGAAAATTCTCAGATTTCATTCTGAAATAAGAGAAGCAGCAGCATCCCTTTTCATCCCATTTCACTAGTTACATACCTCAATAAAAAAACAACACAATCCCCCAGCAGTCACAATGACAAGAGATGCACTGTGTCTTTGAATGATGATCTTTGTATGCCCAACCATACTCACATGACAAGGGCTGTATGCCACTCTGACTCATTTTAGGTACCAGCTACAATTCACTATCATGACTGGCCTGAGGTTAAATCAAGTCTTAGATCATTTTGTGCCCATGTGCAAGACTGTCTAAAGCATATATTTATTGACCTGTTTTGCTGTTTTTATGAGCTCCATTGAGGTTATTCCCATAGTGCAGGAATATAGAAGAAGGGAAATAGACCTTAAAAACAAAGATACAAGGAGTCCTTGCAGGAAATATAAGAAAATCTGTTAGGGCTGTCAATCTGGATTTTTTTTCCACTGTAAATCGCATCATCTTACGGCCATGAAAAATGAAAGTCTCTCAAAATGACAGGATATTACATACTTCCAAAGTAGAGCAAATCTAATCTGTTAGGTACTGTGGCTTCTTTTAGTCCTGAGACACTGTGAAAATGTCCTGTAGTACCCTAAGGTCATCTAACCCTTTCCCCTGTGATCTCTTGCACCCACAAATCTTCAGATTTTTACACTGACCCGTGCATGGCCCCCCCGGCCAAGAAGGTGACCACATTGCTGCATACTGCACAGACAACTAACAAAAAGATTCAGGTGACCCAGCCTGAACAGAGCTCTCCAACTAGGCCAGCAAGCACTTAACAGCTTGGCTATGTGCACATCCTCCATCTTTACCTGTCTGCCCTCAGAGGTGGTTCACTGACGAGACTGGCTGATCAGAGGATCCTACTACGTAGCTCAGCTGGGCTATGCACCAGGTGCAAGTGCTTTACCATTTCCCGTGAGCTGGCTCACAGGCTGGCAATTTCCCCCTGTGTATGTGAAGGCAGCTACCAAGGCAGCTCCTCATCCCCTTGATGGACAGAAGCAGGAGCTTAAACAATCTAAGTTGTTCCTGGTGGGGGTAGGCTCTCTGTTCCCTATTTAGAAATTCAAGGCAAGCCTGAACTGGACCTTTACTCAGGTGTCACAACAACTAAGTTAAAGCCCTTGCAAGTACCCAATTTGAATATCCACTGATGCTTAAATAAACACACACAAATGCTATCTTCACATGCACTCTTGACTGTTATCACTTGCCTTGGGCCAAACAGATTCAGTGAAATTCAGCTGTGTACCCAGCCTTGCTCAAAGGACTTCATTTCATTCCTTGCACATCTTGCAATGAGCAAATTCTGAAAGCCCATCTCTTCAAGAAAACACTTCAGAGGGAGATGATGTACACGGCCATACTATGCTACATTCTTTTCTGTTCTTATATCAATTGCTAAATAATGAAATAAATGAATAATATAATTTGATTGTCATCAGTTATATCTGAGCTTGAACTCCATAGAAACAATGATAGTTCATACTGTTCCTTCATTGCTTCAGGTTCCTTGCAAACTCAGGAAAAGAGATCTTTCGCATTGTTAATATTTTATTTTATTTTAGGCCAGAATGATAGCTGAAATTCTGTACAACAAACAAGAGTTCACTACACCATCATCTTCCTCCATTTCCTTCAAATAGCTCTTCACACATTTCAGACAGAATATCATTTGATTTGTAAAGAACTGCATTAAAACAGACAGCACATCTTTTGATGCCAGAATTACGTGCCCCAACATTGTTTTCAGATACTTTCATTTTATTATTTTCTCCCTGTGATTCAAAGAACAACTCACAAGTAAGAGGTATACAAATAAGAGGTAAAAATTGCACATCTTGTTCACACAGAATTCTAAATACACCCTCATTTAGACATAACTACAAGTAACCAGGAAGAAAACAAATTTAAGAGTGAATTTTTATAGAGCTTAGATAAATGACATAAAAAGATCAGGTCTATATACAAACGGAAATAGATAGTTTAGTGGCGATACATAAGGGATCTAGAGCCACGTATTAGTAATATTCTAACAGTAAGTCATGACACAGTCAAAGAGATGCCAGTAACAACACCTACCATATCTTTAGTTTGGAGCTTTGGCCAAGAAGCAAGTTTTGGAATTTATTTGCAAAAAATATCATGAAGCATTTAGGTTCAACAACCAACTGTAATATGCTTCTGAGAACGAAAATAAAGTGAAGAAAAAAAAAATCCCTTTTTGGATCCTTAAATATTTTTTTTTTCCAAATTTAAATAAATATGAAAGTACTTTCACACTGCATTTTCTCTTGCAGTGTATTGTGGCACTATCTGGTTCTAATCTTACTGATCTCTGATAGCACAAAAATCCATAGAGTAACAGCCAGAGGCAGCAGAACAGTAGTAGTTGTAAAGAAAAATGTAGCATTTTATTCTATTTATATAGGTAGTAAAACATATCCTTTCTGCTGAACTACTCACAAAACCCACCCCTGCATTACTCAGTATGCTGGCATTACTATAGGTGAGACTATGAAAGAAAATGCTCATGCAGAGTAGTAGCAATTCTGCAGGATCTGCAGTCAGCAGCTGGGCTAGCTACTTAATAAAAGAGCCAGTGATCACAAAGACATGGATGCTTTGACAAAGACAATGCCTGGGAATCTCGCTTCTCAAGTATTACTTAAAACAGACTGGACAAGACTTTCAAATGTTCTGTATGGCAATAAATTTGACTAACAAGTGATTTAGATGGTAATTGTTGTTATCAACAAATTCCAATTAATCTCATATTTTCCTAAAATAATAAACTGCCCCCCTTTCACAGTACTCCATAAACTTCTTTCTTCTAAGAGAAAAATATTTTTATTTCCTATAGTACATTTACAGTTCCTTGCAGTCCCCACTTATTTTGTTGCTAATATTATCTCCAGAAGAAACATCTCTCACACAAGCCTATATATTCTATATATACATTTAGAAGCAAGTGAGCTCTAGTACCCAAGTAAACATGCAACAATCAATGCCAGAGAAAAACTATAATTTTAAAGAAATTATCTGAAAGCAATTATAACAGTGTGCAAAACAGAATGCAACAGGAAATAAAATGGCCTTTAAATCTCCAGGAGACAACACGTTCGGCCCATTTATTACCAAAGGAATCAGTTCAGGAAAGCTTGCCACAATAATAAAACAGGGAGGTACAATGGTTTCATTTATGTGCTGTAATATTACATAAATTTCACTTTCAGAGTTAGGCATGAGAGAGGAGCCAATATTTAAATTCTACAGTGAGCTATAAATGGTGCACTTTGGATATAGAGAAGCCAAAACCTCTGTCACTAGATGTGGGAAATAAATGTCTAATTTGTAATTTAAAAGAAAATACATCATCATTTTCTTCATAGTGCTGATCAAATGTACCCATGAATCATATGTTTGACACATGCCAGGCACCTGCCAGGGCAAGAGTTGGCACAGGTGGCGACAAATAAAGAATAATGCACAGGCAGGAGGTTTGCAGGCTGTCAATGCTATGACAAGTGATGATAAAGGACAGCATTACGCCTCTCCTTCAGTGATAATCTGTAAACAGATTCTCCATTGCAATTACTTGCTGTGGGTCTTCTCTGTCTTCATTTAAAGTCTAGAGAAGTTTTCCTAAAAGAATAGCAGGGACTCAATTTCCTGGTCAGACTAATTGAAGGCCTACTCAAGCAGAGTACCCGGCTACTTAATTTGGTGCCCAGACATACATTAGAAATCAAGCCTTTGTCAGGAAAAAATCATAGCAATAAAAAGTGGAAGTGTAATACTCTCCTGTTAGGATGTATACAGAGAGCATTTTATCATCACACTGGTGCCCCCTGGCAATATGTGCTATACGACAAGCATTGTTTCTCCAAAGTTATTGAAATGTTCAGAGAGACTTAAAAGATGATGGGAAAACTGAAGCTGGTTTTCAAGGCTCACTTGACTGCAGCACGGATCAAAGAGAAAAGCATATACAAAGAAAAAGCCCTTTGTTAAGTATCCCTTCTGGAGAGCCAGGCAGGTCCAACCCAACTCCATGCCTGTAACACAGCTTACTCTCTTCACCTATGTTGCCCCTCCAGTTTTTGCCCCAAAGCACAGACAACTTCTGTTATATTATCGTCAACCTGCAAGTTATCAAATAATTGTGTAACTCCACTAAGAACAGCCACAGAGCCTACCAGAACTGCTAAATGTCCTGATAAACAATCTTAATTATATGTTTCTTTTTAACATTAATTTACTGATGTATTTTGAGCTGTTCTGCCATTCCCAACATAAACCATATAAATGAGATGCAGGAAAAACTCAGTGGTGGAAAATGAATGCTGGCCTCTCTTGTTAACTCAGCACAGGCATATGGGAGGCAGCAGTGCGGCCAATAACATAGCAGTCTGTGGTCTTAGGTAAGTAAAATAATCTTCAAGTGACCATTTCTGCTGGTGAAAATTAAAGCAGTCAAATGGCTGTTTTTACCTGCAATGATAATGAGGCTGTCCAGTTCAAGAACATTTTTCTCAATCTTATCTCTGGCCAGCAGCAGAAAGCTTTGTGCCCAGTATGCAGAGCAAAGCAATTTATGCAACAGAGCTCCCACTGTGAAAGGACCTCAGTCACTTTATGTCCTCCCAAGAGGGGAGTATCTTTCCAGATAAAATTAGCAAGCATACCCTCCATTCCTCCCCTGAGGCCCTGAGCACACATTTTTCTTGGAACACCTCAGCTTAAGCTTTTGATGACTGAAATGCTCCCGTCTAGCTTGACAAAAAATACATAAAGGAAACTTAGAGGCCTATGATTATTTTGTTATTATTGTTTTTTTACTGCAATTGACAAAACAGCCTTCCCCAGCACCTTGTCATTATTTCTACTTTCACTGCCCCTACGCATGCTAGCATAAAACCAAATCATCCCGAAGAGAGAATATGAGATGAACACGTGAATTTGGGTGCATCAACTTTCTTTTCAGAGTTACCCTTTGAGTTTGTTACTCGCAGAAAGTTGGCTGGAAGTGCTGGCTGGACGCAGGACTGCTGCCAAGGGCGTACCAGGACAGCTGCCACGTTTTTCTAGCCAAGTCTTGAAGACTCCAAGAAGGACAATTCCACTGGTTACCTCTCTGGGTAAGCGAATCCACTACCACACTACCCTTCTGGTGAATAACTTTTCTGTAATGTACAAACTGAATCTCCCAAGCTGCACCCTGGGGCTGTTGCCTCTTATTTTACCATCTGCCAGTACCAGGAAGAATTTGGTTCTGCCATCTGGGTAATTCCCATTCAGGTTGCTGCAGGCAACTATTAGATCACCGCTTAGCTGTTTCTTTGCCAGACTAAACAAGCCCAGATGTCTCAGCCTCTTCTCAAAGGTCACATGCTTTTGGCCCACGATAGTCTTGCAAGCTCTGCTAAACGGATGCCAGCTTTTGTCATCCTACTTGAACTGTAGAGCCCAGAAGTGGATGCAGAATCCCAGATGTACATACACAGCATCAACATTGTGAGAGGGATAATAATTGCACCTTATCTGCTCACTGTAGCCCAGTTCAGTTTGCCTTCCTGATGACCAAAGTCCACCTTTTGGTCCTATTAACTTGCTATCCACTATGACCTTTGCAACACACCAGCTAGCCAGTTCCCAGCTTTACTGGTGCGTGGAGTTTTTCACCCAGGTACAGAATTTAACACTTCTTGTTAACTTCATAAATTTATTTTGCCCAATCCTATAGCTTCTTACAGTCCTCTGGACTGATGCTGTACTTTTTTTTATGTGTAAACCACTTTCTCTATTTTAGCATCATCCACAGATTTGCTGAGGGTGCACAGTCCTCCTCCAGGTCACTGATGAAGATACTGACCAGCAATGCCCCCAGTACTTACCTGTGATATTCTGCCAGACAGACATCGAGACATTGATTAACTACCCTTTGAGCCCATCAGTCCAACCCATCTAGCAGTCTCATTGTGCTGCCCACGCTTCCTTTGGTTATGAATGAGAATGTTGCAGGGATAAAAATTTCTTAAAGTCAAAACAAGTTACATCCATCACCCTTCCCTTGACCATGATAATTAGAAAAGGCAATCAGATTGTTCAAACATGATTAGTAGTTGGTAAATATGTGATGACAATATTACCTTCCTGTCCTTCACATAGTTTGAAACAGATAGGCACCACCCAAGGAGAGGATGTATTTCATGTTCCTTTCAGACAGCAAGCTGAGGCTGGCTGGTCTACAGTTACCAGTCCACTTCTCTGTCTTTCTCAAAGATGTATCATCTTTTTCTTTTTGGTCACCCATCCCAGTTGACTTCCATTTCCAATAGTTGCCCAGTCTTTTGGTTATCTTCCATTGTGGCTTTACTTTTCACCTAGAAGAGTATGTCAGTATTCTTTCTTCTGATATCCAGATCCAAAGTCTTCCGTTCCTAATCAGTCCTGACTGAGTAAAATCCTGGAGGAAGGATGGGGAGGTTTCTGCTGGACAGACTTTACTACCTGATCCATAGCCATGCCAGACTCTAAAAAAAGTTCCGGAAGCAGACAGATGCTGTGAAAACTGTTGGACATGGTAATGTGACACAGACCGATAATGAGAGCAAAATTTACAACTGCTTGGTATAACAGCAATTAGCTAATAGCAATCTCATTTAAGCAGTAGATAACCCGTTCTTTCCAAACGCAGTTTTGCACATCTAAGAAATAAGGACAACTGGGAAAAGGACAAGCTAAAATGCAGTCTCTTCTTTGATGATAATAGTAAGTCAAAGTCCTTGGATGGTTTTTACAAGGCTATGGAGAAGATTCTGAATGTGCAATAGTTCTGCTCATTGCTTGCACATCAGTGAATATAATCTTCCAGACAGCAACTTCATTTTGATGTTGAGTTTCTACTGCAGCCTGCTCAAGTTGAAAGAACCTCTGAACTCTACAGCTCGTTCCTTTGCCACAGACTCAAAAGGTCAGCATTATTGAGAGCAGGAGAGAGCAAACAGCACAGATGAATACACGGCCTAGCTTGATTTCATTCATGATAGGCTTTAAATAAACTTCTCTGAACAAATCTGTATAGGTTTTCACATAGTCATGAAAGAAGTGATTGAGACTGCAGAATGTGCAAGGCTGGCCAGATTTGCTGGCACTTTCTCAGGCTATAATCTCAGTCAGTAGAGAGAGATGGAGATTCTGGTATCTCTGTTCCACTTTCCTGAGCTCATGCCATTGTGACAGTCCTATAACCAGCACAGAAGCACCAGGGACGACTTCGTCAACAAGGTGAGTGTTCAGCTAATAGAGCACACACAGGATATTACTGAGATATAAGGTGTGGTGACTTCTTAAACACTGAAGCATCACAGAAGCATCATTAAACTCTTGAGATACTTTTCTACTTCAGATTTCGCAAACAGGGAAAGGAGCAAAGCACAAAATTTTGGGGCTGCAGTGATCTAGCATGACAAGTCAGACCTCCGCACGAGCAGCTAGCGCTGGCTTCCTAGTTTGTTGGTAGTGCTGACACGGCTGGGAACTTTTTTATTTCCCGAGGAAAGAATGAAAGATGGTTGGTTGTTTTTTATGGATTTATTCCAAGTGCCAGTTGTACTTGGTAGTTGTTGATACCTTCACTGGTGCCGCAGTATCATAACTCATGTCTTTTCCACAGCTGACAACAGACTCCTTCATTTGCTTTGTTTCCAGTAGTCGAACTCAGGGAAAAGTGGGGTTAATCTTTTACCCAAAGACTAAATGATAAAGTAGTTACTTATGGCCTGAAAACCTCCACAGAGTAACAAAATTACCTAAATCCTATTTTACATATCACAGTTAAGCACCTCGAGGAATTAATGCCCAATGTATTTTATAACTTATAATTGAAGCAAAAAGAACTTAAGCACTATACAGAACAATAAACAAACTGTTTTTGCAGGCATGAAAATTGAATATCCCTCCCCAAAAGATTTTTTTTTTTTTTAAGCTAAAATATTTAAATAGACTATTTCTTTGTATATAGTTTTAAAGCAACTGTCTTTTACATCTTTAGTGGTCCATCTTCAGAAAAGGGTTTTGGAACTGCCTGAAGAAAGCCTGTGACATGCTTGTTCCTACATTTGCCTCTATCTATTTCTGAATGTTTCCTCAATATTGTATTTCCTATGTGAAAACAACCAACCAACCAACAAAAAAAAAAACAAAACAAAAACAACACTGAGGAAATGCATTATCTTTATAGCTCTGTTCATCTGCTCATATCCAAATTGTTTGTCAGCCATAATATATGGAAGAATAACTTTGTTCACCAGAGGAATGACACACAATATATGCAACCACCTTATGCCAGATGAGGAAAGCTGGTTAAGAATACACAGAAAAGCAGTCTTAAACAGGAGGTAAAGATAAAGTTGCAGGAAGTTATTTTTGCTGCAACATAAATACAATAATCACCTGAAAGTGAGCAAGAAATGGAACCCAATTAACGATACAGCAGATTGAATGGGAGACAGCACACACAAAACTGAAAGCTGTGTTTCCCTCTGCTTGTCCTCCTGCTAACTAAGTGGGTTGATAGCACTGAAACTAAAGTGACTGAAATTAGGGGGTGAAAAGAAACCGTACAACTCACGCTGCTGCGCTGAATGACACTTGGAACATTTCGCTCCCTCAAAGTGCTTCACTGATGCCAGCAGCATGGCACACGGAACAAAGTTCAACCAGACCTCTGACAAGTTGTTCCCAGTACAGCCTTGTTAGTCCCGAACCTAACATGACAGGCACAGGCGTGCTCAGAGACACGCTTCCCTCTTGGGTGACAAGGAAGGCAGAAGAGATTGCAGAACTTTTTTTTTTTTTTTTTGACAACTATCATTTTTACAACAAAGATTTTCCTATGGATAGCTGCATTTACATTGGAACTTTCTTACACTAGCAGTACAATAAATGTAATCCAGGCTATAGCTCAAACGAGAATCAAGGCAACTGAAGTATACGGTAGGATAACAAAGACACATACAGCTGCCTTTACAGATCATTCTCTGGGCATGTGTATGTAGTACAAAGCTGTCAAAAGGTGATCTTGCTGCACTAAAATTTGATTCTTTTTAACAGATTTGTTTACTACACAGGTATTTATTCAGTAACTTGTCCCCAAGGAAAGCACGTTACGAGGTTTCTTCCAGGTTGCAAGGCCAATTAGAAGAAGGTTACTTTGAAGTGAATCCAGGAAAGTGTAATTTTCTTCGAGATCAATAAATTACTCAGAAATGCCAACTTATTTTCAGAGTCACACTACTGCATCCTGGCAACATTAATTGTTAAAAATTGTAAATGATAACCTGTCAAGCAAAACTTTGGTTTTGAACATATTTATAACGCTGCATACAGTCTTGCAGATTTTGAGACCTGTCATTACACTGACATTTTCTCTGTTTTGCCTGAAACTATCTTTGACATATTTTTAGTTCTTCCTCCAAAATACATCACTGACTTTTACAGTTGGTGCTGCTGTCAGAGAGCTGTTTTCTCCCATACTGCTCTTTTTAACCTCTCAAATGCCAAGCACAGATTATAGTGGAGAGCTAGTGAAACTCTACTGTGAGGATGGCACTGACCTTATATTTGCAGAGGACAGTAACACTAGCCCTTGGGAAGGGCAGAAATAAAAGCCACAACTCAGGTAATTACTTTTTAAGTAGCATCAGATTCTGATACAGCCCTCTACACTGAGCACTTTTATTTCCCACTTTTATTTTACTGACGATAATGTCAGTAAAATTACTTCTGACATTGCAAAACTTAGGCTCTACTAACCTGAGGATATTGGAATATGGCCATCTCCCTCCTACATTTCTGTTATTCTAGTCCACTCTACGTACTAATCATTCAGGGTAAAATCTTCAGGTTCTATAATCCACCTGCAATTAGTCCTTTTCCTCAAGAATTCAGTGTGTTTTTTCTTAATGCATGGGTTTGTTCTTGTAAATAAGAGAAGTCCTTGAAGTATGCTTTGGAAATGAGATTTCAAAATACAAAAGAGAGTTTGGGCAATACTTTACTCTCCTTGAAGTTTAATATCATATCATGAAGTTGCTCATCTTCTTACTTTTGTCTCTTTAAAAATGCTCTCTCTGATGCAGGGATTGAGGCTCCAAGTTTTTGCTATGAAATGATGAATTTACATAAGGTCTGCTTGCTGTGGCAAGATACAAGATGAGGACACTCAAGAAGGTTTCTTTAACCTACTGAAATAGGCCTTAAATTCCCAGTAGTTCAAATGCTAGCACTAAATTTTTAGCCATAAACTTTTAAATACCCTTTGTATCTCCTTAACTTTATTTCCTACATCACAGCACCTAGCATTAGCAGACATATCTTCATGGCTGGAACGCAGGCCATTATAACCTTCAAGAATTTACACATTTTTCCTCTATTTGTTGAAGCAAGTATCCAGCTACTTCTCTTGATTGCTGCATTCCATCATCCAAACGTTTTCTTAGTTGCTATTTCAAGAGTATTTTCTCTTTGAACTTTGTCTAGTGTGGAAATACATCCCTTCTTGTGTTACTTGATATTAATTTCTGCCTTTACTGAGCTAGAACAGAACTGTAGTTCTCAGTGTTTCACTCATTTATTTGCAAAAGTTAGCTGTGTTCTTATTATAACCTTTGGAGTCAACACTATGTCATAAATGTAGGGAAAGAAGATGGAGTTAATATCGCTGAAGACATTTTCAGAAAGCTGCAGGCCGTGGGAATTCTCTCACACCTTACTAGCAAAGAAAAGCAATCTATTTGAGCCATGTTTTTGAGACTAGGTCAGACAGTCTTTTTTTTTTTCTTTTTCTTTTTTGTTGCTGTTGTTTTTAATTATTATTATTATAATTATTATTTGCAACAAACAATTTCCTTCCAAAATTAGGTGTAAAATCTTACTGAGAAAGAACTAGACTGCTGTTTGGGTTCCTTATTTTGAAGCATGAGAATGAGTTAGCAAAAAGGAAACCATTCTCTGTTCATGGACTAATCTGCTGTGATGATGCTCCTCTACATAATGAGGCAAACACTGATGCATAATTAGGCATCTCCTAACATCAGTATGAGGTATTAATCAAACAATAACACCCTGTTTTTTTCATGGGTAGATGACTGGCTTTTCACATTTTATTTAAAACCAGAAAAAGAGCAAATAAATGAGCTGCTGCATAAATCAAGCTTTGGAAGAGGAGACATCAAGTTCTTTCTTTTCTTTATCTTTTCTCTCCCTTTGTTTTACACATTGAATCAACTTGTCTTTTCCTGTCTCTCAGCTGTCACAACTGTTCTGCAGTATCACTGATGCTCTTCACATCCCCTTTAGTCTGGCAGGTCCCCTCATTAAGGATGTGAATTTAAGAAACAAAGATATACTGAATATTAAACGAACAGCTAAGATCTGAAGTTTAAACAAATAAACAGACATTATATTGAATATTAACTAAGAGATATAATTTAGCTCCTAGCAGATTTCAAATGATGACAATGGGATTAGGCTCAGACTACGCTTACACATTTCTACACAACTTATTTTGAACACTCCTCCAGTGCTTTCTCTCCCCCAAACTGCTGTCTGCCTTGCAATATCAAAAAACAGAGGATGTGACACAGTACATAATCTGTTAGTTTTTACTTTATGTGTCACAAAGTTTTACACTAAAATGGTCATGTTTGGCTATAAGGAGTGAGGATAGCATAGACTGTTCTAAATCCTTCTGGAAAGCTGAGCCTTAGGAGCAAGGGCTCACTGCACCTCCAGACAGACAGACACGAGTTCAGATCCAAACAGAACAATTTGCCAGGTCTGGCCTTTACTTACATAAGCACAGCCTCCTCCAAGTACATTTTGCAAGTCTTTCCTAAGTAAAGGGTTAATGGTTTAGCAGCTAACAAGTATTTTTTTTTAAAGTACTATTATTATTTGTAAGTTTCCTTCCAAAAGGAAGGTGTACAGTCCTACAGTGAAAGAACTAGACTGCTGTTTGAGTGACGTACTTTATCACCATGAAAATGTCTTCTTGCTTTTGGAAAGTGTTATGATCATAGAATCATTAATGTTGGAAAAGACCTCCAAGAACAACCGTCCCCCCATCACCAATATTACCCACTAAACCATGTCCCTAAGTATTTGAAATTTCAAAATTGGACTGGTCCTAACTGTTTTAGAGAATTTTACTGATCCTTAGAGATGGACAAAGTGCTTTAACTCTGAAAACAATTCTCATACCTTTGTTATTGTTAAAACTACATATTATAGACAAAATAACCTTTGTATCAGACCACCTTAACATATGAAAAATATCCCTGTCTAAAACTACATATAAAGCTATAATAGAAACATGTGAATTGAAGAAATACACAAATAAAAACAACGGATAATCTCATTCTCATTAAAAAAAAACCAGAACACTTCAGAGTTAAAGTATTCATCAGGCTGTCAATATCTTGGGTGATCAAAGAAACCCCGCTGGTCCTGACCAGAACTATATATCCACATATATCTTTCCCTCAGCATGTTTTCTCTGAACTAGAAGTGTGGCAGGGAATTAGTAGTGTGGTTGATATATAGCTTGTCACTTACACTTCTCTCTAATTTTGTGCTGGTGTGTGGTTTCCCACCTTTAACAGCAACTACAAAACAAAGGAAGCATTTAAAAAGAGATGTACTAAGAGGAGAGGGAAAGTTGTTGTCATTCACTGCATGTGATTAATATTTTCAATAAATGAATAAAACAAGAAAATATTTTCCTCTGCACTGTAATCTGAAAACCAGCTGTGTGCCAATCTACTGTGCAAGTGCAAAGCAAAAAAAAAAACCCAAACACCAAAAATCAAAACAAAACAAATCCCAAAACAAAACAAAACAGAATACACACACACAAATGGCAGAAAATATTCTCCATGAGAAAACTTTTCATTGTGAGTCACATCCTAAGAGATGCACTGCGTTACAGATAACAGCCCTCCTACTAAACATCAGATGGGCAGCCATCCCTTTCCAGTAGTGAACTCACTAATCTCTGTGGCAGCTCTAGCAATGGCTTGCCTGGAAATAACACAAGTATTGTTGCATTCTACTTGTATTTTGGCCTGCAGAATTTGTATATTTTTGTGGATAAGTTGTAATTACTTCTCTCCATTTTTGTGATTTTCAGAAATTATTTCAAAATATTTTGTTTCTTTCTCTTCTTGTAAGGGCATTGCTTCAGCCCAAGTAAAACAGGCAGAAACCACACAGAACAGGCACAGGTAAAAGCAGGTGCAGTCAGAGAAACTGCGTCACCAGTGACCCACATGCCAGTTTTACAACTGTATTAATTTGCTAGATTTACTTTTAGCAATGAATAAAAAAATGCCCTCCAAATTAAGTTTGACTTAGTTTTCTGATTATCTAAGACATACCTAGTTTGGCTTATCATCATTATCAAATGCTTGGCAGACTCTGGAAAGTAAACCATGACAGTGCTTGTAGGTCAAAGAACATGTATAGCTTCATTTCAAAGCTACTTGAGAACAAAAGCTCTGAATTATTTTCTAGAGTTGTGTTTTGTGTTCATATTTTCTTGTAAGCAGCTGAAAGGAACTAAGAGCAACAGAGAAATAACAGTTGAGTACATAAAAGTTGGTATGGGCGAAACTGAATATAGGAAAACTAAACAAACAAAAAAACAAAACACCACCACAAAATAGTAAAGAGTATATAAATAAAAAGTACAATACAAGTAACCACAATATTCTGAAGTGAATATGGCTCCTGTTCATAGCAGACTATCACTCTTGTGAAAACATTGGGCTTTTAGTTCTGCTGCAAAGGGCAGTCTGCACCTTAGCAATACATCTCTTCATCTGGTTCACTTTGGGGCTCGGAGTGAAAGGAAGAACACAAAAGACTCATGCACAAATGAGCCTGTTTTCCAAAATAACAGCTGGAGATGTTCAAAAGGAGGAAATAACACTCTACCTGCTTTCTTTCACTGATACACACTTCACCTTTCCCCAAGGAAGTTCTCTCAAGGATAAGAGCATCCCTTAACAGGAACTTCCCTTCGGTACAAAGACAATGTGCTCCCTTTATTAAAATTACTAGAAAACTCATTAAAGCAAGCGCTTTACACAAATGTGAAGTTCATTTTCAAGGGAAATAAGGACTTAACTGCTCATTTATATTGTAACTCTGTGGTTCACTCAGTTTGGCATTAACAAGTGCTAGCAACAGACCTCAGTCTTGATTTTAAAAACTAATAAAGTACTTCAGGACTTAGGGCTTTTTATCCTTGTCTTAAATTTACTGTAGCATGATGTGCCACATCTAAAAATAAGTAAGAAACAGACTGTAGCAGCAACTCAAAGATCTGATGGTCATTGTCTAGCTTGTCCTAGCTGTAACACCACAGTTACAAGTGCTAACTTGGTGCTTCTCCTGTGTCTAGGAGTGTAAATTATTTCAACTGATTTACCTTGCATTTTGCTTAGCTTTCTGTTAGTTGAATAGTTCTCCCCTTAAAAAGAAATCACACCATCTACAGAGGAGGATTAACAAACCTGGAGATTTGTCGGGAGGAAGAAGTTCCCACCCTCACCTTCCGACTCTTGTTGACTCCAGAAGGCAAGGACAACACCAGGGAAGAGGCTAGGTATGAGGATGCTGTTTACAGCTATTTTAATTGCATTATTAATGAGAATGTGGAATAATTAATTTGTAAAATTGCAAATTCCTTCTCAATTGTGCTAAATTAACTGATTGTGGTATTTTGATTGGGCAATTAAAACACTGTATTAATACATTCTAATTTTTGGCTTGAAACACAAAGGTGCGTTCTCTGTTTTTCTGTAACTAAATTGTATTCATGACAATATACTCACATTATGCTTTTGGAAGGATCCCACTGAATGTGAGAAAAATCAAAAACACTTCAGTGTCCTTTGAACATGTCTTAGTGACTTTTCTTAATCTCTTGTTCCAATAACCCTACTGTGTTTTCCTTTAGCAGCTACTCCAGCACAACTTGGCAGGATACTTTGAAAGCAACAAAGTCAGCAAGGCAGTATTTCATCTATTCGTCAATGTCAATATTGTTTTTAGTTTTAAAAACCTTTGTAGCCTCAGAACAGCAGAGCTATCTGTTTCACCAGACAATGGCTTACCATGGGACACAGGGCTTGTTAGTGAAATGATTCAGTACCTGCTGTAAGACTGACGCAGCTTTACACACATGAGCAATAGCTTCATCTTTATGTATCTAACGAGTTTATGAAAATGTACTTTGTCTTAAACTAAGATCTTCTAAGAAGAACTTTCATGTAACACAGGTAATCTGTGAACTGCACTGGGAGAACTTCAGCATACACAGCAGAACAGAAGGTACAATTTACACTGCCAGCTTAGCGTTTGGCTCAGCTCAGAGAAGCCCGAGATTTGCTAAACCCCAGGCAGGTACGAACTGTGAGGGCCACTGTTGACCAGAGTGCTACAGCTCCGTGGGACCCTAACCCAGCTCCCATCTCATTTCGTTTCTTCTTGGTCTCATTTCAGGGAAGCAGGAAGCACTCCAGTGCCACTACCAGGAGAAGCTTTAAGAACCGATGGGGAGGCAGGACATTTCTGACACCAGTGAGAGACAGGTGCAGTCTACAGCTGGCAGAAGATAGCCCAATGTGTTTAAGAGGATGCCCCCTGATGATCATCCAAAACACTTGACCTGTATGTACGCACACATGAGGATGGGAGGTGACTGCAGATGGGAAATGCCCTCCCTATGAAGCTCCTGTCTCACTCCATCAACCAGTTAGAAAACAAAAGGGATCAGGCTACTGCCTCCATCAGGTAGGCGAGAGCAAAAAATTCAGCTCCAGCTTAGGGCTATTTATTTTATGAAGTTTTCTAAAGCAAAGTTATCTGCAGGAACAGATGTATGTAAATGCAAGTGTATGCAAATGGACATATGAAAAAGCCTTACTCCATGTCACTTCGCTGGATGTATGCTATACCTTGAGATCCACCCACAGATGTAAGTAGGGGCCTTAGCCAATTTATTTGCTGTGAATTTATCTGCTGAGGCAGTGAGAAACCACTAAAATGTGTATTCTCAAATGTAACCTAGAAAATAGTATTGAAGAAGAAACTGATACATAACCCTTCAGGATGTTAAATACTCTGAAAAAGAAATTATATTCACTGAAGAAATAATTCACTATTGATTAAAAAATTCCACTATTAACTAACAAATCAGATGTTAATACCACAAAAATTTGTCAAAATAGTAGAAGTACTAAGAAAAGCTGAAAAGCACAGTCATGGTGTTAAACTATTTCCACTACGCTTTGGTGTTTTCTCCAAATTCATTGACAGGCTGCAGAAGCTTTTTTACTTTTCATTACTAAGGGCTAAAGTTGATCCTGTTTTTATACTTTAGAGTGAAAAAGGTGAATGCCTAAGTACAAATGGAGAATGCTTACTATTGGTAACTTTGTGAAACATTGATACCTATTCTACACTGGAATTGCATCTTGTATTTCATGTTGTGTGAGACTTGTGATAGCGCCTCTACTAAAAAGACTTGGCAGGACCGAATTTTTTGACATGTCTTACAATACTCACACATGCACTTTAAAAAAACAACAACAACAAACACTAAGTTTTATCCATATTCTGAATTTTTCTGAAAGCAAAACCAAGATGAATATATGCACTTTCAAAAAATGGTTACCTTACACTACATTTCTCCTGGAAACTTCAGCTAATATACCAATGCAGAAACAACTGCACAAAGTCACCCCACCCACAATGTCATTTCTCTCAGATACTTCTGTGACCAGTCATGAAAACCCTATGCAAAGAACAACTTCTTTCTTTGTTTTCTTTCTCTGTTATACATCACAGTTTCAAACTGAACAGCATTTGAACCTCCATAAACCCACAGACCCAGGTTTTGCTGATTATTATTTTTTTTTCCTAAATCACTGTATTGTATATTTCCTCTTGCTTCACATCATCTAAATGACTTAGTTGCTTTCTACCTGGCTGTAGCATTTCCCCCTTTAATTGCCACATTAACACCCGCTCTTCAATCAGGACTGTCCTCCAGATGAGGCAGAGTTGCAGACTCCTGCTGCTGTTACCACAGATCAAGGCTTAATGGGAAGTATGGAACAATACATCCTGTGGCAGCAATTAAATTACTGTCCTCCAGAACTGAAAATTTCTCCCCAAGTGTAATCTAAATCCTATAAATGTTCTTACTAAAATCAAACTGCAAAGGCTGTTTTCAGAAAGACCCTACTGAAAGATCCATGCTTTTTCTTTTGTAAAATTCATCCCTGCAAGGGTGACTCGTGAATATATGCTTTAGCAACAATTCCTCACATTAACAACTTCAGACAACTATGAATAGAATACTAGGGAGAAAGATTTTTCCACATAATCTAAAATTTTCACAGTGCAGCCACATGTTGCAAAGCATTAGGAAAAGATATGCCATTTATTTCAGCCCTATACATCACTTTTTTTCTTTATCTGAAGTGAGAGGAATTAATGCCAGTCAGGTGCTTTCAAGAAAGTTTTCTTCCTTACATTTGTAAGTTCTTATGAAAAGATCTGTCTAAACTAAGTAGGGAAAATCCTTTAACAAGCAATCACCATGCCATCTAAAGCTCATCATTAAGTAATGGCCAGAATGTTAAAGGTTTTCAAACACTGAGTGTTCTTTGTTAATAATGAGAGTATTTAAACACTTTTAAAACTCATTAATAAAAAAGCTTAGTAGGTAAACACTTCAAATATTCTGATCTTACTTTCTTCTGTTATTCTTTAGCAAGCTTATTTGTAAAAGCTCCCTTTAAAAAGAAATTGGAAAGAGTCGGTGAGCAATATGTACCACTCGATCACGACTTCAAAGCAGCACACAAGTACTTACAAGCACCATAAAAGGAGGAGAGTTGTGAGCAAAACCAGAATTTTGAGTATTGCTATTCCTTTACCTGTCCAGATTACTGCATCGCCAATTATCTGTGCTTTACAATTACCTTCTTTTGTGAATGTTTTGTTCATCAGTAGATACTAAAACTCTCTTGCTCTTTCCACATTCCCTCCACTTCGCCATAGGCAGTGCTGTTCAGACTGAAGCAGAGCATCGCAGTTGTACAGACTGGAACGTGCACTGCATGCTGGAGAGCAGCCACACAAACACACGCATCTTAGAATATGTGTTAGCAGACAGTAAAGTTCTGCTTATTTTAAATAGCCGCAATGTGAGAAACCAACCAACCACACAACAAAGCACCCTTACTATTAGTGCAGTAACAACACTGGACAGGACATGGAGGCCAGGCAAATACAGGCTGGCAATAGCAGATAACGAGTAGAAAAACAAGGTTTGCACATCGAGGACTTCAGGCAGACAAAGACAATGAGCAAGCAGCACTGTTACATACTTTAGCACTTTCAAAAAAGGCTTTGTCATTTTTCAAGTAACGTTGCTGATGTTACTGGATAATGTACTCCAGTAATACTACTAATATGGAAGCTTTCCATCACTGGCACAAAATGCAGAAAGAGACTTATTTCCACGATCTTGACAAATTTTAAAAAGCAGGATGTTAATCTGTATATCTTAAACAAGCTTTCTTAAGATGCTCATCATTAGAAGTGATAATTACCACTCCATGACTCATGACATTCAGAATTTATCATCAAAGCTAAACTGCACACATTATCACGGTTATTACCAGTCTGATTTACACTGTGATAATGTTTCTTTGCAACAGTTTACAAATTATTAAAATACCATTAAAGCATATTCTGTTGGCATTCACTCAGTGGTAAAAACAGGGCATAAGATGTAGAAAAGGAAAGTATTTCCTTTTTCTGTAACTTGACATAACCAAGCTGTCATGACCAGAAACTACTCAGCAGTGTTCTGAGACAAAGGCAAACAAATTGGCACAAAGCTACATTTCATCTGCCATGGAAAGGACGTTTTTATCATCTCTGGTGTTTACAGTGCAGAACTATATATTTTACCTCTTTTAACCCATCCTACCATTAAACAAAAATTAAATGTACTCACTGAAGAAACTCTTTAGGCCCATGTAAGCATGCTGTAAGCAAACAGGACTCGATAACAAAATGCACAACTTAACAATTTGATCCAGCAGTTTTAACACTGGCAAAATTTCTATTGGTATAACTGATCTACTATGAGGTAATTTAAGTAGCAAAATCTTTTTTGGACATTAGGCATTATCAGGCTTGCAAAAAACATTGGACCAAAAAACATTTGGCCAATTGAACCTCCGTTAAGTAATGACCATGCTCTCCGAGCACCTGTGGCTTACTGCTACTTAGGCTGTGGAAAGCCTACTGCTCCATCACACCCTCTGTCCAATTTTCAACCAGCTTCCCGTGGCCCCATTTGTACAGAAACCTGAGCCCAAGGAGTGGCAGGTCCATGTCCAGCACTGAAATCAGGACCAAAGCCTTTCACTCTCATCTCCGAGTCTACGGATGCCTCTGCTGTCTGTTCAGAGGGGAACTGGCCCTGGCTGTTTGTGAAGGCTGAACCTAAGATCACACAGACTCCAGAAAAAGAAAACAGTTCTAACTACAGTCCAGAATAAAAACTCAGGCTGTTATCTCTGAATTTTGACCCATTAAAGTTTCCAAATATCAATATGCATTTACATTTTTTTTTTTTTTAATCCTTCATTCTGCTGGAAAAACAAGCAAACAAAAGCACCAATCCAGGTCAGAACTGGCCTAAGCTTAGTGATTTTAGGAACTCTACTTTGCAGTTTAGACTGATTCCCCAAATTCCTGATGTGCACTGAAGAAAACTTGTGAGTCTATTTCATAACTCAGGACACAACCTCCACTATGATATTATGGCTGCCACACTGGAAAACTAATTTCCCAAAGAAAGGCCAGAATATGAGAAATGTGTTGCAATGTTTTTGTCTCTATGAATACATATAGTAAGAAGACTTACAAATCTTAATAGAGGCATTTCCTATTAAAAATTCAATCATGATGTAGTTACTTAAGCACTGATACAGTGTGTACTTGTCCATGTGGTGAGCTCAAAGACTGATTTATCTATGCATTTGATTGTGCTTAAATTTTGTTGTCTTCGGCTATTTATTTGGTAAGTGAAATGGAGCTTATTCCAGCATAGTAGTGCAACAACTACAGAGATCCATTATTATTTATATTTTTTATATAAATTCAGCTTTATAGAGAAACATTTCTCTTTCTACATATGCAGAATTACCCTAGCTTATGCACAGAATTAGTGGAGCTGATAACTTTAGCTGTGATTTGGGTCTGGAAACAGAGGACTTAGAGCCTAGATGAGAAAGTTCTAGGATGTCTGAGCTGGTTATGTAGGAAAAGTAAATGCAGATAATGATGAATATAACAGATGATAAAGAATATGGTGTTTCTCACAAACATTAGTCCTTACACACTCAACAATAATAGTAGGAGATGATAACCACTTAATGGAATTTCATGTTTATTCTAGCAGCAATCCTTTGCATTAGAAACCAAGGTGCTGAAGACATATATTCCTCAAAATCTGAAAAAAAATCTAAGTATCTTGTGTATATCATATGTGGCATATACCAAATACATGATGCAGTGAACTAGAGGCTTTAATAACACGTTAGTTTAGGATTCACAGGAAGTCTGGTGATTTTCTCTTGCTAACTTAAACCTTTACGCTTTACCCACATCACCATACTCCCATTCTGCACGGTAGATCTCTTCATGCTAGCACCTACATGCTCATCTATGTGCTTAAAATACTTTTGCTCAAGTTAACTGAGAAATTTCATACTCTACTGCTCAGGCAAGTGATTAGAGAATTGGGTGATAGGTACTTGAGTCAGATATTGATTGAACATGAGAAATCAATTCTGAGAAGCTCCTTCAGTATGTCTATACAAGTATTGGCAATTTAAAATACATAGCATACAGACAATGTTAGTTAGCATATACACAAACAATTAGTGCTACTCTAAAAGAGCAGAGATCTCATTTAATTTCTAGTATGTAAGGAGAGCACTGCTGAGGAGCTGAGAGCAAGTTTTACCTTTTTTACCAAACTTCCTACTGCCCATTACTTTATGCTAAGGCTGAAGTCTGAAGATAGAAGACACAAAATACACAAGATAAAACAGGAAGGAAGAAAGAGAAAAAAATGGTTAAAGCTGTTGTTGATGGTAGACTCTCCTATCTTTTCATTCCCTTAATGTAAATTCTTTTAAACAGTATACAGGTAATTTAGTTAGCTAATGCCACTCATGGCAAGAGACTCCCTGATGCTTCAAGAAAATTAAGTCTGCATGAGAATTACTAGTATCAGTGCTACGTAGCTGTGACAGTCTGAGAGTACAGGGGAAATAAGGGCTTGCAGTGCAGATCAAATCTTTCATTACAATAGGTGATATAATTGATACCTTTTTTTTTTTTTTTTTTTTTTTTTTTTTTTTAATTAGATCAGGTCTAATAGAAGATGTTACCTGACCTACAAATGTGGCTTTCCTGGAAATTAATACCCACTTTCAAAATTTCTGCCTTTGAGGAAGGGCTACAGCCCCACAGTGGAACAGCGATTTAGGATAGTAAATAAAAAGTAATCTCTCTGTATGGAAGTGAGTGGGGTGAACTCAGGTTACCAGTCTGTAATTTAAAGTGATACATGTCCAAGGCATTTAGCAACAAATACTTGGGGCTGGGGAGCACCAGAAGCTTCAAAGGATTCAAAGATTCAAATCACTATTTTTAATTTCTAAGGTAACACAGTCCTGAAGTGATCTGTAGAAGATAATTAATGGTTCTTACATTAAAGGAATGCAATACTTTCGCTACACTTTGAAAAAAATAGAAAAACAATGAAGAAAAAAAATTACTGCTTGCTGAATCACAATAGCTCAAACATTTATAGACATGACTGTATGTTCTAATGAATATTGGAAAAATTAAAGTGCAGAAAAAATTCAAGTAGTTAATGTAGCCATATTAGATGACATGATCTTTTGCTATCAATGTTAGCAACAAATGTTTTACCCCTGAGGAATGAACTAGGCAAAAACAAACAGAATAGAGAGTAAGAAAAAAAAAAATAAGGGGGGGTTGAATAAACAGACGAGTGATGACCCAGGGTTATGGACAGTGATATGCTATGGATATTGAGGTAGTATTATTTTACAGATGAAATAAATATGGTATTAATTTGCTTCAAGGATGTTTGTGATCTTTGTCAGCTGCTTAAAGATTACTGTTGGGTTAGGCAGTGTTTTCCCTGTATTATTTTTGTCAGTGACACTGATGCTATCCTTTGACTATGTACGAGCCAGATGGACCAGCTGGCACACGCCTAGCACCTTTACAAAGAGACTGATGTTATTCCTTCATAGGGGCATGAACAGTACAACCACTACTGGACACTGTCAGCTCCCAAAATGGATCTGTCCCCTGGCATTCACACAAACGTTGATCTCCTCTCTTCCTCTTTGAAGCAGAACATTTCAGCTTTCTTTACACTTGCCATTATAGCAGCATTTCCACTGTTACTCCACGTCCCAACTAATCGGAAATAAAAGAAATTTAGCATCTTGCTACAAAAAAACATACCAGACACGTGAACATTTACATGCTTTTTATAAGCTATTGAAATCACCACTTTAACCCAGTCCTTACGGCATATTTCAAAGTAACAAGACAAAATACTAGGAAATAGCATAATTTAAAAGAAAAAAAAATCAAGTTTGCCTCAAAGCTTACAGTAATTGGATCTCTATCAGATGTACTTAAAATGCAAATACATTTGAAAACTAAATATAAAGGTGGCTTTGGGGATTTACTTTGCTTAAAATTTACCCGTGTGTGAAACTGTCAGCTTCAATCCTTCAGAAATGGACCTCTGAATGAAAACACGTTCCAACGCTTTAGTCCAATGACCACAGTGTTTTACAATTAGAAATTTTTCTCCAGAATTGTGGGATCATGAAAATTCAATCACAACTGAATTCTTGGGAAGGCAGGAAGCACTGGAATAATGCTGATAATGCCTTCTCTACAAAGATAAATGTTTTCTCCTTTTGGTAGCAATGGTTTATCTATAATTATTTTTGGCTGACCTTTAGCAAACAGTAAACATTTCAGATCTTTTACTCTTGGCACTAACAATCTGGGTTCCCTAGAAGCACTGAAGGAACTCAGCACCCTTGAAATGTTTTGCCTTTAGCTGAAAGACAGTTAAAATTCAAGATCAATACTGCCTTTAATTTGTTGTCATAATTAGCACAGAGCACCTTGGAAGACAATAGCCAGATGTTTGTTCAGTTTTCTATTCAATATTTGCATTATGAATGATTATTTAAAGATCATTGGAAATAACATGGAAAATTCAATACCACAAAAAATTCTAAATCAATTTGGATTTTTAGTGTAACAAACACAAGTTTTGTCAGTCAACAGAACTCAGAAAATGAGAATGCTCTCAAAATGCTGATTATTCCTTAGAAGAATATATTATTAGAATACTTAGAGGTTATATTATCATGCTTTTTGACAGTCAAAATTCTGCTATTGAGAGCAGCAACTCTACTCTTTGCTCAGCCTCACTAATTGGAATATGATATTTTTACTGAAATGACTTGAAAATATCTTACACCAATCTACTTTGGGATGAGTTGCAACAACAAGTGATTTACACATTTAGTAAACAAAGTCAGATAAACTGCTAACACTGAAAATGACCTCCAGGCTGGTCATTAATAATAGAAAAACCTCACAAATAGCACCTTTTTTTTTTTTTCTCCAGTATTTTGAGTTACACATTAATTCAAGATTTTATTTATGTATTTATCTATCTACAGGATTCCAAGCAGCCACTACAAGTTTTTCATAATTCAAGTGTGGAAAATTGGCTGGAACTCTGAAATTCTGGGTGAGGTCATCTCACCAAAGTCAAAAGCCAACAAAAAACACATCAAGACAAAGATTTCAATCTCCTTATTTACAGTTCAGATCTCTTTCATTAATATGCAATTACATGCTGTACCGATTCGTAAGGGTCGAAGTGTTACAGGCTCTATGGTGCCTGTGGCCATCCACCGGGTGGGGAAGAGTCAGCATTACAGTTCAAGGATTGATTTTACCTCTTAAGACTAGGGTCGTAGAAAAATACTTGCAAACCTCATGCAAACTGGGACAGTAGTAGTCCAGTCCAATAAAGATTATGCTTCTTATGCATGCAGCTGTTTTTATTAGATGGAAAGTAGTACTGGCAGCTCTTCTCTGCTACTGAAGCACTCTGCTGAGCTCTGACTTGCTGCTGAGATTCAGCAATACATTTCTGAGTGTCTCACCAGGTCTACACTCAGAAAGCTATTCCATCACACGAAGGAGGAGTAGAATCCACTGACCTAAAGCTAGAAAATCCTGTGCCTTCTCTGTACCCAGCGTGAAGGACTCGATGACAAATTGAGGTGTTCTCAGCCTACAAGATGTACATGCTACAGAAAGCTAAGCCTAGGCATACACTTGCTATATTGTGCTCTGCTTTCCTCTATTGCCATCACTTGCACCAATTAGATATTTTGCCTCTTTTGCCATCACTTGCACCAATTAGATAATATTTTGCCTAGACTAACAAAATACCTGTAACAATTTTAAAACCTTACAGAGAAGAAAAATCATGCCATACGTATGTATAATTTAAAACCATTTTGCCCTCAAACAAACAAACATTTGCCACTTTGGGATTTTAATGAATGAATATGTAAGTAGCATTTCAAGCCAAGTGGTGCAATAGACTTTTCCATTTGCTGATTTACTGCAGATTCAAAACCTAAACAGTGCATTGTTAAAATTGAGCAGTAACATTAATCATGATCTATAAATATGCAGAATGCACGTATCTGACTAAAATTACATTTTTTTTTTCACACAACCTCTGTGCAATATTTTGTTACTAAGCAACAAAATGAACAAAATCCTTCTATTATCCACAACCCTTGCATTATTGCCAGGGTAGCCTTGGAGTATGCTTAATACAACTTTATTATCTCAATTGCTCCACTTGCTGAGCATGTGGAGCAGCAGATTAGGGATAATTAGACAAGGAATGAATGAAACTACAGTGCAGTCACATCCTGAGAAACAAACGAAGTACTGATTTTGATGATTCTACTAACAGCCATTTAATATGCATAGCTACTAAACATTTGAATTGATATGACTTCAGCCTTAATACACTGTTAAATATATTCAGGGTTCTGGCTGAGCAAACAACATTCAGCCTTTCTGACACCGCGTGCCATTCGTGGTTATTAAACACAATTAAGCAATGCAGAAAAAGACATGAAGGTTGAAAGCAAGATCACTGGAGCAGCTTTAAATTTTTCCTGTGTTTTGAGGTAGAATGGAAGGCAGAAAATGGTTCAGGTGATAAGGAGATAAGGTGTCTTTCCAACATGTACATTCATCCCTGGTATGTAGAGGTTCTCAAGATGTTTTGTAGCATAAATCACACATCTGTTACAATATTGGGAAACAAGATAGGGTGAAAGCTAGGGAAAAACTGAGACATCCCTGTGAGTGCACCATATAACATGATTAATGACCTATGCTTCAAAATCTGTATATAAAATAGCAGTTTGGAAAAGGTTAAAAATTGACTTTCAAATTATTATTTTTTTGAATATAAGATGAAATGTTGCCTTCAGTTATGCCACTGCAAATACAGGCTACTGGAACTAGTGGAGCTAACCTGGATTTATGTTGGTGTAACTGAGTGTTGCATTTTGTTCCTAAGGTGCAGAGGAATTGCTTCTTGGGATTAAAAACTGGTGCTCTCTCAAGCAGCTTCAGAAATGTTTCACAGCATGTTACTCAATCTCCACTGAGTACCGAGGAGAAAGGGAAGACCGCTACACGTAACTGGGAGTACAGAGAATAGTTTTATCAAAAAAAAAAAAAAAGCATGAACTCAAATATCCCAAGACATTAAGGCTCATGTCCATAGTTTTATGACTCCTATATAGAACAGATCAGCTTTTGATATACTGTATTCTGGTATAAAGATCAACCACACTGACTGCAAGTCCTGCGGTCAAATAAATTCTTTGGATTAAAGCCAGAAGATACAGCGGTATAAATGAGGTCATACCCCGTTCTCCTGCACAGTCAAGACCTCATTGTTCATCCAAAAGACTCAAGGGCAAAGACAAGAAAAATAACATACTGAGAATCAACAGTAGCACATCTGGTACATCCTAGCGGATAGGCTTCAAAACCCACTGCTGGAGTTAACCTAAAGCCTAAAAATACAGAAGTTTTTTGAATGGAGGATAACTCACAACCTATACCTGTCTACATGGGAGATGTTGTGTGCATTTGGCAGGCCACTCACCAAACAGATTATGCACAACTTCTGTTTAACTGAATTGTGCTTGTCTGGACTTAACGCTATGACCACCCTGGCTAAACAGCTTTGGTTCACACGTGGATGGTATCTGGCACACACCTCAAACCACTGCAGAGTTCAGGAACATCAGAAGTACTCGGCGCTTTAAACATTTTAACGAGTTTATGCAATTCCATATGAGGACTGGCCTCAACCACCTAAACAAGAGATGACAGCATGCTGCCTTGCCGGCACTTTGTACCTCTCATCAGGCACTGTAATTTCTAACACAAGAAGCTGCTCAGTGCATGTCACAAGTGGGATTTTGGTCCACGTCAGAGTTGCAAAGTCAAGGTGGCAGAGGCCCTAGGGAAAGTTTCTGATACCCCATGCACTTCAGATTTACTAAATCTGTTCTGCATCTGCACTGAATCTCTTCTGTGACAGTTGTATTGATGCTAGGGAGAGAGTACATGCTCCTCCTGCCACAGGCGCCCTTAGAATTAGCAAGCTGAATGCACGGCTAGGGGCTGGGAGTGCAGGGGCTAGCAATGGCTGCCGGGACTGGATAGTCTGGTTCTGACAACAACGAAATGAAAAGCGGTAGGAAAAAAAAGAAGCAGAGCAGTGATAGGTTGGGAATGAGGGACTTGCAGAGCAGAAAGCTAAGGATGAGATCCTTCTGTACAGGGTGACGGGATGTATGCCACACATCAGTTGTGTTGGTTTGAAAGAAGTGCTTAATATTGTGGGGTTCTTTGCATGTTAGGATGGATTGTGATTTTTACAAGTAGGACAGTGCCAGGTAAGACTGAACTCAGTCACTAAGTCCTGCAATGAAGAGTCAGGCCCAGCCTTATGCAGGCTGATGGCCATTTCCCTGGGGAGCAAGCTGCGGCAGGCACCCGACACAGCAGCGTAATCCAGGGCTTCCTCCAGTGACTCTGATACCATCAGCAGGGTGCCCCTAAGGAGCTGGTGGGGAGGGAGGAGGAGTCTGCCACCAGCTTGTACCCTGCCAGATTTTTTGCTGGCTGAGGAAATAACAAGTAGATTATATTATTATTATTATTTTGTAAAACGAATTGGTATTTTTCAGTAAGGCCAACTTCACCAGCACGAATCATTATAATTTGGACTGAAAGTGACAGTTGGAATAAGAGAGGGACCTACTAAACCTTCTTGTACTGACATAGTAAAAACAACATCCAGGAAGATAACATAATTTTGAGTTACATTAGGGAACCAATGTTGGGCAGTCAGGAAGCACCAATCCTCCCTTGTGACGCTTCCTGTAGGAGATGCCCAACGCAGCGGAGCCAGGTAAGGCTGCAGCTTCCAAACCAGGGGAGTCCAGTTAGAAACACAAACACATCAGCACTTCAATTGCTGATACTTAGCTAATATTTAAGCTTGGAACCTAAAAACCAAGAGTAGGGGTTCAGAAAGGAATTGGTTTGAAAACCACTGTCCTAGAAAGCTCAGCTGCCCTCTGGACATTGGAAATGAGGTAGGGCTTGCTGCTCTTGATTTCCAGCACAACAGTGATATAATCTTCATCAGTACTAGCTACAAGCTTCAGACTAATACCTTGCATAGCACGAGGTCTTCCTATAAATCAATATACAAACATAAACTGTTGGAAACCACAGACAACAACTTAATTTTGTCTATAAACTAATGTCCTATCCAACGCTTCAGTCTAATAAATCTAATCCAGTTAGCTTTCAAAGCTGTACATCGTGCTTGGCTGTAAGTTATATTTATACAGTGTTCAAGAAATACAGCAGACTTGTGCCAGAAGGCTTTTCAAAGAGAGAAATATTGGCTTATATCCATTTAATGTTGTAAATATAGCATTCTGGAAAAAAAAAATCAAGTGTTTTAACGTTTTACTTCTCTTACATGGATTTAAACTTTGGAATGATTTAACAGCATGGGAATCATTCTTAAAAGTACTAACTGAAGAAAGAATTAATTTTGATACCATAAGCCAAAAGCCAAAACATTGTTTGAAAGTGATAGACTGGGCTGTAGGATTAGAAATTTATATCCATTGCTGTTAGATTAAAAATACTGAATATTCAGGTGCTTTTCAAATAACCCTGCAAACAACATACACACAGATTATCAAATGAACTACGATTGTTTTTAATCAACAGAAATAAAGTCTTTAATCTAGACCTAGAGCCACAAATGTTAAGAAGAGACCCACAAAACCCCATATGAAAAGTATACGTGTCTTCATCCAGGAGCACGGTTCTTGGAATCCACCTAATCCTGGAGTCACCCCAGCAGTCAGTAATACATCTTTCTAGGCTCCAAGCACTGTGCGTATGCGTATGCACATGCATGAGTGTGCACCTACATATGTCCAGATATGCTGCAATATCCAATGGGGCTGAAATAGGGTAACTATTTCAACCCTTGTGGCCAATATTACATAGAATATCCCTTGGATAAAATACAGAAACTGTCTGTGCAATAAACACTTCTACTTTTGAGGGAAACTATGCTACAGAGTGATAATTCACTAACTTTCCCTTCCTCTGGAAAGTATATATATGTATTTTAAAATCAGATGGCTGTCAGTTTCCGATGCAGTTTTCTGTGCCCCAATGTAACGCACATAAAGAAACATGCAGCCCTGTTAGCAGAAGAGGGAACTGAACCTGCATCCTATACATCTTGGAAAATGTTCTTGGATCACTAAGCTGTATGTGGAAAAATGACATAATCTCTTTTTACTGCTACATTTACCATACTTTAAAAGAATGGTAATAAAGACTTCCCTATTATTTGGAAGAAAAGTATACAACTCCAGGAGACAGATCAGAGCAGTTCTTGCCAAAGGCATGCAGTCATGCACTTGTAGCCTGTGTGCGATAACGAAGGGATGTTACACAAATCCCTCAAATCAAAGCTTCCTACCAGAGGCAATGGAGAGCATGCTGCTTCTTTTTGAATTCCAGTTAGCAGCAGCAGTCCCTAACTGTGCATACATACATACACATTTATCATTAAATGCCTTGGTCAGGCCAGAGGAAGCATTCTCCAAGCATCTAAAAGGGATGCTGGCAGAGTCTGTGTCTCCACCTCTCTTCTGGGGCTTTACTATCAGGAGGGATAATTCAGCCATTTAGTACCTTTAGAAAGCAACCCCCATCCCAAAAATAAGCCATACACTACATGTAAGAGTACTTTAACAACTTCATCTTTGTTTATACTCCAGAAGATATAGGATTTATTAACACGCTGTAGACACAAGTCTAAGTAACTCTAACAACTTATTTAGCTTGCCGTTGAGAAACAGTTCTGCTGACTTGGACTACAAAACAGTTCAATTTTTCACATCTGCCTTGGCTTTTCAAAGCTAACAGAGCTGAAATCTCCAGCTATGTGACTGCACACAAGAAGCTACACTTCCAGTTCTGGTTTAGATTACAATGGATTGCAATGACGTTTTCTCTAATTTATCTTACATCATGACATTTATAAGTTACATTGTCACAAGAAATAACAGCGCAACACAGATAACTCTACTTCTTCCAGCAACCAGCCGCTCCCATTGCTCAGTTAGGTCTATATTCTACTCATCATGGAGCTTTCAACACATTGAGTGTAAACAAATCAATCGTTAACTCAGACAATGTATCCGGTAGTCCTTTTCCCCGTTTTAGCTGCTTGCTCTTTAACTGCCCTCAAAAATTCTGACTTTTCTGTAACAACATGCTCCATGCTTTTATCAAAACTTTGCAATGCAAAGAAACACTGCAGACCCTACTGAGCGGCAGCAGCTCAGGATCTCAATATAAAGATGAGACAAAGTTCTGAGTCAGCTCAAGGTTTCTATAATGTTTGTTTTGCATGACATTCACTTTGGCTCATCCTTTACATTTGCAATAGAGCATCCTGCAGATAAGGAAGTATTTTGTGCCCTTGACGCAAGACTAGCAGTTCAGAACACAAAGGAATAACAAAATGACAGTTATACGTTACTGTCAAACATATTTACTGGACAGCATTCTGTCAAAATAGTCTTGCTGATTCTTATCTTCCCCTACACAGCACACAGACACAAAACTACCTTGGAATTCCTTTTAAAGAAACTAGTTATGCTATCTCCTACAAAAACTAACAGCATGGACAACATGATTTGAACTCTATTAAGTATTTGCAAAGAAATCCAAATCTAGGAGGAAGTCACCTGCTTAGCATACAACTCTTATCTTGAATCTTTAAACAATTTTTACTGAAGTTCACTAATGGATTGATATAACATGTAAAAAAAAGATACCTAAAAACTGACAACTTTGAAGTCTAAGTTTTTGATTTTATACTCTGCCCATAACCTCAACAACTCTTACCCTTAGGGTCTGGAAGAATGCAATGAGAAAACCTGTGATAAAGTTACTCACAACTCCAAGAAAAACAAACCCCTCTTTTCAGCCTACAACGCAGCAGTACTAAAGCCAAGTAATAAGCAGGTATTCAACTTCAACTAGAGATATTTGAAGCTCATAACTCTGAAGTCATTTTGGTAGAATATAAACATTTGCTTATTCTCCCTTTAATAATCTGAGATTTTAGGGTAAAGGACACTGACGAGTTAGGCGATGGCACAATGCAATTCAGAAACATTAATTATTTCATCAAGTTGTCCAAATACCAGACACTTCTACATTATCAACCATTCAGTTGATAGTCAAGGCTATATTTGATAAATTCTTGTAGTACAAAGGACAATACAAGCTATTTTGATTTAGGTGACTCAGGCTTTATTTACCATGAGCTTCATGTACTGTTTCAGTTTCTGGAGAGCTCTTTGGTTTAACTATGCCTTTGGCACTGTAATCTTGGGGCACTGTCATCTGATTAAAAAAAAAAAAAAAGAAAGAGAAAACTAATACAACAAGAGCTAAGCTTATGCAGCTTTCGCTTCACTGGCTATGCCCTGTCCTTTTTTGTCTGGTACATGCTCTGTTGTGCACCTCTTCACAGGAACAAGAGCAGTATCTACAGTACTCTATAAAGAAAATGTGCCACAGTTGGTAAAAACAAAGCAAAACAAACACACACACACACCCCAAAATATGAAAAAGTATTTTCACAGGTGTTTCTGTTTGGAGCTTGGTGGTCTAGAAATTTTCCATGAATCTGAATGAACATGTAAAGCAAAGTAAGGTAAAAGAATGATAGGTGCTTCATCAAGTGGGAAACCTGAAGGACACCCCTTGTTCCCAGATGAGAATTACACACGTGGTTACAAATATTTGCCCAACTGGGAGAAGGATGAACAACATAAAGGCTCTTTTTTTTTTTTTTTTTTGTCCTGGAGAAATTTGACTTTCAATTCATACAATGTGATTTGGGGATGTGCTCCTTTGCAGTTGTGCCATGACTGTCCAGTCTGAGCACTTGAGGCGCTATGCACAGACACGGGCAGAATTTTGTCCAGGAAATGAACAGAGACCATAGGGAAAACTGGAGACTTCATTTTTGTCCCTGGATGGAGATGGAGTGTGGCTAAAGGTTGAACAGACTTACAACCTAAAGAGTCTTCCTGTGCCCTCTCCCATTCAAAAGCAGCCATAGGAAACAGATCTGAGAGTCTGGGAGGGAAAGCATGGATGAAAAATTTTTCACCCTGAGCCAAAAATCTAGCTCTGCAGTGTTTTGCATTAACAGACACAACTGCCATTTCATACATACAGTTTACTGCCTTCTCAGTACAGAAAAGCCCCTACAATTAATCCGGAACCATATCTGAATTTCTAATTAACAAATGCAATACTTAAACATAACTTTGTCCAAGTGTAATAGCAGCATATTGATTTTCTGGTTTTCTGGAAAACAAGTGAAAAGTTTTACCCAGCTGTAAGCAAAACGTTGTATGTTTTATTTTTTCAAAAGCTTTTTTTCACTTAACTGAAGTCAGAAAACAACTTTACTGTTCTGAAATTAAAAATCGTTCAGTTAAGAAGACACCTCAACAACAACAGTTCCTACTATTTATGGGATCTTTTTACCAAAATAATCAGACACTGAAAAAAAATTCAAAATTTCTGTTCTCCAGATCTAACAGGCTCACACCAATGGCTCATCTTCTCTTTTATCCTGGTCTCTTTAATATAGACATCTCAGAATAAAGTGAAAGAACATAAATATTTTCTTTCTATAAATACAAATATATTTATATATATATAAATATTACTAGGCAGAAATTTTCTTCCTAATCTCAGGTTAATTTTACTGATCTTACTAGTTAGTTAATAAACTCAACAAGTTGATAGCATTTATGATTCATCTTACGTTGAATAAAGACTTCTTTTCAACCCATATTTACTTAATTTTTAAATGATTTTTAATCTTATTTTGTGTTCTATTAAGTTTCTTATCTTAATGATTATTTTCATGACTTCTATATAATATTTCATATTACCAAATCTACAGTCTTTATGATAAATAATATATAAACTATATAATAATTTTATTAGTATATTCAAGCACAAAGTAAACAGGAATTCCTACTTCATCTTTTGACCAGCTGTTATTTTCTATACTTCTGTTATTCGTCTTCATTCAGGCCTTTTTTAGGCTAAGTTCAGATGTCCAGATCTTCTGTAATTTCTCCTCTAACATGATGTGAACAAACTTAATATGATGGTTAGAGCTGAGACAAGTCATTGAGGTGCACCCAGGCATTGTAACTGCTGTCAGTACGGAGTACCAATATCTTCTCCTTATCCTATTGCTCAGCATTCTGGTTGCTTTCTGCATTCAGCCTATCCAACCTGCATTTGCAAGGACCACCAAGAGTTTATAACTTCTTAATGCGTAAAGTTAATTTAGAACCCCCAAAAGACAAGAGTGGTTCAAATATATATATTCTTTTTCAGCTATATTGTGGTGTTTAATTTTATCAGCAAATTATCAAGGTAGTACAGACCCAGGCACACATCACAGACATGAGACAGCAACAGTGGCCAACGGCAAGGAGCATCTTAAATCACACCTTAGCCATTAACTACCTCTCTTGGGCGAACCTGTGAAGAGGAATGAGAAGGTTTATGCTAGTTTTACCCACAATTCACCCACGTGGCATCTCCACAGGAGAACTCAAAAGTAGGAAAATGTTTGAAGATGTCTACTTGTCCTCCAAAGAGTTTTGACACCTATTCCCAAGGTAGCTCTTGTCTAGGACCAGGGTATCATCCAGTGTGGCTAGCTGGATGTTTCTGGAACAGTATCAGAGACTTAACTTTCTTCCAACATTCTGTATATCCATCTAATGATTGTAATAACCTAAATACAAACATAAGCTACAAAAACTGATAATTTATTCTTCAACTTCATTCTAATACTTCAGTATACATCAGGCTCAGATTGCAATACTCAACTGCCCAAGAAATGGAAAACATTTTACATTCTATGGATTTCTGTAGACGTTTCATATGCAATGAGTTTTACATTACAAAAACAATTTTCATCCTTTTCAGAAAGTGATGACCCATATCGTATTGTTAACATGACCTACAAAAAGAGATATGCTGACATTAAGATTTAGATACAGAGGACCTTCCTCTGTGATACTGTTGAAGGTTGACCTTGACATATTACAAGATATTTGTCTATATATAGCTGTATTAGAAAAGTCTTGCTGCAGTAGGTGTACCACCTTTAGCATGAGTGTCAGTAGACGATCTTATAATTAAATGTGCCCTACACATAATTACTTAGATATGGATGTTTTCATAAAATTTATAATGTCATACTGCTTCATATTTGTGGAGTACATTGTCAGCAGACCTAATTACTACAAATAAATTCAGTCTGTAATAGGATGCACTTTTTACGTCTACGCAGGTTTCACTTTTTTCCTTTCTATTTTTAGTCCTCAGATTTTCTTGTATTTTTTTATTTCAGCTTTTGTTAAACTACACATTTCATCTAGATACTGAAAAATGGATACCCTCCTTAAAACCATTCTTGTATAAGAAGCCCTCTTGTATCCCTGCTCCACACAGTTTTGCCACTGAGTAAACATATTTTAAGATGACGAATTTTTAATCTCCAACTATACTCTTCAAAACTATACTCTTCATAAACAAAAAATTGTTACTGAATTCAAAAGTAAAACAAACAACATAGTAGCAAGTAGAAATATATAACAACTAGCACAAAAGCTCCCAGAGCAATAATCAGTTAAAACTGTCAGACTCTTCTAAGTAATTTCTAAAACATAATTGAACTAAGAAAACATAGTTAACTCCCAGACTATATCAGTGGGTGGTATGCAGGAATGGAGATAGAAGGTGCATGCCAGGGGATTCACAGTGAGAATCCAAGTTTGCAGTATCACTGAAAAATATCAGAACTGGTAACGTGACACACTACATTATATCAAACAATACTGCAGAAGAGTCTTGGCTTTGCTTCTATGTTTGCTTTGCACCTGTATCTTTTAAAAATACTTCCAAAAATTTTCTGTTTTTCAAACAGACTTTCAAATGGCGGCATCAAAGTAGAAATTGGATGCTAAAACTCAGTCCACAAATCACAATTCCATGATTCCCACCACCCCCCCCCACAAAAAAAAAAAAAATCTTTAAAGTGACCCTGCAAGCTGCTTCTCATATGCCATTATATGCCATGATAGCACCACCAAGTCTTTGGAATTATCTTTTCCCAAACGTACCACGATCTAGTAGACTAGTTGAAGCAAATAAGGATTGGCAGTAGTTTGAATTTTGTTATTTTTGTTGGTACAGATAACAAATTTAATGTCAACTTAATGCAACTCACATTCCCCTAATGTATACGACAGCATAAGCATTTCTCAAATCAAAGCAAAAATTCAGTGCAAAGCTCTCTAGCAAATTTTACTGAAGCCTGACTTGTTAAAGGAACAGGGAAAGGCAAGTATTTTGAGTGCACACAATGCAGTAAGATACATAGGTTATTTTTTAAAGTTTTTTTTTCTTCTCCCTGTGCCTTTTTTTTTTTTTTTTTTTACTACCTTTAGCTTTCAAGTTGTGGTTGTGTAAGAATAGAAGTGGAGACTCCCAGACTACTGTCAGCTCTGCCTCAGCTAGTTCTATCACTTGTACAGCTGTGTTTCCATACTTCCTTGAGCTTTTTATAACAATTCCTTGTAACTTGAGAAGTAAAAACTTTTCATTGTTGGCATGCAGAACTGAAGGTTTGCACCTCTATTTTTGTAACTTTGCAAAAATACACAGAGAAAGCCTTAGCTGCTGTGTGATATTAAGGAGAAGCTTTCTATTTTCACAGAACATAGAAGAATGGCTTATTTGCCCTGATTTGTTCTCAAACGAAACAAAGCAATTGCCATTACTCTTTCTGCAGCACTTCCTTTTAGTTCTTTCTGCTCGTTTAGGTCTCGAGGAGAGGTTCAAACACAGGCAAGGAATCTTCAAAGTAATTTAGCACTGCAAGTCCTTCAGTCTGCCAATAAGCTGGATTTATCACTCAGAACTTCAACGCTGTTAGATGAAAATCAAGAGAGATCTTGTAAATCCTCACATCAGAAGAGAAATGAGCTATACCTCTGGCTGTGAAGGGACTATAGCGAGACAGGAAATTTTCCTTTGGCAATATTTTAAAATATTTTACTCTCCTTAAAATTCAATGTTTCACACCCATATTTTCCCAGATGAATTCTTTCTGGAAAAGGTTTAATAATTCCACAGATGCTAAAGTTGAAAATCATCTCCCCAACACACATTGGCCTGAGATAGAAGAGTGTGCCCACTCCTAGAAAATTCTGACCTAATACATTCTACAGTTCAATAGATCATAAAAGGAAGCTATTCAAATGGAAGGATTTATTACGAATAGGTACAACATGGTTGTCTGAGGGGTAAGTGAAGCACTGGGGAGAGCCAACACCAACCACAAAAACATGTCAGCCAGCATGTCTGACTGCTACCACACTGCCCATTTGCCTCAAAGCAACGTGATAAGAAAGCATCACAAAGCCCTGGAATTATCTACAGTTTATGATTTTCTTAAATATTCTATTAAGCCTGTTAATCCTCTCTCCTAATGTATTACAAACTTTGTCTTTCAAGTAGTACTGTGTAGTTAGGCAAAGAAATCATTCTGAAGCAGAACATCATGCTTTAGAAGAACTGTCTGCTGGACTACGTGGAAAACAACTCATTTTATGGTGGATACCTTTCTATAACAACACATACATTCTTCTGATGTAAAAAGATTTATGAATCAGTTCTTAGAGCTCTCAATTGCAGTCAATGAGAGAAAGCTTACATTTTAAACTTATATTAAATGGCAAAGCTATGACAATTATCCTGAAATATGGATCTGAGCAAACCATCTTCATGCATCTGAAACTTCTGGCCCAGCTCTTGGCTGCCTCTTGTTTGTGACCAGTGGACAGCTTCTCACACCGGTAATTTTCTTTGTGCTTAGTCTGCCCCAAAAAATCTGCAAAGGTTTACAGATTTAAGATTTAAAGCTGCTTATCTTCACAGAAGGCTGAATAAGAGATTTCACGATTTCTTTAATTTGATCTGACTGAAAGCAAAAAGCAAACCTTTCTAAGTTGCTGGAGAAAAACCAGCTCTGTCTGCTTCCAGTTCACAGCAGAAAAATACCACAGGCAGCAAGCAGTGACTCAGGAGCTGCTATGTGCTCTTTTCATGTGCTCAGTGGAACAGAATAAACCCCTTGGTCTGTAGTCTCTTGATTCACTCCAGGTTTAGCAGACCTCTCACTGGGCTTAGAAAACTAATTTGCAGCCTAGAACAGCGATCTTCTATATTGTGTCCTGCCACAAGTCCTAACCACTGCACAAGTCCTCTCTGGCACCCTGCTTTCACAGCCTTGCACTGAATTTAAATAGGAACGCTCCACATCCAACTGACTGAAAGGGAAAATATCAGGTGCATGGGAGAAGAAAAAAAAAAAAAAGATATCCTCTGCCTGAGAGTGCCATTTCATAATTCACTCCACGTATAAATATCAAAAGGCATTTTTAACTGCTGTCTTTTAATGTTGGCTCCTTTTTTTTTTTTTTTTTTTTTCCCCAGATATGTGCTAAAGACTGCAATCAGATAAAGCTCCTGGTTTGAGTGTGCTCACAGCTCTATTTCTGGGTATGAAAATACACAGTCGCTGTCATTACAGAGAAAATCACAGATTTCAATATTTATGAGGTTGCGAATACGTTACTGAATTTGTTGTCCTCAGATGCTTCCACGCAGCCTACGGATAGCAATGAAATCTGATATTCTGTGGTATCTGGCAGTTGCTGAGCCATAGAAAGAAAAAGCATTATCTTCACAGCCACACTCTCTCAGGCAGTTTGTACAGTCTGAAGGAGGAGCTGTAGAAAAACAAGCTCAACAAGTCTATCAGAGGAGTGACTGAACCATACTGTGACTATCACAGATCCAACAAGGAACACAAGACATATCAACCTTCAGTGTTTAAGACAGTCTGGGACAAAAGGAACAAATAACTTCAGAGTTTATTTACTTTTTGTCATGCTAAAACCTGCAATGGGATTATTTTTCTCTTGTTCTACTTAGTATCGTTTGCTTGGTTTCAATATGAAAAATTCATGAGGTGTTTCTTTGACAATAAATGATTCCACTTAATGGTCCACACATGGTTCCTGACACTGGAGATCAGAAGGACATCACGCTACCTGCCTATGTCCCTCCAGTTTTCAATATACTCTTTATACAGCCTGAAGTCAGACCTCAAGAAGGTAACAGGAGGAAATGTTAAATAAATAAATAAATAAATAAAATGTTGTCCTTTCAGGAAAGGATGACAGACTTAAGCTATGTATGAACAGATAAGCAACAAAACTTGAACTCCAGAGCCAGAAACTCGTCATTCCTTCCCATCACACCTTTCAAACTCAAGTTCAGATTACATATAATCAAACTTAGATTAATTAACTGCAAAACACAATTGGCTGCACATGATCCTGTAAAATGTTCCATCTTTTTTCTTAATTTCCTGAATATATGTAAACATTAACAAAAGCAAGAAGCATAATTCATTATACTTAGTTCCTTTCTTCTTCAAAATCCTGCTTTGTTAGGATGAGACTACTCACAACTTCCTCAGCTATGACATAAGGAAACACAATCAGATTGATATTTTTCCTGTTAAAGGAGAGTGTAATTACTTCTCCAAGAACTACTTGCAAAAATAGGCTCCAAAACAGCCAGAAAGGCAAGACTAGTTTTCATCCTCCATAAAAAGATAACGCAGCTCATATTCCATACAAAACAGTATAGAAAAAGCGATGCGTCTTAATATAGTCTGGAAGCAGAAACAACAGCTATTATGCATCTTTATAACTCCCATTTCAGCCCACAGAAATACAGAACATTTTAGAGAGCTTTCATAACACATGGCATTGTACAGATATTACAATGCTCAGTACTAATGCCTTGTTGGACAATATTTGTGTCCTCTGTAGCATTCAGAGGCAGATAAAGTGGAAGTGACTGAATTTACATTCAGCCTTTCCATGCAGCTCTTCAGCTTGGAGAACTGGACTCTTGTCTGACAGATCATCTCAACCCCTCTCAGTTTAGCTGACCCTACAGGACAGACAACACACTGCAGCTGCCCAACAGTAATTCTTCCCTAACTCCTGAACACCCACCCGTCCAGCTACACCTTAACAGACAGGAGTGGGACAGTGAGGTTGGACAATGACTTTTTATATTGGGATACTTGTGAAAAAATAGATTCAGCACCAGAGAGATTTAAAATGGGATACTTTGGAAGCAAACATAAACCTCCATTCTGTTTTGATTCAACAGATATACAAGAGAATGCACATTAACAGAAGCGATCCCTAACTCGATGGATTAATGAAGACTGGTTAACTGAAATTAACCTTAAATTTTCATCTAAGCAAATACCTTTTGTACAGTTTTCTCTTTTAAATCCTGCAAGTTTTACTACAACAAATTCATTGCAGCGGTTAGGTGTTACTTGTAGGGAATAGACCATTATTACACCAGGGTTTTTAAAGATATTGCACCCTATCAGTTCGGTGAGAGCTACAGAATGGATTTCAGGAAGTTTAGGGTTTGTTTCACGCGTGATAGCTACTGAACATTACTATCTCCCCACAAGTGGAATCCTCCAGGCAAAGCCAGCAATGCTGGAAAAAGTGTGATTCTCAAAAAAGGAAGAGAAATGAGAAGAAGTCAGACCGTGTGCACAAGAACTTCTCCTCTAAAATTACTGATATAATAAAACAGGAAACATTTATCCCATCATTTATCAGGTACGTAAATCTTATTCTTGACTACCAGTGTTGTTTCTGTCAAATAGTTCCAAAAATATCAGTACGGACCTTTAAGTCTGTCTACAAGCATTGTGAGAAGACCACCATAGGTCCTTCTTCAGCTGTTACGGGAACCCCATGAGCAGGGGAAAGAACATGAGTCTTGATGGGGAACAGCTTAGGAAATCATATTCTTTCAGGTGAGTTAAAACTTTGCTTGTTTTGAAGTCACAATGAGATTTCCTTGTACCTTTAGCAAAAACTGGTCATGTATGATTAAAGCAGCCTGAGACTGTGTGTGTATTCAAGGGTCCCTAGGTTCCATTAAAGGTGTTGTTTCATGAACATTTAAAGCCACAAGTTCCCAAAGAAGCAATTTGCCCACCCCTTCGCCCTCCCACATGATCTTGTTCCTTTTATGCTGGCATAAACATTTATGCAGCTGTGTTGTAAATCAGATTAGGGAAATTCAGGTCAAAACTATTTTGTTTGTTTATTTATTTTTAGGCATTTTGCTTTTATAAGCATTAGTGAATTACTCCTGACAGCATCACTGCATGTTAGGAGAGTATGATTTTTTAGATGAGGAAAGTGAACAATGTACAGACTACCAGAAATACTACCAGAAATGTGCCAAAATTAGGCAATAAATCTGTCAGTCGAGAATTTTACTCAGATGTCCAAACTTCCTCTCTTTTAGCACAGTAAAATATAATTAATTCAGTTCCCCATTAATGTGATTTTATTTACAGAAATTACAAGTTTTTCTGCTTAAGGAGTACTGTATTTTATTAAACTGTACTTAGCAATTTCCAAAAGTATATATTCATATTAATAGCTGTAAACAAAAAATATTTGTTTTACTCTGTCTTAATAATTCAGAATGAACGGCATTTTTTTTCTCTGTGCACAGGTTAACTTTTCTGTTTAAAAATATTTAGTCAAGCCAGAGGGATAATACATAGTTAGATCGATCTGGGTTTGTCATTTTAAACTCCAAGCAGTATGCTTACCTGCCAGTGGTAAGAAACTGACAATAAAGAAATTGACAATAGATAGTGAGAAGATATGTGATACATAACTTGAGTCCAGAAAATACTTACACTTTAATCTATTTCAGAAAAAAAAAAAAAAATCTTACGTTTCTAAAGCATTTGAAGAGACTTCGTCAATCTTCAACAAGTTTTGCCTTCCACAAAAACAAACCAATTAATTTCCTTGCAATCTACAATTAAAAGTGTCCCAAGAAAAATACGCAAAGAATTTGTAACATGAAAACTGAATCCCAGTATTTAATGGCTTGCATCTCATAATCCGTACATTTTTCTTCTCTGCCTAGTGCCTTCAAGGTAGAGTCTTGTCATGAGATGACCTTCCACAGACTTTACAATGGAAAAAGCCTTAATATCAGGGCTTCTCCGTCATTCTGTAGCCTTACATTTAACACTTGGTTCTTCTTTTATTGCCAAAATTGCAGTTAGATCTCCTAAGTTTGTACCCAAATGATTTACTTGCATGATTGCATACAAGCATACAAAGGCATTTCTTTTCACAGAGGACAGTCAGAGATCTTAACACCATTGTTACAAAATCTGGAAAGCTTTTGTCAATGTCTTTCACAGACTCCCCCAGGCACAGTTTATTTAGTGGACTTCCCTTCAGCAAGGTAAGATATCAAAATAATTGCTTATCCAAGTGGTCATTCAGTTTATTTTGAGTTAATGGGAAGCTCACAAAAATTAATTTGGAGTGCTGATTATGGTTTCCACTTTGGCATTTGCCTGTGCTCTCTGTGCACCTATCCCACTTAGTAAGTGTCCCTGCAAATCTTTAATTATTTGATTAGAAAGCCATTTTTACACACATTGCTTAATTTAAGTGGATATCATGCCATAATTTTAGTTTTGAATGAATCTTCCGGACTAAGGCTAATTAAACTAACTTCTGGGTCAAACATACGCGTTGCCACTAAAAACATTATTTAAAATGGCAAACAGTCTAACACACGGTCTTGCAGACCACAGAGGAAATACTGTTTATCAGAAGAGACTGAAAGCATGCTGTGGTATGGCTGCCCAAAGGAGAATCCTCTTTTTTTGTTACAATACGAGGTCAAAAAACAACAGGCTTGACAATTCACTGCCATTCATTCTGTGTAAGCTGAGTGAAAAGCTGGCATACTACAAAAAAAGTTTATTTATGATGCATCACACTGATTTTGCAAAGGTGTAATGGATTTAACAAGACCCAGGGACATGCAGACCTGTGCCTGCTGCCTCCATCATTCTTGTTCCCATACTGCATGCAGCAGGTCCATTTCAGAATGGAAAGTCTTGTACTTCCTCTCCTTCCTTTCCAACCCCCAGCCAAAGGGAACAAAGTCCCCACAGTAGATTAAAAAATACATGGTAATAAACAATTATGCAAAATTAAATCTAACTAAAATATGTTTTCCTTTAAATATGCAGAGTTAACAATAGCAGCCTTTTAGAGTTACGAGGCCATTCTTGTCAAATGGAGCAAAAAAAGCAGGCCAGTTCTGAGCAGCGCTCCCATACTCTCAAACATGTAATTAAGACAATTTTCACACAAAACACTTCAACTTGCTGATTTAATCATTTAAATTTCATGCCACAACTTCACTAAAAGGAAGGTTGAAAAATATTTAAACAAAATCTCCAAACCAAAATGTCCCATTTTGAGCAAGATGTTTAATTCATTCCAGAACAGTAAGTTTCGGTATTTTAGCTAGTATACATATTACTTAAAAGTAAAAATATAATAATGAAGTAATATGATACAATGTTTCTAAAATAATTGCTGATGTTTTGAAAGGATCTACTACACTTTTTCTCCTGAGGCCAAAGGGAAGGACAAAGTTCTAAACTGTGATGCTATTGAGCAGTGGAGATGCATGGTATTTATGGACACATTTGTTAAGCATTATGTAGCTGGAATCTTGATACTACTCTCAAATTGGATATGTATTTTTTTTCTTCCCTATTTTGCAGGCTTTCAGTAAGAAAAACCATGAAGTATTAGTTTTTATCTCTTTTGCTCTTCGCGGTTTTTTTTGGCATTCTTACATAAGGTTTTAGTAGTGATTAAAATAGAGCTACATTTAAAATTTTATTTGGCACTGCACTTTTCTGTTTATTGGCCTCTTTTAGAAAAGCATTTTCTCCCTAGGTAAAAGCTGTTCTTCCAACTACAGAGCTACATTTTACCATTTCAATCACATTATTACAGAGCACACCCAAAGCTAGTAACCTTCCCCTGACTTTCCCAGCTGGGAGCATCACATGCAACCATGACTCTATTTTCATATTATCTCATAAGAAACTATCACACATCCCACTACGTAATGCGTTCCCTTCTACTATCCCCAGAGCAACATCCAAAAGTATGTCAAATTTCTGTAAGACTTTGATAAGCATGAAACGAATATGGCATAAATGCAAATATGGCTGTCGGAAATAGGCCCCAAATGGGGTTGTAGTAATGCAAGGTACGGGAAACATCAGCAGTTCTTTCTCTCCTGAAGCACTCCACATTCTGGCAATATCACGGGTCCCCTTCCAAGTTTGTTGCAAACTGTTGCTCAATCCCCCTTTATGAAAACATGAAAACTTACCCCCTCCCCAATGTCTCTTCAGTTAGCTTGTGCTGTTGGGTACTTAAAATCTTCTGGAAATGATGCACAGTGCATTTGGAAGAAACGCAGAAGGCAGGAAGCAGTTAAAATGGCCCTTTCTAACCCTTGATCTCTACCTCACTTTTCCTAAATTAATTTAAAGATCAGAAGCCAGATCTTAACCAAGTCCTAGCCTGTGTCTCACACCAAATTTTAGGATCAAAGACTCTCAAGTCCTGGAAAACTCCACAGGGTAAAGGAAAGAAGAAGAAAATGGTTCAGTTTTTCAAGTCTGCCTGCCTGGGAGCAGTTTCTGTCCAGAGAAAATATTCATCATCACGTTCTTCCCACAACTATCTTAGGTACAGTCACTTTTCTCTAAGAAAAAAAAAAAAGTATGATTCTGGAAAATTTGCCTTTTGTCCTTCCTGCAATGCAGTTCCCAGAAACACACAGTATTTCTGCCTTGCAGTCCCACAGTGTTCCCAGGAACTGGTCTGTTCAACAGAGATTCCTTTTGATCTGACTCAAAACCATTCTGTTTGCTCCCATTTCTTCCTCCTGACCAGTTAAAACTATCAGTGAAGCTTAGAAACCACCTTCAAAAGCATATACATTGCAGGGGCCTTGAGTAAACTAGATGTTGATCTCCTAACTGCCTCTCTTATCAGACATGTGTAAGTCCATCCCCTCGTGTCCTCATTGCTGCATCAGCTTGCAAGTCCCCTTCTGCCCTGTGCCAACTGTCTAGCTCCAAGCCCCTTCTCACTTCCTACCATTTCCTCTTTTCACACATTTAGAAACCCAGTATCACGTCTTTCAACCAACGAAAAAAATATGGACACAGCTATTAATACAAAATGTACTGTAAGCAGAATTGCCGTAGTTAAGTGGATCGCAGCTAGGGTAACACCGATTTACAGCATATGCAGTGAGGAGAAAAAAGAAAACAGGTGATACAGCATACCTTTAAAAATTGCCACCATATACATAACCAGTGAGAAATACTAAGCAACAGGAGGTGGCAATGGGTATTAGACCTTTCCCCAAGAACAACTTCCCCCAAAGAACAGCTATTTTGTCATGACAAACATTCTCATAATAGCAGCTGAAGAGTTTTGTTCTAACTTACTGTTTTTAGCTGATCTCTCCTTTGTGCAGAACAGATTCTCTAATATTTTTAGTGCAGTGGCAGGCAGCACCTTCAGTGACTGAAAAGAAATACTAAGATATTTTTTGTCACATTTCAAAGAGGATATTTATTTGTAAACAATATTTTTTCTGATACGGTGAGGCATTACTAACCCAACTGGTACCTCTAATTATGTTTCGTGCCACTGTACAAATTTTTCACTCATACAAGACACAGTGCTATGGAATCTTGTTGGGTATCTACAAATCTTATTCAAGCTGTGCACTCAAAACAGTTGTTTGGGATTCTCAAGACATTTTGAGGCTGTCTTCTTTATTATAGTTTAATGATACTACTAAGCTGATTCATACATTTTTAACCTCAACACTTCATTAGTGCCACTCTGTTTGTCAGTTTACACTGTACCAGCTTCAATTAACGCAGCTCTTTGCAGGTCAGCCTTATGCATTTTAACTCCTGCTGCTACACCGCTGCCTTTGCTAGTCACCTCCTGCTACCTGCTCACGTACTGAATTGCCTGGTGGTGACCCGTCAGTGTGGCCAGATGAATCACAGAATCCTTAAGGTTGGAAAAGACCTCCAAGATCATCCAGCCCAATCATCTACCTACCACCCATATTGCCCACCAAACCTTGCCCTTAAGCACCACTTCTACCCTTCCCTTAAACACCCCCAGGGACGGTGACTCCACCACTTCCCTGGACAACCTGTTCCAATGCCTGACTGCTCTTTCTGAGAAGAAATTTTTCCAAATATCCAACCTGAACCTCCCTTGATGCAACCTGAGGCCACAAGGGGCAGGAAACACTCCAAGAACAGGCTTTTTACCCTTCAAACTATGGCAAATTTTCAACATTTTTGTCCAGCAAAAATGAGGACACGGTGGCCAAGGGGCAAGAAGTGCCTTCATGATACACTGGTGAATAAGAGCTTTCAAACCTAGTTTTTAGGAGTACTAATTATGAGCAGAATGACAAATTTTACTCTTTACTAGGTGACAGAATTGCCTGGAGCTAGGTTTACAGCTTGTAAATTGCACACACAGAAATTCAAAGAAAGATTTAATAATCTGTAAAACTCTCACGGACACTGACACAAACCAGACAACCTCTGGCACTTGTACCAGGTTGTGCTACTTCTTTGTAGCCATGTGCCTTTGTGTTGTGATATGCACCCATCTCCTCGCTCTTCCTTTTAAAAGAAATAAGACAAAAGATTTTCTTTTCTTAGTATTTGAGAGCCGTCATTATTATTTGTCTTATGGCTCACTTAACAACCTCAGTGATGCTGCAAGTCAAGGTGAAATAAAGACAAGTGAAAGGGAGACAGGTCCACTTTAGGTAGCAGTAGGTTTGCCAAAAGATGTACCAGGCAGACTGACTGGATGGAGGGGTGGGCAGATGCTACAGGTAAAGGAAATGATAATGCAAAAGGAATGAATGAACACCAGGTGTAGCAGCTGCATGTTGCATAAGCTCTCAATGTGTCACACAATGTTTTTACAGCCTATTTCAGCTTTGCAGTTCCTCCTTTTTACAGTTAGTTTTGCCTTAATTAAAATGCATCTTGCTCTTGCAACTTTTAAATGTCTCCTTAGAGCATAACTGTTTGTGATTTCATTGAGTGCTCTTCAGTGATTGATTTTTACTTCTGCATTTTAATTTTTAAAATATATTACATTTAATACTATTTTTCATGCTTTAAAAAAAGATTAGTTCATATTACAGTACTACTGTTACTTATCTAGCTTATTTTTATGTGTAGGGATGGGAAAGTAATCTAACCACATTATCCAATTCCCATTGAACAAAGCAATAATTTTTTTTTTATTATTTTTCCTTTCTCTCTTTTTTTTGGTTCCTTTTTTATTTTTATTTTTTTTAAAGGCTGCCATTCAGTAAGTGAATCCAGACCATGGGGCTAGCCTTGTTTGACATTACTTACAGGAAGCAGGATGACATTTTTGACAATGTTTTAATAAGTAACAGGGCTTTTTCCTTGCAGGAGAAAAATCCTTGAAAATAGGTGGTTCATAAAATGAACTCCTGACATTCTTGTGAAGCCTGAATCTAAAAACCTTTTTGTTGTAATGAAAAAAAAATCCATACACCTACCCTCACTCAATACACCTACCCTCACTCAATACATTTAACTTCATAATGCAACACTGAAGGAAATTGAGCAGATCAGGAAACGGTGACACAGAAGTGGCTCTAACAAACTACATGAAAAGCACGTTTTGCTGTGAAATTGTGAGGCATAACCAAGAAGTTAAAGGAAGAACAAATTGTTGGAAGGGAAGATGACCTCATCCCTGCATTGAATTCTTTACTGTGAAGTCTGGGAGAGAGGAAAAAGACAAAAAAGGAGAACCTAGCTCAGCTCATATTACCAAAAGGAACTGTTTTTTCATGTAAAGACGTCCATTCCATGTGATGAGAAAACTATGTGCAGTGTTTTAGTTTTCAAAATCACAAGTTCAATTTTTACAATCAAGTCCAGATGTGTGTGGTTTATCTTCCCTCATCTGAGTAAATCCAGATTTCGCTTTCCCTCATTTGCTCCTCAGTAAGCTTGCAGACCAAGCTTCCTCCTGACTGAGTAGTGCTTTGATCTGATTAATCTCTCAGGCTAAATCTAAGATCCCTACTCTTCTGTTAAAAGAGTAAAACAGGCACCCTTCTCTAATCCTTTATCTTCTTGAAGATAGATCTTTATTAGAATCTATCATTCCCTCAGATAAATCATTTATATGGAAAAGAGGAGAGCTCTCCTGCCATTTTTGCCTAGAATGCCTACATAATAGCAAAATCAAGAACATGATTTTTTTTTTTTTTGAATCAGCAAGATAATTGTGATTTTGCCCCACTTTACAAACTGCAAAACACACACAGAGAGGAAAGTGATTTGTTCAACATCAAGCAGCAGCCATGCAAAAATCCAGAAGAAAAATTTTCTCCAGATTCCTTTGGATTCTGGATGTTCACTACTTTCTCATCATCAGACAATAATATCTGCAAAAAGACCCAAGTTCATCAAACTACTTATTATTTAATAGAATAGATCACTATTAAAGATTTCTAGCAAATAAAAAACAAGGAATTACACCCTGAAATTACCAAGTAGTTGCTTGTGAAAGATTTCATTGGAACAGAGGATACAGAGAATGAAAGAAAACTTTGGTAGAATTATATAGCTATCACTATAAAATAGACAGGAAAGTCCATACATATTGTGAATGCTGACAGTTAGAAGAGCTATTTACTTAATAATGAAACAATGAACTGAATGCACTGCATTCGGTGAACTACATGGCAAGACACGTATGTTTAGAAATGGTCTAAGAAGCATGAGAAGCAGAGTAGATGTTCCTTGTGAATTATATAATGTCAATAAGTACATCTAGTTTTGTCCAGAAGTTCTATTGAGAAGCTGTTGCATTTTTAATGCAAAATATAGATCAAAATATAGTAATAGGAGCTCCATGGGTCCTCAAGAGGCAGCTAGTCCCTTACTCTGCCTTGATGAAAGAGCAACCATTACTTCATTTTTATCACAAATATTATCTCACGGATACTTACAAATATTCAGTTGTAGAAATGTCACCATTGACAGATCATGAGAAGTCCTGGTTGATGTCACTGGATGAAATAATCAATTCTCTTTCCAGGAAAAAAAAAAGGATGAAAGGATGGTGTCATTAAATACCTATTGTACGGCTGTACGTGATGTTGGCAGAAGCCACCCACTCAACGGGCTGGAAGGCAAGGCTTATTTAGGGTATACATGGGGGCTAGTTCAATGGCTCACTGGAGATAATGGATGCACTACAACTTTGGGTCTAAACAATGCAAGTTGCCATGAAACTTGGATCACACTCATTGATAAGATAGCTGTAACTGAGTCAGAATGAAGACCCATCTCCCTCAGTATCCTATTGCTATCAGACAGACACTGACTTTTAAAAACAACACAAAAACTACACTCAGCTTAATGATTTTCTGAAGTGCTGCTTTTTATAGACTTTTTTTTCTGCTTTAAAGAAAAAATAAATCAAAGATTGATCCTTCACACTGGCTTTCTGCCAGACTAGTTTCAACTGAATGTTCAACAAGAAGGAAAAAGGAGTGGAATCCTATCTCATCTGCCTTTTGTGACAAAACTCTTTCACACAGAAACAGGCACAGACTGCAACAGCGAAATCATTGTTGCCTGCTCTTCTCTATTGGTTACTGTGCTAGATTTCCTTTTGATGTGTTCACTAAGTTAGCAGTTGCTCTGCACGTGCTTGACATCTCTGCATCCTGTGCTATAAAATTCAGGTGCAGAAATACGCTCATGGCTTCCTGAACAGATAAAACCAAGTAGCTCTGAGACCGGCGGCTGTAGGTGAGACAGGACTTCTCGTAGCATTATCTTCAAACACCATGAGGAAAGGTACAACACATGATCAGCTGAAACCACTGACCAGTGCTTGGGGGTAGGAGAGAATAAAAGAATTATCTGTAAGGGTCCAGAAAATCTGCAAGGAATATGACACATAACAGTAAAACAAAAATGGATGAGAAGAAACTGACAAAACTTTAAAAGACTGTGAGAAACTATTGTTAAGAGACAAAAACACATTGGCTTGCTTCATTCTTTTTTTCTTCTGAATGCCCATAAACCTTTATTACTGCAGCTAAGTACAACCTGTTCTGCCCAGATACTTATCCAGTGTGGCTGAGGGATCCTGTCATTGCAGAAACATTGGAACACAACATCTCTGGGAACTACACTGCCTTAACCAATGCTGGACAAGTTCAGGGAATGAAACAAAGAATTTTGTGTTTTGTAATGGCTTTCATACAATAACATACAGACATTCCAATGATACTGAATCCTAAGAAGGAAGAACATTTCCAATTAGTCTCAAAGGAGATGCCAAAATGCGATCATAAATATTTATGTTGCTTTCACGCATCTTCTATCAGGCTCATTGGGATACTTAACGTCTGTCATGAGTACAACAGCAAGACCTTCTACCCTTGTGCAGGCTTCTCCCTCTCAACTTGTTCCAAAACTAATATATACAGCTTCTAATTTATCAAGTATTTAACTCATTCAACTGTGTAATAGATGGAAACTTAAAAACCAAAAACAACTAAACAACAACAAAAAAATGAGTATCACAGCGAAGTCTTCAATGTGCATTTTTTCCACTGAGCCATTGTTATCACTTCTATGAATGATTTCATCAAATCCTACAGATGAATTTAAAGGCAAAATAGGAAGATTGATTTGTAAACAAGAGCTACCAGCTCATTATTCTTTATGCTCTAACCCTGAATTGGCCTTTGGAAGACAAATTTCTTCTCTGCTGCGTAGTTTCTGCACCATGGACCCTTGATTAATTATCAGCCACCACATGCAAAATCCACCCTGATGGATTGTCTGCCTGTATCTGTAACTATAGTCAATGACAGTCCTTGTTACTGGAGCAACCAACCAGTAGGATTGAGAGGTGAATGAAAATACTTTGCAAGACAGGGCAAAGAAATGCAATTAGAAAAAGGAAGATCTATCAAAGCTATGTTATAGCTAAGGGACCAACAGCTGACAACAGTGCAAATAACTCACAACAAACCACATAAGAAATGCAGCTTCTTTTTCAGATCACAGAATGAACAGGATGTTGTTATTAGTGATTGATAACCAAATATTTTTGGAAGAGTTACCCTTTATAGGATCCAACACTTGGAACTTGAGTGCTTTGCTTAACTGTTTCTAAAAATCACATTACAGTTTCACATCCCTGATGGAATGAGCCATGGCTATAATCATAAGACAACTTGAAAGCTTTGAAACTTTCAGAGTGACCAAGGCTTTCTTTTTAAGACAAAGCAGAACAACATTGTGACCTACAATAAATCGTAAAATTTCTGAGCATTACTTTATATTTAGGCTGAAGCTTTATTAGGTTTCAAAACTAAAGTCAGTGATCCACTAGAAGACTCCTATTGATGGGGCTAGACACTACCTACTATTTCAGCCTTGCCTTCAGTAGTCTACAGTAAATTCAGTCGCACTAAGCAGGATGCTCATAACTACCATCTGCAAAAGTTGCTTTCAGACTTGCGTCTGCCCCCTTTACTTGCCTTTAGTGGCCTCCTCAAAGAATCTGAGGAGATTGTGCTGCCTTCTGAGGCTACCTCTTCCTTTACATTGCTTCCACTGTCAAAAAGAAGTAAGTACAAGCAGTAGGTATAAATCATTCAGTTGTTCAGAAAATGAATCAGGCAAGGGATATGAATGGGCATAACAACAATTCTGTTAGATACTCTCTCTGTCACAGGGGAGTATGGACACCCAGCTCTACTGATCAGCTAGCCCCAAAAAACAAGGGTAGGTGTACTGTTTTCTGCTAATAAATTGGCCATCCAAAACAACAACAACAAAAAAAAATACCAAAAATCAATCAATCAAACAAAACAAGAACAACAACAAAAACATCTTATCCTGGTCATTCTGGTGCGAAATTTTTAAAAAGAAATATTACTTTTGAGTAGAGCTCCTAATTAAGGTGAAATGAAGGTGGGAATAAAAAAGAAAAGTCCTTTTGCAGAGATGGCTGCACATGCATGTTCTTTTGCTATAAATGACAAGAGACCATGTTAAACATAATTCTTTGCATGCTACTGAATCACATATTGAAACTTAACTGCATGAGAGTGGCGTACTAGAATGAGGCAGGTGTTAAAGAAATAAAAATAGGATGCCTTCAGGTAGTTTTCTTGTAGAATTTAGATCAAGTTGCACTTAGTTACAAAGTAGACCTGTCATTCAGACACTGAATTGCTCTCACAGCTGGATCAATCAGGATTAACAACTAAATGAGTGCCTTACTTAGAACATTGTAAGCAATATCTTTAGTACCTATAATATATTCTCATGCATTTTCACTAATAACTGCAGATGCAAAATTACTAAATAAGATTATGCATATAGAAGTTTGCATTGTTTCCTTTAAGGAATTTAGATGTCATCTAATTAGCCTGGAAAAAAATAAACTGTTTTTTTTTCTACTTCTATTTTTGAAACTAGGGGTGTTTTATTGAAGGGTATTCCACTTCTATAAAGTATATGACAGCACTGTAAGGGTAAGTACAGTACACAAGGGTGGGAATCAGCATGGTAAGGCATGAAAATGCTGGCAGCTTGCAACTTCTCAGAACTATTCCAAATATTCAATTGCAGAAAGCAGACATCTGATTCATTTTTAATCAAATACCACTGAGAAACATTAATAAGAAATACCATCACTTGTTTATTGATATCTACTCAATAGGCATGTCCTAAGGCAGAAAGAAAAAATGTAATTACTGTAAAGACTGTAATTACAGTAAAGAAGATGATCTTATTGCATTGTATAACTCATTACCAAAGGCATCAACAGCCTAGGCTTAGGACTTGTAAAAACAATGTAACATGAGGATAGCCAGCCCATGGAAGAAATCCCAAACTTTAGGCCAAGTTCATACATGAAATCTTAAGCTATATATAAAAATGAGAAATATATCTATCACAGGTTTATTAAGTATTAGAGAAGATTAGGCAATCTATATTCCACTATGTATGGAACTACATTCAGCAGTGTAAGGAAATACCAATTCCCTAATTCCATTACAGTATTTTTATGATATTTATTTCTGACAGGAAACATTGTGACTTCCGCATGCAAAGCACATTTTAGAATAGGAATAGGTTGTGCAAGTTTTAAACCGGATGACTGTACTCTGACAGACACACACCAGTACTTCTGAGAAACAAGCAAACTGTGGAATGAGGTGTCTAAATATAAATCATAGTTCACCTCACAAGAAATATTAAACTTCAGTAATTAAATATAAGCCTTTCTTTTCCAATTCGAAATTTCTCTGTGTTATTAATTCATCTTTGTTACGATTTCTTTTGTTTAAATAATTTTACATGGCTTTTACCATGGAGATCTGTGACATTTGGAGGAGGACAATTTTTTTTTTCCCCTCCCTAGTCCAAGATGACAGGTTCAAGTTCAGTTTCACTGCCATCAGGCACTGGAATACAAATTCCAGGGAAATATGAAAATCACCTTGGAGAAGGGAGTGGGTTGTTGTACTTTTTAACACCAAATTCAAGCAATCCACACCCCTGCAGCTTGAGAGAGTTTGCATAAACATATTATCATAACAATACCCTACCCATATTTTTCATTCATTTTCAAAAAATCCTTTATGAATGGGAGACAAGGAATTATTGCATTACTTACCAGCACTTTCTAATGAATGCATCACAGATAATTTCTGGAGAAAGGTACACGACTTCTAAAATTTATGAGAACAGACTTAGATGTGAATTGTACTATAAGCAATGAAATCCCTTGTAATATAATATATTCAACTATTAATAAATCAAGATATCCAAAACTGATGTCATAACAGCCTGGCTCAATTCCTTTACACACATTATTTACAAGTGTTTACAAATAATTTGTATTAAAATACTCCTACCTATAAGCTGTGGATAAAATCCTGGCAAGGTATAGTTTCAGGTGCTTGGCATGCCCCTACAATGGGTGTTCAAAATGCAACAGTACCAGCAATATGGCATACTTTGTTACATGCTATTGCTAAAATACATCTCTGGTGTATTTTGGAAAGGAAGAAATTTAGTTTTTATGAAATGAAAGTGTCAAGTGAAATGAAGTGTCAAGTCAGATGCCTTATCTCTTGCACGATCACACCACTGTACATAGCAGAAATGTAGAATTATCTTCTTAAAAAATATTCTTAGTAAAATTACAAACACCTGAAGTGTAATGTTTAATTTTTGTGTCAATTGCTGCATGTGTACTAAATTACAATTCCTAACTAATCAGTTTTAAACTACAAGTTGAATGGCTATAATGCACTATAGCCTTTACCTGGAGTACCATGACTTTCTACATAAAAAATACCTGCATGCAGCACCAACTCAGAGTTTTGAAGTAAAATTTTAAAGTAATGGCTCCGAAACCATGTCTTCACTCAGGCTCAAATGAGGAAACATGCAACCCATTAGCTGAATTTCTGTTATCTATTATTAGAGAGGGCACCTATGCCTGCAACCCCCTGGAAACACTTTCCCCTGTAACTCTAGACAAGAGCTGATTTAGGAACAAAGCACGCCCTGATGGACAGCCCAGACTAAACAAGAGCTCTGCAGCAGGCCTCAGGGGGACCAGTGCAGGGAGCTGGAGACTCGGGGGCCAGAAGCTCTTCCCACCACATTTTTAGCTATGCAAACTATTTTAGCAAACGTGATCAAATCTTACACTTCAAGCAATGTAAAATGATTACCTAATCATCAGAAATAATTCCCTTTTCAATCACACCTACTAATAAAATCTGTAGTTGTGCACTAAAGGGAAGCACTGCAGGGCTTACAATAGCTCTCTACCATTTCAAAGCACTACTTTTTTAATGGTTAATTCTATTTTTATTTTTAAATCATGACAGATAACGTAGATTTGCTTGGAAAAGTAAAGCATCTACACTTCCGGCATACCTGGGAAGGAAGCCCTGTGGCTTCATTAGTGTGTCCACATTTTTGAACTTACACATAAGAGCCGCACACTATGAGGTTCCTCAATTTAGTTCAACTAATTAGTGGTTTGTTATTACATAAAGTCATTTGATTAATACATTAAAATTAAACATATGAGATCTTTTTGAAGCATGCAGGAAATTAGTGCTGCCTCCCCCTGCCAAGTTTGCTCATTTGAGATTCTCTCCAATGTCAATCTATGGATAATAAGAGGTGAAACAAATGCTTCTTTGCAGAGATACTGGGTTGTTAAGAAAGGGAGAACATACGGGGATGCTGGTTGATTTTACTATGGAAACAGTTGTTTATATTCTGTATTTTAAATCATGTGGAGCAACACCAAGTCTATTTAGACCGTATATCTAAGAGGTTTCAATTCCGTAGAGGCCATCATGAACAATTTGCTGCTTCCTTTTTTCCTGTCACCCTGGCACTATAACCAGTCATTATAAGCTCTAATGAAGTTACAGCTTCTTATCCCCCTGATTAGAGATCCTTCCTTCTCTCTTTCATTAGTTCCACTGACCCACTAATTTTACTCATTATCTTTTTCACAGAAAAAGTAATAGCAGAACACCAAAAGACAGTGGGTTCCAGATTCCTTTGCTGTTGCTCTTAAGAGAAGCAGGTCAGCAAGCACAAGGCTAAAATATATACTGCCATGGTAAAGCAGCTGGGAAGAAGTTTGTATTTGCTGCTATGGATCCTGATATTATTCTGCCAGCAATGATTTAAGATATTTGGAGTCTCCAGGCAGCAGAGAAAAAGTCACCTGAGAAATAATTTCTATTTTAAAAATGGGTAAGGGCACAAACATGGAACTTATTAACAATACTAATTTCTTATTGCTCCATTTTACATTACTTTTCCAGAAAGGCTCGATGCAGTGAAATCTGAAACAAAAATTGTGAAACAGCTTATAGGGGCTTATTTCACTATTGGGGAAGGTGTGAAAGTACACATGGCTGAACAGATATGGATTCTTCACAAAAAACCTCTTTGAATTTTTTGGTTCTCAGTATGGATGTCAAATGAAATAAAACAAAAGGGTGGTTGCCTGAGAAAGCTGCTAGGAACATCAGTATTGTGCACAGTTGAGAGCAATTTGCCCTGTAGCATTTCATCTACATTACTGAAGGACCAAATTGAGGGAAGGCTAAGAAACAGCAGGAACAGGAAAAAGTCTAGACAAAGGATGCCATAAAAGATGCCTCTTGTGCTCTCTGCACCATTTACAGTGATTGATTTGTGCTGCCACTTTACCATGTTTTTTCTTGACAAAGAACAAATAAAAAAAGGCTCCAACAAGAGCAACCACCTATCCCTAGAGAGCCTTTTGATTAAGCCTTCTACTTCAAATCTTATGTACTGAAACCATGTTAATATATTCGCCTTGTCTTATTCCAGTTTTGCCTGATGGTAAGAGATAGCGTTGTCAACAAATGGAACAAACGAAGGCAGCGAGGACCTTCAGATCCAATTTTTTCAATTATACCACATCTTTTCGTAAAATGTTAAGTACAGAACATTTTGCAATGCAGATCCCAAAATCTGAACAGAGTACTCTAACGGAGGCATTGCCAATTCTGTGAAATACAGGCTGCACGTACGGGAATATCCTCTGCAAGATAGTTCCACCTTTTTCTTTGGCAACAGAAAACATACCAGAACTTGGCTACTTTCTTTTTATGAAAGATCTTAGTTCTTAAAGAACTAAGTACTCTTGTGTGAAACATGAGTACTGTAGCTATAGTAAGATGAAATACACATTTTTACATTCAATAAATGTATTATAATCTCCTAAGTGAAAGACGAAATGTAAAAGAATCATTAGGTAACAGGGGCAAATGAGCATGTTTACTTCCAATTCATTTTTAAACAGGTTTTCATTCATATTTCATTAGTCTAACTTGGATGGAACTCACAAAAGCAGTTACTCCATAGTTACTTCATATTCCTTAAAAAAAACATAAATAAGTAAATGTGTGCTTTATAATTCATAAAAATCTTCCTGTAATGACAAGATAGGAATTTGGGGAAACAAAACAAACAGCACTGCTGTATTTAAAGACTTTAAAAGTAATTTACACTACTGGAAACGTTTCCTTCTTTTTAAAACATTAGATTGACATCATTATCATATAACAATCAAAAATGTGATAAAGAAGACAGTTCCCATGAGGTGGATGATAAATGTGTGGTTAACAGGAGCAATGTGCTTCACAATTAGGTACCAAGAAGAGGCATTCTGGTAATGCTCTGTGTGTGACTTGATCTTCACTTGCTAATAAAGTGACATAAAGAATTTAACAATTAGAAGCAGCACTCTCCACTTCAGCAGTCACAGGAGAAGATGCGGCAGTTGAAACAGCCTAAGCAAGACCCTAATACCAAACTTAGCTCTCTCCTGTGTAGTGGATTTTTTCCCCGTGGTCTCTGATTCACAGGCTCTTAAAGGCTCTCGGACTTAGCTAATATACTTGTATGAATCTGAAATCCGCTGTAGATGGGCTGTCTTCAAAAGAAAGCAGGGTGGAAAGCAGGTGTCACTGCATAAATCGTGCTGTTATATAGTCCTGGGCCACAGCTAGGAGTGATGGATACAAAAGCATGCTAGCTTATTTCTTCAGCTGCGCAAGTTCTTCTACTGTTCCTTGCCCCATTGGTGCTCTCAAACCAGCACAGCTACCCCACTATTACCTTGGCTTGTTAAAAAAACAAACAAAAAAAAACTATGAAAGCTATGCATTTTATATGTAAGTGGAACAAAATGCTTTTAAATTCTGACAGTCTTCAACCTCTATTATGCAGGTATGAATCTTCAGAAAAGGTTTCAAAGAATATCTTGGGAATTATATCCTTCAGAAACAGATTACAAGAAGGTGTAACTGAAGGACTCCTGAATAAGTATAGAAAAAATCAGCATTAAAAGGAAACCTTGCTCTGCAAAATTTTGAGTCCTTTGCACAGAGATAAGGATGGTCCAGCCGATACAGGCCACTTGGATTTCCATGGAGTTTGTAATGAATTTAATAAGCCATAGCATAAGATGTAAAACCTGACACATATAAATACCTAACTGAAATACATGGCATAGAGGGTAAAACAAAAGTTAGTTTTCAAAGGAGATCACCAGTGAAGTTTTGCCACAGCCGGTACTAGGCCCTGCAACAATCAATATGTTCAAAAATTACCTGTAAAACAAGGGGTAAAGCACAGGGTAACAGTACTGTGCCAATGATCCAAAGGCCAAGGGCAATATGGCCAAGGTCCAGCTGTGAGGAATCACAGAACCACCTGTATGAGGAAACTGGGCAATACTTAGACTACTGATGCCCTGCTGCAGTGAAGTCTGAAAACCACTGCTACATAATATTTGAAAAAGATTAATTCTTTCCATCATAAAACACTTGTATATGAAAGCTGTCATTTTTTTTTCACCTTAAATTTACTTTATATTTACTTAATTATATACAATACTTTTTTCATTTGGTGGTACTCAAAGTCTACATTCTGATTTGGTACATCTGATCGTAGAATAACCCATTATCTAAACTGACCAGAGATCTGTAACATGATACATGACCATAACATCCGAACAAATACTTGAAAACTGGTATTAATTGAAAACAAATCCCTACTATTTATAGTTCCTGGCATATCTTCCTTTATTGTTGTGACTATGTTTAAAAGTATTTATTTATTGTTTTTTAATTTTCATTTTTTGATGTCAGAAACAGCAGATTGAATTGAAAATAGAAGACTTTGTGAAGTCTGTCAATAAATGAAACAGTTATGGTAAACATAATTTCACGATTTCATTTTTACCTAGTGAAAATTAAAGTAATTTATTTAGATGGAGACCGAGACAACTGCAGGAAGATAATATCTCAGTAACAAGTTATTAAAGAAACTGGTGCAGATCTTTAAGTTATGAGCAAGCACATGCTGACTGAGAAATAGTGGCTTGGAAAAGATAAAAACACAGTAAATCTTACTCTGTTGGTAACCCATCTGACATAATCCAAATTGTGTAAATTAAAATAGCATATGAATAGCAAAACTACCTATTCAAACAAGACAAATTCACGCCTGTGGAAGCTAGTAAGCCAAAAATAACTCATGTCATTAATTTGGAGAGTGATACCAATGCTCCATATTAAGATCCATCTACCGCAAACCTGCTACCATTGTTGGCAGCATGTTTCAGGACAAGAGTAATTTAGAAGTTGGAAAGTATGTTATAATAAGAAAATTAACTCATACTGTATCTCAGGGGACTCATTGCCATCATCAGAGAAGTGAGAGTTATGGATTGGATTTACAAGACAGACATTCTTGCTATAGTTTATAAAGCTAATTGTGAATAGCACAAATAAATACAGTGAAACTCATTGCTCTCATCTCATGGGGAACTAAGTAGACAAATACAGTATCTCCAGGCTATAAAGCATGCTTAATCTGCGCAAACCAATGGATCTGAGGAAGAAAATATGAGCAGCAGAAAACAAAAAGCCACTGATGAGCAAAGCATAGGGTTACTGAAGTGTCTATTTTCATCTTTGCTTGAAATAAATCATGTTTTGCAAATTTTGAGAGAAAGAAGGAATGATGAGGAAGGGCAGTAGAAAAATAGGGAGACTACTAATCGTTAAAATACATTTTCATTTTCATTCAGTGAACACTCCGAGTTGTCTTCTGTATGGAATTACACAAACACAAAGTAAAATCTATTGAATCCTCAGGTAGAAGAAAAGACATCATCCTAAAAATGTGCACTTCCCTGTTTTAAGTTATAAATATGGTATTTTTAAATATCCTTAGAACTATTTTTTAAACTTACTATTCCTCTACATGCATACTAGTAGTCCATACTTCAACTTACTGCTTTTAACAGGGTAAGTATAATGTTAAACTTTATTTATAGGCAAAACAAAGCTCTTACAGGCCATCACTATGATTAAACACAGTTAAATTAATCAGAATCAAGAGAGAATGAGCTTACCCTTGTTTGTAACTTGGAGAGTGGAAATTCCCTTTGGAATACATATTTCTCATAATTTCAGATCACGCTTGACCTCACCTGTTTTGTTTAACCAAACCTATTAATCAAATACATCCCGGAGGTAGCTAACGATCTTCCAGAATTCTAATAGAAGCAGAAAGTCAAGGGCAGCGTGAATTGATCCACATCACCTACCTTATTAAGTTTACAATGCTGGCAATGCTTCCCTAGCTTTACTCAGAATTGCAGCTCAACCAGTTACTTTAAGACTGCTGCTTAAGAATTAAAACAATTTCACATACTAACACCTATGGACCAAATAACAGATTTTTTCTCAGTGCAATATAACCCTTAAAATCTGTAAGTTCTTTCCATCATATAGAAAATTAACAGAATAGCTGAAGTAATCTTTTATAAACATCCCTGAAACACATAACCACCCTCCCACTGGCCATTATTGACTAATTTTGTTATCTGATTATTATTATTATTATTATTTTAGAAATAGTGTTTTATCAACTCTTCCACATAAAGTTTTGCTATCATTAGGACTTAATTTCCTAGGTGACATCACATTCAATTTTCATTATTCACATGCTTAAGCAGAATTTTGTGCTCCTACATGTTCAACATGTTGAAAAGACATGCTAAAAAGAGCATATAAAAACAATGTAAAAGAGCAACTCAGCACTTCTGTCCATCACAGGCCTCACGAAAGAACACAGGCAGATACAAGTCGTTTTCAAAGACAAAAATGAGAAATAATACTTCCAATTCTGTCTTTACACAGAAAAATCTTAGCAACCACTAAATCTGAGATCCTTTGCTACAACAGCTACTCCTAATCAAAAGGATGAATTTGCCCCATATATATACACACACACACACACACATATATATATATACACATATACATATATATATATATATATATATATATATATACACTTTAAATTTGTGATTAAAAGGATTGGAACATCTTTCATTAGCAGAGATGGGCAAAAACAGATTTACCAGCTCAGTTCCCACCCAACACAAAGCGTCAAGGGAAGTGGAACTTTCAACTTGGGGCATTGCTGCTTTCATGAATATAACTGCTGTCCCACAGCAGACAGTTAGAGAAGGAGGAGGAAACATTACCTTTCAGTGTCAAGGGATGAATGTCTACTTTATCACAGAGATTAATTAATGAGTTTGAGACTAACTGTGGTGTTAGTTACCACACAGATTGCATTTTTTCCCCTAAACACAAGAATAGATTTGAAGAAAAGATAGTAGAAATAGCTGATGTGTTAATATATAGAAATATACACATATTTCATACTCAACAACATATTGGTACAAGACAATTTTCTGATTCAGGAACCTACGGGCATATCTGCTGTTGAGAACTGGGATATACCTGGTAGAAAGAGGCATCAATGGCGGACTTCACAATTTCTTGTATCCATGCTCACCACACTTGTAATAGCGCTGTTTCCCACCTATCTCAGGAACACCGTGAAGAACACAGTGATGATTAGATAATGAGCCAAATGAACATGTCAAAATAGACAAATTTATTTTATATCCTTAGAGAAAAAGCCATATCATATTATGTATAGTATATTCTACCCAAAGAACCAATCACCGGAGAAACAGTTTTAATCTACCCCCAAATGTTCTAAATGGATCTGGTTGAATATCATTCTCTTCTCTCTCCACCGTTATGAAGCAAATGATTCTTGCTATAGTAGAAAAGCTTTACTAATAAAAGGCACTATAAAATGCTTTGTAAGCAAACAAAAAGTAGAAAGCTGATGTCAGTCTCCACTGAAGGTTTTTCTACAACCGATACTCCTCAGCCAAGAACACATTATCTCTGGCTGTCACTTGCTTCATCCTTGGCCTGTAGAACTGTATTCATCTCACGTGAAATCAACTGTCTTGCATGGTCATAGATGAAGGTGCAGTTGCTGATCTCGTTGGGAACTACAACTGCTGAACTAACAGAGACTTTGCAGAAACAAGTCTGAGCTCAATTTGTGTTGTGTAGCAGCACAGGGATATCTAAATTAGTAGTGTTGCTGAAGCACAGCATACTCTGGGCTGGTCTGTAAAGCCCTACCTACGAAAATCACACAAAATCACAAAGGTGGTTTTATCAGACTTAAAATTAGGAGATATTTAGCGCTTAGAACAGAAAGTGCTGTAAGTGTCTTTGTTATCAGTAAAATAAATAAAAATCAATCCAACAAACTTGGATTGAATTAAGGTATGCAAATAACCAAATCATTAAAGGTTACAAGAAAAAGGTTACAAGATTCCTATCTCTGTGTCATATAACATGGTCAGTGAAAACTTGCAAACTAAAAATTATCCATTCAAAAATAATTTCCAGTATTAAGTATTGACATCCAGTTTCTGAAACAAGATAATACAGTTCTTTATGTATTACTCAAAGCACAAATAACTCTTTAATGATAACAAAGCAGTTCTAGGCTATTGGAGATTCCTGAAACATTCCTCCAAGGAAAACTGAAAGACAGCATGATTAATGATTTAAATTGACCCAAGTACAGTGATCACAAGTATTTTAATTTGTGAGAAAATCATATCAGAAGCTGTGCTATTCTAAATTGATATAATGCAATTTTTAGAATCAAAGGAAAAGTAATCAAGTTACAACAAAGACAATAGAATAGGAATGTGCACAGAACTAAAGTAATGTCACCCCCAATTAATGTCCCCTGCTAGCAAATCTATTAGCTTTGCTGCTACCAGGACCCCATGAGGATGCATACAAATAGAGCACTGGGGACATTAATTACACATGGCAATATTTATGTAACTAGTATACTCATTTTTATAACTGAACAACAAAGTTCCATTAGCAATTCAATTTGCATCTTTTACCAAGGTCTATAACAAAAATCTTAAGCAAATTATGGCATGTGTCGTTAGTAGAAGTTCACAAAATACCACAAAACCAACACAAATAATCTGCATGACCTCAGCATCACTGGCTGTGGCTGTCTTCACGATATTTTGTAACCTCCTGAAAATGACCACCTCATCACTACTATGCAGCACACACAACCCTAGCAGCAATGCGGGCATCAGCTAATGCTCTGAACTTCTCCATGAAAGCTATCTGAAAAGAATTATCTCGGTGAATTTTGTCCTGAAAGTGTTTTTAAAGTATCACATATTTGCATCTTCTGTATTTCTACTGAGGACAAAAGCAAAACAAAGTAAAACCATTCCATGTATCGCTTTACTTGTGTATCATTTTCACGAATAAAGTTTTTTTGAAAAAGAAATCCCACTTTGGAAAGGTGAAAGTGACTTTAAATTTCTTATCAGTTTCAGTTCTGCCCTTAACTTGCACAACAGGTATTTGTATTTCTGATCTGCAGCCCCAGGCTTGTTCTGGGAATTCAATAGCTGGTTAGTGACAAACTGTTGCACTCCAATTTCTTCTCCGTGTACATTAATGAACTGTTTGGTGGTGCCGTCTCAGCGAGATGGATACCGTATACTTTTCACTGTGTATATCATGCACCGATGCATTAAACATCATTTATGATTTTATATTCCACAAAAGGCATTATTATTTCTCCTTGCAAGAATACTACTGAATTTTCCCAAGAAGAAATGAGTCTTGTAACTCTTCATTTGCCTTTCTGAAGCCTCATTTCAGGGTATCTATTGTACATAAGTAAGCAGGCAGATTTTAAATATGAACAGTCCATTCAGCGCGGCTTAAGGTTTGAATGTCTGCATTTCTCCATTACAGAATCTTTAAGTGTGAAATTGAAAAGTAAATTTTAATATTCTTAGTCAGTGAAATTTATCCAACAATGTTAGATTGCAAAGAACCTGATTTAAAAGCATAGTCCTACAAATAAACAAAACCTTATTACTATTGCCTGCCCTTGCCTAAATGGTTGGTACAGATTTAATTAATTAAAAATAAAATACATTTTTAAGAACAAAAGAAGAGAAAGCAATATTTGCTGTTCTGAAAATATACACCTGTCCTAAAGGTGTATATTTAAAATAAATCTGTCCTGAAGGATTTTGTCACATTCCTACATGTGGGGTTATATAAGGTTGAAAATAGATTTTGATAGATATAAACCAATAACAAATTGGATTCATTCTATTAAGACTCTGGTTCACAGATATATTTGATAAAGTTAGGTCACTGACTGAAATTGTGATATACAATCAGTGCCCGGGAAAGTACAGACACTACTATTTTGTGAATGACCTGGCATAAAATATAAGTTTTTGTTTTAATTTTAGGTTACAATAAATTTGTCTTTTTGAGTTAAAGCACATCTTTAGAATCATAATTTATTTATTTTTTTGCTCTGATTATTATTTCTTTTTTTTTTTTTTTTTGGTGCATTCCTTTTCAATAAACATTTTAACAAATTCCCTGACAGAAATTTTGCCACTTACCTTCTTTTGTTTATGAAATATTATGGAAAGCAAAGTTTACAGTTCAAGCTTACCAATTTGCACACTATATATGAATTAGAGTACTTAATCGGAGAAAAATAATTTCAAAAAAACAAATCAAATGATTGATGTTCCAGGCTATACAACTTTAATATCAAATTCTGAATATTAAATAATTAAATGCATATAGTGAGGTTCTGCAAATAATTCCATGGGTAAAATATGCTGGCATAAAAAACTCATTGACTCATTAACTGAATGTTAAGTAAATCCATACTAATCAGTTAACAAATAGGATACTTTTCTCAATTTCCCATCAAAAACTACTTTCTATCAATTGCTTATATCCTACACATATCTAAATTATGGATTTTCCACCATTAGTCTTAATTTTCCTACCTTGCTAATACAACATTTTAAAGAATTTAACACCAAATTCTACTATTGAAGAACAGCGTACTGTAAATATTATGAAGATTGTTTTACCTCTAAAGCAACATAGAAGAACATATTTTGAATGCAATTACTTATCTGTGTATGTCCGGGGCATCTCCTAGTTTTTAATATATACCTAGATTGGTATCGGATTTCTTAACATATTCTACTAATGCACTACAGAAAGCTTTCCTAACAAGCCTCAGTGAAATCATTGCTCTGCCAAAATTGCAAGTAAGTTCAGTGACTGAAATGTATGGAATGCAACAACGAAATACACAAAAAACATAACGAGGGAGTACACGACACTGAGCTATCAGCATATTCACTCATCTCTTCATAGGGTGGAGACTATGCACCTCATCCAAAATAGTCTATTAAAAGTTGCACTGCCGACATCATCCTAAGGCTTCTGCATTGTACCTAAGGAAGTCCAACCATATCTGCTGAAAACTGCATTTGTCACAGGGTAGGGTATTGCTAAAGCCTTCTGCAACAAGGTCTTGATGGGTGAGGGCAGAGCAGAGGATGTTAGTTACCTCAGCTTTAGTAACGCTTTTGACACTGTCTCCCATAACATCATGGAGAAGCTGGCAAAGTACAGGCTAGATAACAGGACAGTGACATGGACCGAAAACTGTATGAATATCTAAGCTCTGAGGGTGGCGATCAACGGCACAAAGTCTCTTTAGAGGCAAACCACTCGTGGTGTACCGACAGAGGGGACAATAACGTGGCCAGTACTGTTCAGCCTCTCCCTAATGATGGGACAGCATGCACCCTCAGCAGGTTTGCTGATGACACAAACATGGGAGGAGGAATAACCGCAAGCACCACTATATACTGGGGGCTGACATGCTGGAAAGCAGCTTTGCAGAGAAAGACCTGGGGTCCTGGTGGGCAAGAAGCTGACCGTAAGCCAGCAGTCTCATGATAAGAAAGGCTGATGGCATCCTGCACTGCATTAGGAGTGTTGCCAGCAGGTCGAGGGAGGTGATCCTGCCCCAGTACTTGGCACTGGTGAGGCCTCACCTGGAGTGCTGGGTCCAGTTCTGGGCTCCCGTGCAGATTTGAAGAAAGATATGGACCTATTGTTGTGTGTCCAGTGCAGGGCTACAAAAATGTTTAGTAAACTGGAGTGTCAGTCACATGAGGAGAGAGAGAGTTGGGACTGTTCAGCCCAGAGAAGAGACGGCTCAGGGAGGATTTTATCCACACTTATAAATACATGATGGGAGACAATGAAAAAGAGGGAGACAGACTCTTCTCAGCGATGCTAGGATGAGAGGCTATGGGCACAAATTAAAATGCATGAAATTCGAGCAGAACGTGAAAAACGCTATTTTACTATGAGTTTGGCCAAACACTGAAACAGGTTGCCCAGAGAGGCTGTGAAGTCTCCATCTGTGGAGATGCACAAAACCTGCCTGGGTGTAGTCCTGGGTGACCAAGTTTAGCTGACATTGCTTGAGCAGGGAAACTGGATGAGTTGATCTCAAGAGGCCCCTTTCAACCTCAACCATTCTGTAATTCTATAATCACAACTTGTCAGATATAATGGAATACATGAATGACGAATGAGCACAGTTTTTTATTAAATGCTTCTTGAAAAAAGCCACTGTGCAGGGATCAGGCCCATCAGTATTGAAGACCCTTTGCAAATTCAGGCAAATACATCTTCACGCAGTTGCTGTACAGACTTCCGTGACATGTTACTGACCTTTGCAATCTGCTTCTGGAGGGAAACGAATCGTGATATCAAAGGCTCATGAAACAATAACAGCATGGCTGTTTCTTGGTTATTTCAGTGGTATGCTGTCAACAGCAGGGTTTATGAGCCTGATGAATGTGCGTTCATGCAGAATAGGGAAAAGGCCACATTTGCATTGAAATTCAGTTTTTAATTGTCCTTATTCTTTATTGATGCTTGGTGAATTGGATCTATAAAGAACCATTTTTAAGCAGAATGAAACTTGACAAATAATGTAGCTGTGTAAACAATTTCAGCAATTATGGCAGCAATTATTCTCTGTTCTATCTCTTGGTAGCTTTAAAAAGGGGAGAAAAAATGTGAGACCAGCTTTAGAAACCCTGTGGAGATCACAGCATCTTGAAAGTCAGAGAAGCCAAATATCAAAATCTATACGACATAGGTTTAGCACAATAAGATAAACATTGTCCCTACCCTGAAGTTTTAAAAAGAAAAACCTTTCTTATTTAGATAAATCAATAGACTCAAATTAATTAAACATGTAGGAAAAATGCCACCCACGCAAAAACTTGAAACAAGAGCAGACAAAGTTGTGCAGTCACAAAACATTATATGCCACCCTATTATTTATACAACTACTAGAAATCATACTGCCATTATTCTTTCTTCAAGCTCTGTTAGGAAAATCAATCATTGCTTAGGATAATAATAAGGACACACCAGCAGCAAGAGATTAACTCTTCAGATAAGTTTTGCTGTCTTCTGCCGAGGTCTGGTTACACAGCATGTCTTTTATTCTGAAATTACTGACATTTTCAGTGCAGGAGGAGAGGAAATTTGTTTTAGCTGCAGTGACACTGCTGAGAGTATATTTCCTAAAAACACAGGTATACTGTATACAGTATACAGCAGAGATCTGATTATGATAATATTCCTTCCTGGACCTAAAACTCATTAATCATCTGGTATCCAAAGTGCACTAACTGTTCCACCAGAGCACTACTTGCCAGTTTCTCATTTCCCTCTAACTACAAGGGGGGCCACTGGGAGTGTTGTCACACACTGACTCTGAAAAGCAGAGACCTGAGCACATCCCTGAATTCCACCTCAGAAGAGAAAGCTTTGAAGCCATTTAGAAAGATGACAAAATGTTGACCATTTACTTTAGAAACTTAAAGTGCCATACAGAAGACACATGTAAAAATGCAGAAAATAAAACAATAAAATGAATCTTGCAAGAAGGAAAAATGCCTATGAATTCAGAAACAAAATGCAGTAGCTTTAACAGATGAACAGCAACAGAAAAAGTATCTTTATGACTACAAAAGGAAATGTTAATACCCAGAGAGAACGAGTTATTGTTGAGAAGCTAATAATAATTTATGAGATTCTTGTCCTCTGTCTTTGCTTTCCTGAAGCTCATACTTAGGAAATGAAGGGAAATATTTTCATTATCTGGCCATTAAGAAGATTCAGAGAGCTGCTAGACACAGAGAATGGTACATCTTACCTTGCAAACCAAGACTAAATATATCAATTAATGCTTAAAAGGAAAATATGGAAGCTTTGCCTGTTTTATTTTCCACTCATAGTACTGGAAGTTATGTGGCATTGCCAAGAACGAACGCATGTCAAGGTACACAGCCATTTATTCCAAGATAGTTAAAAGCCAGACTGAAACATTTTTAAAATGTGATGCAGCCTTTTGAACAAGCTATGGCAAGTGAAGCAGAAGTTACATTTACTTTGGTGGGTAACCAACACCACCAAAGATTTGCCCTTCAAAGACACAGAAAGTAAACCAAATAAGCAAAAGGGTGTGGAAACTACAAGCAGGGTCTGCCTTAGCTCTAAAAGTGCAGACAACCACACAAAATACATACAATCATGTGTAATACAAAGCTCTGTCATTTACAGCTAAGACAAAAAGGCAACAAATGGATAATCAGGAAAACAGCACACCTAGTCTGACTAATCAAACAATCATCACCACCAGTAGAGCAGACAGGTATATTGCAAGCATCCCAGCACAGGCTGGTGTTTCAGAAGAGATTTAAAGGAAGATCAGCTAGAGTCAGAAGCAATCTGTCTGCACAGCAGATCCTCACAGAAAGCAATTATTTAGCTCCTAGCAAGACACATCATCAAATCTACTGCTTAGTAAACATGTAACTCGTCAAGAACTAAAAGACTCTTAATATTTAGTGTCAGGCAGCTGATAAATCAGTCACCTCTGTATCTACCCTGGGGACTCATTTTTTCCACTTCTAGAACCCAGTGTGAGGCAGTCTTGCTCTCACCCCACGGCCCGCGAGCATCATCTGGGAGAGGTACCTGTAGAAAAGGGGTACCCCCAAAAATCAGTCAGCAGCAGCTACCTGGAAGTCTGACATTTCTTACCTTTACCCTCAGCACTCCCTTTCTGCGTGTACAGCTCAGAGAACTGTTTACCTTTATATGTCAATATTATTATTAAGTACCTGTTGGGATTAGCAGTAAAGATGTATTTAATTAGGCCATACAAGTACGGACTATTGCACGAGTAAAAACAATCTCTTTAAATCTTGGAGAGCTGATGTATAGGGTAGTAAAATGGTAGAAAATAAAACTTAATGAAGCACAGTTAAATGTATGAGAATGCTAATATTATCAGAGAGTAACAAATAGATTGGAAGATTATGAACATGAGTCTAATTACTGTGATTTTGCATTTTTCATACTGATCAGAAACTTAATCCTAGCTCTCCCACTGTAAAATAAATAACTGGATTTCCTTTTAAGGGGTAAAGAGCTATGCTCTTTATTCAGGCCCACATCTTATTTACTATTTCATTACATTCAACCTGTTTACTGTGATGTCTTATCCCTCCCCTCCAAATCCTACAACATACTGTGAATAGGTTCATTTGAAGACAACCACAATCGTCTTCGCCTCTGATTCTCTTTGAAAAACGCTTTGTTTTATTGTTTGCCAGGGAATACCTTGATGGTGATGCACCAGTTTACAAATCAAGATGGTATTCTTCATGTATGATTTAAAAATAGATTTCTTCCACAATTTCTCATGCAATCAGATACATTCATTGTAATTTGCTAATTTGTATATTCTTAAATGAGCAAAATATTAACACAAACCAAGTGCTAAAAAACCCAGAAAGACAAACAGAAGCCAACTTCTAATATTTAAGCCTTTTGAGGTATCTGCACCTCATTTATATCTAGGAATGTCAGAAGCAAAATACTCATGTAACATTGCATCAAGTACTATTTTTAAAATCAGCTAATTAAGGCTAAAACCAGTAGAGATGGTTGGTGAGAGCAACATGGTATTTATATATTTTTGCTAGATGGCTAAATGAAAGGATTACATAACCACAATACGAGTTGGTGCACTTCTGTTTTTAAAATTAAAGACTAAGGATGGAACATTTTGTACTATTAACAAATATGTGAGGAGAAATCGTAGGAAAGATGATGGATGCTTTTTTCTTTCCTTTTTTTTTTTTTTTTAAGGAACTAGAAAATAAGACATGAAGATATGAGGAGCAACTGAGGGAACTGGGATTGTTTATTCTGGAGAAAAGGAGGCTGAGGGTAGACCTCATCACTATCTCACAATAAAAGAGGTTGCAACAAGGAGGGTGTCAGGTCTCTTTTCTCAGATGACAAGTGACAGAAATGGGGAAACAGTCTCAAGTTGCAGCGGGGAGGTTTACATTGGATATCAAGAATTTCTTCATGAAGAGGGTGGTCAAGCATTGGAATGGGATGCCCAGGAAGTGGTGGAGTCCCCGTCTCTAGGGATATTTAAGAGGCACGTAGACATGGCATTAAGAGACATGATTCAGTAGGTCAGCTGGATGGTGGGACTTGGTCATCTTGAAGGTCTTTTTCAGCCTGTAGGATTCTATGATTTGAGATGTCAGAAAAATTTTTTAGGTGCTGTAACCAGATCACAGCATTCATTTGTGCCCTTAAGAACCACTACTGCCATTTGGATGGTATTCGGTACCTAAGCTATTCCACATAATCACTTTTAGTGTGCTGTAAGATATTCAGGAGATCATGATCTGTAGAAGAATATGACTACAGACGTGGAACTATTCTACTAAGTGTCAGCAATATCTGACTAACCCTAAACAGAGAAAAATTGCAACGCCTTCCTTAAGTGTATGATTTCTATTCTAAAGAATTTATCATGTCAAGTGGTGGCAGTAAGTATCACTAAAATTGATACAATGCTGCCTGCACACAAAAATAAGGAGGAGAACAAGATTCCTTGCAAAGGTGAATTTAAAAGAGAAATTTGTCTTTTGGTTGTCCTATACAAGCAGCCTGAGAGCTCTCTAGTTAACAAAGGAAATGTGCAGAACGAAAGATTTTTTAGATACTGAAAGAATTAAGTCTCTGGGGCAGCGTGCATCAAAACTGAAGTTATCACAGACATTCTAAATTCTAAAATTGTACAGTAAAAATGAAGGCTTTGCATCTCACAGACTAATACAGATTATATAAATATATACTTGCATTGTATTAATTGTATTTAAATAGAATAGATTATCTTGAGCACAGTCCATCAGCACACACGCAAAAAGTCATTTCACAGGAAAATGGGGCTTATGTAGGAAAAGTCTTGTTAAATTGTATTGACCACAAACTGCTAGTATTGTAACTAAATAAGTTACTTTCTCTGATAAACATTCCCTAGAAAATACAGATGCTGTTTATTTTTTGATAATTACAACTTCAGAGAGATTCCTGAAGATGAAAAGATGTTGCTAAGCAAGACTCACAACTAGACTGCGTGTTCAAAAAAAAAAAAGGACCTAGCTACATCTGTCTGATCTCACATGAAGAGTGGAGATTGCTTAGACATGTAATCATTTCTCTCATTAGCTGATCAACAGCAATCAAGACCTGAGAGTTCCTACTGCTTCTTGAAACTCATGGTGTACGTCTGTAAAATGAAACAATACTCACAGTCACTATTTCTGACATACTAGTTAGACTTATAAATGTACAAAGTTGTCCACACACAGTCGTGCTCCAGGGTGAGGAGTATTTAATTTCAAAATTAAGAAATGTGATCCGAGGCACTAAAAGCATTTGCCTGAGAAAGTCTCAGACAACAAGCAAGTCCATCAGCCTGAAAAAGCTTAATATCTGGAGATGGCAGCCAGAGCTCTGAATTTCTTCTTGAAAACAGCACGTTTTCAAGACAGTAAGGCAAAGCAAGTTAGGAGAGCCACTGAAAGTTAGTTGATACAGCAGTTCTAAGCATTTGAAATGTTGCACTGTATTAATGTTACGGATATTATGTTACTGGTATTGGGAAGCCTCAATATAACAACTCTTTCAAAATCCTTCTGAAAGTGTTACTTCATGCATATTATGAACTGTACGCCAACTAGAACAAAGACCTTGGAATATATTTGGCTGCTGCCAAATTCCTAGCTCTTGAATGGTTCCCCAACAATACAAGGGATACCTCTGTTCAGGGGAGGGCCGTGAAGATGATCAGAGGGCTGGAGCACCTCTCCTATGAAGAAAGGCTGAGAGAGCTGGGGATGTTCAGCCTACAGAAGAGAAGGCAGCTCTGGGGAGATCTCATTGCAGCTTTTCAATACTTAAAGGGGGCTTATAAAAAAATATGTAGAGCAACTTTTTGTTTGGGCAGATAATGACAGGACAAGGGGGAATGGTTTTAAACTAAAAGAAGGGAGATTTAAATTACGGGGAAATTCTTCACAGTGGTGAGGCACAGGTTGCCCAGAGAAGCTGTGGATGTCCCAACCCTGGAGGTGTTCAAGGCCAGGCTGGATGGGGCTTTGGGCAACCTGGTCTGGTGGGAGGTGTCTCTGCCCATGGCAGGGGGTTGGAACTGGATGGGCTTTAAGGTCCCTTCCAACCCAAACCATTCTCTGACTCTATGATTCTATGAAGTAACTACTAGCAAGCCCTCTGGGAAATAATAATAAGTACAGAAGAAATCAAATAGGGACTTAAATTGCAGAAAATTTATCTCAGATATATTTTTTATATATTTTTTTATATTTATATTTTATATTTTATATTTATATTTATATTATTTATTTTTTATATATATTTTTTATTTTTGTTTATCTCAGATATATTAAGTAGTTGCTTACAAACTGCGAGAGTAACTGTCCTATCAATCCAATATAAGTAAAGGGACCTCCTTCATTGTCATGATACCATTGAAAATAACATGACATTTAAGCAAAACCACTTACAGGAATCTCTTCAGTGAGTTTATCAGAGGTGTTAGTTGCCCACATTTATGAAATATCCCATTCAGATCAACAGGATTAACTCAGAGTAAAAACACTGACTCAATATTATTGAAGCAAGTGGAAATATCTGGAATCAATAGGAATTTAGTACTGCTAATGAACAGAAAATACTGAGTTACTACGACCAAATACAATGCCCTTGTTTTACATAACATCATTAGCCACCAGTAAATTAGATATCTTTAGAAGTTTCATTAAAATCTAGTACTGCTAAATCACCTTTTTCTTTTTTTTCTTCCCTCTCCAAGGGCACTGACGGAACCCTGCCCTCCATTCACTGCCATGAAGATCTCTCTATTCCTAGGGCTGTATGCAGACCGCTGCATACAGCATAGAGAGAATCCTATAACAATTAGCTCCCATAATGAACATTTCTTTTTCCTGTATTTTCCACCTTTATTCCATTCCATGAATATTATGGTATCAATCATGACAGTTTGTTGTCAGCTTAGACATAAGCAAATACACCAAACTCAAAGCAATTTCTACAGTATCAATTTTAGAAGCTGCTCTACACTTACAGTAATTACAAAAGCAACAGCCTTTTTCCTTCAGAGCACATGATCAAAATGTACTGTTTTGATGTATCTCAGCTATTCAAAGTTTTAATCTTCTGAAGATTTGACTTCTAATTTTAAAGCAAAAAGAGAAGTTCCACAAAACTTTTCAAACTTGCCACACACATTTGACAAATGTAAAAATCTTGCATAGGAAGAATTAGAAGAAATTCTTTTCTATTGTATATTATTCTACTTTCATAAAAACATCTGTTGCCACCCACTATGAAATAAAACAGGACAACTTCTGAGCAGTCATGTCATTCTGGAGGTTCTTGCACAATGCCTAGACTTTAGAGAATCTGATGCTCTGTGATTCTTGGTGCTGTTGGATAACTTAGCAACATGTGTTCCCCACACTCATACAGGCCTGATGTGAAAAACTGAGAAAATTGTCGCTATATTTTGGGACGTTTGTTCTACTGAGAAATTCCTACTGTCACATCTGAAATTTATTATTTTTGAACATTTTTCTTTTAACTTTTACATATGTAGTTAGATTTGCAGTTCCGGCATTTATCTTGTAAGCTGACCTAGTGTTTATTGACAGCATCTTAAATACTGTCACTGCAGTGGTGATTCACGATCATATATCTACATTACACATTTTAAGAGGCATGTTTCCCCCCTCCACCAGAAACACTGAATTTTCACATTGTAGCTAAAACTTGTCAAGTTCCTAAAAATATTTGCTTGTTCCTTCTGATTTGACATTTACTGTGATCACCAGCAGTAACCGACCTTGAAGGGGAAGCATGTGCCACACTCACTGTTACATCATCGTAGATTAGGCTGGGCCTGGCAAGTTATCATCAGCATTTTTTATTTTTTCTTCAGCTGATTTCTAGTTACTTAACTGTATCTAAGAATATAGAAAGTCCAGTTTCAAACATGGCTTGAAGATCATTGGCAGTCCAGAGAATCACTGCTGGAATTAAACCCTTCCTATTAGCCAGGTTTCAATATCTGCAATTCCCTTGATTAAGCAGCTTTGTCCTTACAAGGTTTAGGTGGAAAAACAAGGGCTATTACACAAGGAATTCAGATTAAATGTTCAGTCATGCAAATGAGTAAATGGTTTTGCAGAGTCAGAACACTGAGGACCATGTTGACCACCCTGACTTCTGGATGACTTTGGTTACTCAACAACTGCAGTGTAAACAGGGGAAGACAGAGAGAGAAAGGAATAGAAATTTTTGTTTTCTACAACTCAAGAAAACTAGGCTCCATACATTCTTGCACCAAGAAGTACACTCTGCTACTCTCCATTGCAGGAAAATCACAGTGTAATTGCACTAATTATAGAAGGACTTAACAAAATAGAATTTATCAGTGCTACAGTGTGTCTGATTCCAGTTTAATTCTTAATGTTCTTAAGCCATGCAAATCAAGAGGAAAAAACTTTATTTTCCTATCTTTCTGCATTCAGGCTTCACTTCTTTTTATTATGTTATTTTGGGAATCTTCATACTTACTGGGTAAATATAAGCCTGCAATGCTTCTGAATAAATAAATAAATAAATCAAGCAAGGTCTCTGCTTCTCCAGGTAAATGAGTGCATCCATCTAAAAAAAACTAACGGCTTGTAAAATATGAATGAACAAATGAGAGGACATTTCCAATTAACTTCCATAATAATCAAGAAATACTTTATCTTGCTCATTTTGCATCCCTTGGAAATCATCTGCACTGCATAAAGGCTGGACCCACCATCTGGGAAGTACTTTGCATCCTCTTAATGGGATGTTTTAATTTCAGAAGATTCAGTCTATAACTCCGAACAATTCAGATTCTCTACTTCATGAACATCAGGGGCAGAATTTAAAGACAGAAGTATTAGAAACCCAAGGCTAATTGATAACATTAAGACTTGAAATCTAAGCTACCATTAAGCTTCATCTGCACAAATACAACTCCTAATACTGCATCACTTTGCTTACCTAGTGACATTGAAAACATAAGAAAAATAACAGAAGATTGAAGTGCAAACCAGTGAAAAAAGGCCGTTTTATACATTTTATTTAAATGTTAACTGTATATTGAGGCTGTAATACTTAAGTCAGATTAGTTAATTTGGTAAGAAGCCTTATAAACACTTGTAAAGTACGTGTATAATGCATTTAAGTTACGGAGCCTAAGAAAGTGACTCAGTCTAATAAGTAAACAAGTATTTCAGTATTTTTAAACAATAGCTAATAACAGTGTGTCAAACCCACGCAATCTCTATTAAGTGAAAAGGGATAATGTCAAAGATCTTTCCCCTAATTAATTAGGGCAGAATACTCAGTAGAAGTGCATATGCATTTACACGTGCAGGACTCAAGTTGAACTCAAGTACTATGAATTGTGGGAGACCTTAGAGTCACCTCTGTAGATTCACTTTCTTTCACTGAAAGTATTAATATTTTAAAATATTTTGTTTTTATCAGGGGACCTTTTACATGATACAGAGATTGGTATATCGTAATACTATGATTTTCTGACTATTAAAAAAAAAGAAAAATAAGTAGTAAAGAAAGTAAGTGAACTGGAACCAAAGATGATCTGAATTAAATATTTTGTAGCTGTTAACGTTTTATAGTGTTATAGAATTTTTAAGTATTATAGAATTGGTTTTTAAAACCTTTCTTGAAATGTAATCACCACCTTGCCATTAACCATTAAAGCTGGTCACTGAAAGGTCCTTTTGGATTATTAGCAAGAGTGGATATAGCATTTGATTCACAATCACGGATTTACAGATATGACCTGACATAATCCTGTAATCTTCCTACTATATCTACTAGTTAATAAACAGCAATTAAAATCCTGGAAATTTTTGGTTGTTTCTGACAAGAAAAAAAAAAGTAAAAGGAAAAGAAAAAAAAGAAAATGAAACCATAGAAATAATTAGGGCAGAAATGTGCTTAATTTTTGTTCTTTTTCCCCAATGTATGTATGCTACACAGGTAATTTAGTATCAATTTTATAGTAAGAAAACAGAAAAGAAATAGAGCTTATTTCAAATTTGCCTGCAGGTTTTATTCATTAAAAAAGATTTTTTTGTTTTGATGATATCCCATTTTCATAGCAGTAGATGCCTCTGTCTGAAGAGATTAGTGGCATCTTTTCATTAGTGAGATGCATGTATTAACAAGATGGTAAATAATACTAGCTGGACTGCATTTCAGAAGAGAAGGTCCGGGTATTAAAATATTTGCAGAACCTGTTCATTTACAGTATGCTAATAACAACGTTTCCTTAGGTTAATAAACAAACATTACATTCCCAACTTTAACCCCCCAATTCTTAAACTTAAAAATATGCATTCCTGAGTGACTGACTTTGAGGGTACATTCCCCATCTCTGGTGATATTTGAGCAACTGTGGACAAAAGACCTGAAATCCAGCAAGGGGGATCAAATAGATGGCATATAGCAGCAGAACACTTTACCCATCTCAGCTTCCACTCGAAGATGTCATGAGAGCCTTTAAATTGTTTGATAGTCAATTTCTAGAAGTATCTTCTGATGAAGATAATGCTAAAGCCAGCGTAATTTTAAAATCATGGTTTTATTCAAGCCTTTGATTTAATCAGGAGGTGGTAGACATCAGAAGCAGTATGGAGGGGGAAGGAGATCTCATTTGGTCTAATCCTCCCACTATGTAAGCAATTCAAGCAGGGCACATATTGTAACCTAAGGGATGTAGGTAAAGGAAAGAAGTGACGTAGTATTGCCTTCTGTTCACCTGACCATATACATATCCAATACAGACAGGGATATGACAGTGGAAAAGCCATTAGTAATGTATGTTCTTGTATGATATTTCTTCTAACTCAGCTAAGCCAATGCTTGGATGTAAAATGTTAACACAGAAAATTGGGAATTAAAATTTGCCACTTTAATATTAGAGAATATTGTCACAGGAGGAGAGATTTGAAGGATCCAATAGTCTTTTCAGAAGGACAATTTTAATTTGAACATTTCCTGAAAAAAATTGAAAAGTGTCCCAGGACTGAAATCCTGATCACATTGACTGTCAGCCGTATAAGAAAGGAGCAAGGGGACAGTAAGCTTTTGCTTCCGGTTTAGGGATAAGTGAATTATCCAAGAGGAGCTATTCTAGGTAAGTTTTCTGTAAATATTAAAGGAGTGCTAAGACAAAATTCTATAAATGAAAAGACTGCTCTTAGGTGATAGTTGAAGCATAATAGATACCAAAAGCATTGAGTGGTTTAAAAAGTGACACCCTAAACACAGTAGGAGACTAGGGTCAGAGAAAGCAAAGGCAAACAGAATTTACCGAGGTTAACTGAAAGTCTGTTCAGCCAAAAATTACAGAGTAGTAAGAGCTTTAAGAAAACAAACATGTACAGTATTTTTAGCTGTGTTTTTCCTCTTAAAAAGCCTTGTCTATTGTTAATATAAACACTGTTATTTCAAAAGGTTTGTCTGATTATTACATATGCCAGTGGCTACAGTCAAGGAGCTCTAAAGACAATCAGACCTTCTGAATGAAAACAGTTGCTACATCATGATACTGTCTACAGTTGACAATATTACATGAGAAAAAAAGGTTCATGTCTGAAAACCTCCACAGATGCATTCGGAGACACATGGAAGGAGACAAAAAGCACAGCTAACCCCATAGCTGGGAAATCTTACATTGTAAGAAACTGCAATCTTAACATTGTAAGAAGTAAAATCTTATCACAAAAAAATAAAATAAATTGAAAGTACTGATGAATAATTTCACAAAACTCCACAATAGCTGTAGATACTTGGGATGGAAATAACACTTACTGTTTGCCATATAAAAACTTTTATGAACAAACATTTGCATTTATGATTTCATTCAGCGCAAGCTGTGCCTCCCTACTCACCTTTCTTTCAAAATATGCCCCAAACCGCCTAAAGCTGAAAAAAATCAATGAATGTGGTAGCTGAGAATAAATGAGCAGCTCAGCTCTAACTTTTTCAACTGTGCTCCAGAGAAAGCATCTGCCAATTGCCTCAACTAAACGGAGAACTTGGCAGTATTTCCTCATCTCACAGTTGTCTAAATAACGAGGTAACATGATGTGTCAGTCTGAACACAATTAATGGAAGCCAGAAGGGAGCGGAAGTTTAGAATTTCAAGGTTTCTCTCTCTTTTTTTTTTTCTTTTTTTATGACAACTCACAGGGATTGCTTTAAGCCTGGCACAAGCACTTTTACCAAGTCCTGCAGCTCTTTGCTAGTATGAAGAATGCATTAGCCACAGATGATTACAGTGTTTTTTTTTGCCATGGAAAAGTTAGAACCCTGACTGACATATATTAGACTTTCTAAAAACCTATCAAGATCCCTCAGCTCTTCAAATCTACACAGGACTGATAACTTTTGGTGCCACTATTAACATCTGAATATTGCCCAGTTTAGATTGTGCTACAAGCTGGAAAAGGCTCTCTCACGCATATTTCTTCAGGGCTACCGATATACATTTTTTATTATACCTTAGCTTTCTTTGTCAAAGTAAACATTTAGAGATCGTCCTCCCCTTTCCTTGTCAAGTATCGAATAAAACACTTGAAAAAGCAAATCATTACCTTTGTGAAAGCACCAGCTTTGTTACTGTCTGGTCTGTCTATGACCAGTTTCTTCCTCTGTGCTGAAAAAGCCAACATGCTCAACTCTACCTCCTTACGTGCAGTTCACAGAGATTAAAGATGTCCCATTTCAATAGCCTCAGAAGAACAGAAAGACCTCGAGGTTCATTACTCTTGTTGATCCTGTCTTATTTTTAGTTCTTGTCATACCTAGACTGCTGCAGATGATATTTAAGTGTTTAGTAGTAAAATATTTTTGACATACTTGGTTTACTTTGTACATTATTTATGTTTACAATGCTCTTTTCTATTATCTATTCCACTCTGTAAGTAAGTACAGGGAAGCTATTATGAAAATAAAACTTTAATATTACTCGATTCAGTGCTGTATAGTTGCAAGAGTCTTATTTTTGGTATATGAGATGTACTCCAAAATTTTAACTCCATAAAAATTTAGCTTCATAAGGTAAAGACCACAGAAAAAGGCACTTAAAAATGTAGTATTTCCCCAAATGACTGGAACATTGCAGATTGCTGATGTGAAACTTAAGAGATATCTATAAAGGCAGTTTCAGGAACCAAAGAGAAAAGATTCACTGTTGGGGACCTGCGGGATAAATACCTGAATTAAAAAAGTCATTTGCCTTTCAAAAGCAAAACCAAAGGAAAAGATTTTTTTTTTTAAACCTGTTCTATTAGTAGCATGATCCAGTGCTAACTGAGTTTAGGGCTTCAGTAAGGTATTTTCTTTTAAGGTAGCTCATGAACAACAAGAACTCCATACAGTTATTCTGAATTATTATTATTTTGTCAATTCTTGCAATATTAGTGAATATACACTGCTGACTACCATCTTTCTACTTAGAAAGAAAAATAGCGTGAATGAAAACTTGCCTTATTTCACATTCGTAAATAAGTATCTATGTACTATCATGGGAAACTGTAGTGTTCATAAAACTTAGCTCTTTGCTCAGTGCATCACCATGAGTGTACAGTTAAGTCAGAGGACAGGGAATTAAAAATTTGGACTCTTCCACTGGATACTTTGCAAAATACCTCTGTTGGTAATTCACCAAATTCTATTTTTCACAGGTTATGTACCTTTCAGAAGAAAACAGTATCATACTAATCCACAGTGGGCCTCATACATTACTGTTAAAAAAGTAATCAGTATACATTGAAAGTGCTTACCAATTATTCTATACAGAGGAAATTGTAATAATATCTACTAATAATGTTCATGGACATTTTCTTGTTATAAAATTCTTTTCAGCATGTCAACCTTATCAAAAATTAATGATCACTACTGAAATTTTTTCCATGTCATGGACTGAATAACATTTATTTTCATTTTCTTATCAGCAGAATAACTTCACAAAATAGTTCAACAGCTCATGACTAACTTGAAAGAAAATATTTCTTTGAGAAAGAAAAACAATTTTCAGCGTATTTGCTTTGGAAAAAAAGAAAAAGCAAAAATCCTCTTGAGAACCTTTGTTTCACAACAGAGAACTGAAACTTGACAGATGTGGGTGAGGCTTCTATCAGAGGGTATTGTTTCCCCCCCGCACTCCTATGTGAATTTTTTTCAACTTAGCTTGCATACGTTCTCAGCAAGTAAATTCTTTGGAGCTTCCATTCACTTGATTACCCTGCAATTGCAGCTCTAGTGAATATTCACAAAAACTCTTCTCAAAACAAGCATTTTATAAATCCAGCCTGTATCAAGCTACATGGTGCCATTATAAACCAAAGAATAATATTTGTATTAACTTGAACAGGAGATCACAATTAGGTTATTGCAGTGCCAGTTGTTCTGACCCTTGAGAACTTCTAAAATGAAAATTCAAAATACTAAGACTCAGGAGGATCAGTGAGTTTCCAGGATGCCAAACAAAAAGGTGCACTTGACTGACTATATATAAATATGGTCTCCATGCCTTTTATTCATAGGCCATCACATCAAAATGAAGTGACACACACACACACACACACACAAATATACATACCTATATATATATATATATGTTTGCCTATAGATTTATTGTCCCACCACACAAAAATGCTCTCAATACACACACTTATTAAAGAAAAACGTGATCAGAGAAGAAAAAGGTGAAACAGATAACCTTTCATAGTCGTAAGTAGATAAAAAACAATTTTGATTAATATAAATGTATAGTACAGATAACTAATGCCTAAATTGAAAACCTGAACCTACCTTTACTTCAGATACTGGCAACATAGAAATTAACATCATGTATAAATTTATTTATTTATTTTAAGATGATAGCACTGAAATTTAAAACTTTTCCAAGGAAATATTCTCCTTTCTTTATACTTTTTCACATACACTTAAAGTGCAGGACTACACTCTGAGCACCACCAGTCTAAATTCTTCATAATCACTGCAATTGCTCCAGATACAAATATAAATGAGAGCTCATAAATTAGGCTCACATGGTGGTAAAGGTGAATAGCTAGAAAAGGTCAGTTGCTGAGACTCTTCTGCCAAAGACTGCTACAATTGCATGCAAATATCTGCACTGTTTTGACGTAAAAAATATACAATACATAAGTGATCCTCTTGTCATTTTGTAATAACAAACAGGAACAGATGGGGATAACATATGACATGCATTACCAGATCCCTATACTGCTTGTAAAGGCATCCATTTAAGTCATCATTGAAAAAAAACTTTTATTTTGTGTTTATCTTTTACAGAAGTCTGGGGTTGCATTACTGACATTCTTTTCTTTGGAAGAAAGAATATACAACTGGAAACTATGTATGCATCTGTATGAAACCAGCTCTTCAGCTCCAATTCCTCACCGTTCAATTACAAACTGTGACAAAAATGGTGACCTCACCTATTCCTCATATTTTTTATGCATGTGACACCCTTGGGGTTGCACAAAATACTACTAGGACTTTTATAGTAAGAGTAACTCTTAAGCCTTTCAGATGAATTCGTATGTGTACCTAGTAAGAGTCAAATTAGTGAAATTAATAAACTTAAGCTAGGACTTTTTATATTGTGCTGAATGTGAATTTGCATAATTAATGTTTGGATAACTCAGTTGCAATTTGCACTTTAGAAAAAATAAATAGTAAATTAATCTTATTTTCAAACCAACTGAAATTAAAACTGCAATTTACAGACTAAAAGTGAACATTTTAGCAGTGCAAAAAGACATGAATTGGCAACTTCAATAAAATTCATTTTTACTAGAGTTAGAAGAAAAATTTTTGTGAACTAACCAGTTATTGACCTCTACATCAGTTACAAAAGTCTACCAACACATTAGAAATGATTTACACTCTCAGCAAAGCACAATTTCTACAGAATGTAATAAAGTTCAAAAGGTAACGAATGTGACATTAATTTAGAGGTTACATTGAAACCACTTATCTACTTCAAAACTCTTCCTCACTTTGACTTCATAAGATACTAGAGTTTTCAAAATGCAGTAGAGAGTATTAGGCTCGCTGGCATGTATTTGCACCTGTACAATACAATACTTTCCTATTTTAACTTGTGTTAAGATTGTGCTCAGAGGTGGACACTTGCAAGAGAAAATAGAAGAAACCTCCTTTTGAACCCAGAGGCATCAGCTAAGACTAACAAAGTAAATCAGCTCAAAATTTCTTTTGCATCACATTCTAAAATCCACCATCTTTCTGAAAAGAAATAAAATCATAGAAAAATTTAACATTTTCTGGCTGCTGTGCCAAGGTCAAGAACATGTAGAAGCCCTTCTGATCAGAGAGACTTTCTCTGAAAAAATAAGACCTCTTTGGTCTTCTTCATCCTTCACCTCCTTGTAGAATTCCAAGAAGCTGCTTCCACAAGAATAAAGTCTAACTCATGCCTTTATGCCAGCATAAAACTCAGGTTTTATGCCAAAACATAAGGTTCTGTTCTGAGACAGACTTCCTTTGAAACACTATTCCCCCACCCAGGCAGAGGGGTGGGGGGCATATAAACAGTACTAGGAAAAAGAAAATCCCATCCTTCCCACTATACACAGACACACACGCTTTTTGCTGAAAACCGCATAGCATGCTTCTTTTTGCAGAAAAATATATGGAAAAATATTAATTTCATGTTCAGGCCCTATGTTCTTTAATATTGTATATGATATGAAGGAAACAAAAAGCCAGACTCAAAGCTTAGTCACCTTGCTGTATTAATCTACCTCATACAAGTTCCTAAAACTGCCTTTTCAGCTGGTATTGAAGTGACATTAACCACAGGTACCCTAAGCGAATGGGAAATACAAATCTAATTTTCTAGCAGACTCCATTTATGGAATAAAATTTACCATGTTACATTAAGTTACATTATTGCTTTAAAGATGACACTATTCATAAAGAAAAGGTCTAGGGACAATCCATCGCGAGGCGTTTCAGCCATTATGTATTTTCTATATAGCATCTGACATTACCCTATTGCTTGGTGCCAAAGCTGTAAAACCAAAACTAAAGAAAACGCTGACAGAGGTTACACTCACAGTGCCTCACAGAGAGCACACTGAAGTGCAGAGCGAAGCATGGTGCTTGCGGCATCTCAGTCATGTCCAAAACACCAGCTCAGCGAGGAGCAGCAGCGCCAAGCAGCCTGGAGACAGGCCCACCATCACCAGCCAGGCCTGGCCCTGCCCTGCCCATGGATGGACATGGCACCACGCCTGTAACTCGGCACATAACCCGGGGAATAACGGAACAACGGAATAAGGACTGATTATTAGCTAAGCACCATTAACCAGTAAAGTTAAGGAACAGTTCAAAAAGACCGAACGCGAAATCTGAAAATGCAGCTGAGGATGCGCACTGGTTTCAGGAAAAAAATGTTCAGCCATTTCCACTGCTTTGTAGAAGTCAAGGAGTAACCAGCCATTAGCTTTGGTCACTTTTCTTCAGTGTAAGGACTGTAATGCAGCCTGACATGTGAGAAGCAAGATGTAAAACTATATTGAGACAACACCCTTTATCCATTATATTATCAAGCATGGTAGTACAATAGGATTCAAATGTTAGAAACAGGAATTTTTGTTTAGTGCCTTGTTGACATGAAAAACGCAGACAAAACTGTGTGACTTGGATTTTTTTATTTTTAAAAGTATTTTAAAATTTATTTTTTTAATGAAAAAAATGAGGTTTGTGGAAACAAATGATTTTATGTTTTAAAATACTTTAAATGTATTGTTGGAATAAAAAAGGGATTTAGATCCTTTTCTATTGAACACATCACCCCTTAAGAATCAACCCAGTACCTTCCAAGTATTTCAAGCGTGAAATCTGTAACTTCTTGTTTAGTGGACATCATCCCTTTTTTCTTTTATATTCAAGTAATAACAGCAATTAAGATCTGATTCTTGCCAGTACTTTCTGAATTAATGCAATTAAGTGTGAGTCTAAAAATCTAGTCACACAGACAAAATTGCCTTCTTCTGAAACTGTAATAAAGTAAAATCAAACAGCAAGAATTCCAGTGGAAACAACGAATAGTAGCAATCTACTTCATCTTACATTACATTGACTGCTTCATATAATTTCATTTCATTTCTACATAAAATAGAGAATTCTATTGTCTGCTCTGCTGCCATTTCTCTTGATATTTGAAATATATTTAATTATACAAGGTCACATCTGACGAGATAAAGCACTCTGGAGAGAAAGAAATTGAACTTTTCCATATCAGATCACTTCTCTCTCCAGAAATGAATTCTTTATTACCCCAAAATTACATGGTATTATCCTGAAATGACATGATATGTCTTATTTCTCATCTAGCACATTCCTGGAATTAGGCTGGAGTATAAAAGAAAACTAATGGTTCTGAGAATTGGCTGCTCCAAAGGGTTCACACTTTCATTACTCACTCTTTGTAATTGGCAGTCCACAGCAGGAGAAGCAGTAAGAAATATGCCAGTTGCATTTAGACTTGGGAGTTACAGCCTTTTCTTTATGATGCTCCATAAAAAATTATGGCGAATTATAACAGCTGTTACGGATATGTTAAACCTGCCAAAGGTCTGTTTGTGCTAAACGATTTTTTTTTCTGAATTGTGAATTTAGAGTTCTTCAGCCCTTCAAAGGCCTAAAAAGAGTGTTTGCAATGGGAAAGAAAAATTGGAGAAAGAACAGTTAATGGAAAGGCAAATGTTGCTGAAGACCAAGAGTTTAAAACATTTCTGAAACTTTCTTCTTATCTCCACACTGAATAAACATGAAAAAAAGATGTTTCATAGCTATATATTTTAGCTATCAATGTATTTAAATTATATACTTTTTGGATATCTAACACCCAAAAAATGTGCATATATAATAAAATCTTTTTTTTTCCAGATCTATTTACTATGGTTTTATAAGGAAGTAATTTTGTTACAAGAAATGTTATCTTTTTTTTTTTATGACAGATAACTGAACTGTTTCAAAAAACATAATATTAATAATTAACAGAAGTCAGTTTGTACCTGACTACCTGATACGTTACAAATTCTCAATTTTTTGGATAGAATCTAGATTTTATCCTGTTTGTGCAAGTGATGAGGAAGTGGTAAAATCTGCATTTTTGGAAAGCTGTCAGAGACCTTATGGAGTTGTCAGTGCCCTGCACTGCAGTTGCTCAAAACAGTTGCAGACACAGCTGCAGCAAAAATCCATTTATAGATTGAAGATGTTACAAATATCAGACTGAAAGTACAAAGAAAATCTGAAACTGCAACTAAAGAGAGAATTTTTCAGCCTGGACACTAGATTATGATGCTCTCCTCTCACATGACTCAAGCTTTCTAAAGATAAGCACAAGAAAGCTGTAGCTGCAAATTGTAAGGACCCATGTTCTGTGAATACATGCACAACAGCAGGCACTATCATGGCATACATACACACCACAACACTTACATTATTAAAGTTTTCTACATTCATTAAACTTTAATTAGACTTTAATATTTGGAAATCTTCTTTCCATTAATACATTGCTCAAAAAAGATTTCCCAATTTTAAAATAGAACAATGGGGCTACACTACTTTTTTTGTTGTTGTTGTTACAAAGCTTTCAAAGCATTACGCTGTCTACAAGTTTGTGTTCAGATGCTTCATAATTTATTGCTATTTCTTATTTATATTTGCCTGTTTAGCAAGCTAAGCAAAACTAGAAAAAAATTAAAAGGGGAGATATGATAATTACAGACTGACTTCTTTGAACAGCTTCAAAACTGTTTAGCAAAGCTAAAAAGTTAAAATGTAAAAAATGTAAAATGTAAAAATGGGTCAGAATTGTTTTCACTTCCAAGAGCAAACTATGATGCGATATAAAGTGAACACTGTTTTAAAATTGTCTTCCTTTATTATTAACTACACTGTTGAAGTGTTTCAATGAAAGTGATGATTCTCCACAGAAGAAATGACCGATTTTCAGAAAACCCTATTTTCCAAAGGGTAAATATTTCAATAAAAAAATAAGATTTTCTATTTTTTTTGACAGTAGAAATTTTCCTTGCCTTGACTGACAAATGTCAAAATGAAATTAATAACTTTGCTGTCGAATTTGCAAATGTCAGTCAAAAATATGTTCTAAAAGGCAGGCGGTAAACTCCTGAGGCAAGTACGGTCTTTCTGTTTTTAAAGTGATTAACATGTTCTGTATACAACTACAGTTTGAAATAAAAACCAGCAATACAGAAATGGTAACTATGTGCTGCAAGTGCGCACTGCCGGCTCATGTTGAGCTTTTCGTCCACCAAAACCCCAAAGTCCTTCTCTGCAAGGCTGCTGTCAATGAGCTCTTCTCTCCCAGTCTGTACTCATGTCTGGGATTGCCCTGGCCGAGGTGCAGCATCTTACACTTTGACTTGTTGAACCTCATCAGGTTCACATGGGCCTGCTTCTCAAGCTTGTCCAGGTCCCTTTGGGTGGCATCCTTTCCTTCTGTTGTATCAACTGCACCACTCAGCTTGGTGTCAATATATGGTAAATAAAACCAGAAAAAAAAACAATGATGTAGTAATTTATAGTAAATAATTAGAAAGTAACTGAAATTTTATCTAATGTTTCTTTCTAATTTTTCTACTATTCCTCTATGGGCTTTCAATACACCACCAGCTTGGCTTCCATTATGTACAATTTAACTCCACTCACAGGCAGATAATCCTGGTTTGTATTCATTTAATTTGTTAAGCCTACTCCTCCATCTTTACTGTTTTCTTGATGTGTTATTCCTTTACAGTAGATTACAGACCAAAAGGAGAAATGAACAAGAAAAGCCAATACTATATCACAGAAGTGAAACGTCCCATATACAATGGAAAGGGACCACACTTTTGAATGCTAAGTTGTCTGACAGCTAATATGGCAAAAAAATAGAGAAGAAGGCAATGAAAGACTGAGAAAACACAGTACATATGAACTTGTGCTGTTCTTTCAAAGAACAGGTTGATTTTGCATTACATGGACAGTCCAACACTCTTCTGGGGATTACTTAATTCACCTCTTCTTACCAAAGAAAGATATTCAGAATTGGACCTTTATTAACTTGAGTAAACCTGCAATAATTTGAGACAAGTCTCCAAATTTCTACTTGAGAACAGCAGAATTCAGCCTTGAATCATCAAATTTAAGAGTTCTCATAAAGGATTAATATGCCAGTCATTTAAAAGGAAAACTTCATTATGATACCTCATTAACAGTATGAAAAACAACAAAAAAAAGGGTTTCCATTAAACTCACGCCCTTTCACTTTCTTAAAACAGCAACTCTCTTCCCATAAATATTCATCTCCCATTACATATTTACTCCCTGAACTGTATTTCTCCTGTTTAGACTGTACATTTAGAAATGATTTTTCTTAGGAAAATAAAAGTAGAGTAACTCTGCAGTCATAAAACTGGGAAAATTTCATTCACTTCAAAGGGGGTATATAAGTGCTCTAAGGCAGATTTATGTTCCCAGCTTAACGCATTTGTCTGAAAGCTGGATTTATCATATATTGTTCTATTTTTAATTACTATTATTTTAAAAGTTTTTTTTTTTTAATGTATATTGTTTCTCAGCTCCACTTTTATCTTGAATCAGTTTCAAGTAGAAGAGGCCCTTTGTGGCTTCAGTCAGTCTAGCATCTTCTGAGTGATCGATAGCAGGTAATTTTGGAAGCATATGAGAACAGAATTAGTTGACCATTACATCTTCCCACACCTCTCTGATTCTAAACATGAGAATCTCAGTGTCCAGAGGTGAAGGGCATGCCTACATGTTTATGAATCCTCAATGCATCTGTCTTAAGTTTTTAAATACGTCTTTGAGCATGTATGCTGCTCTTCTACAAATCCATCCCCATTTTGCTGTTTTGGACAGATCAAGGGTATATGAATGGCATAATGATGTTTCTGAGTTCTTCACTCAACTCCTTTCCCAACTTGCATTTTTAGCCGCTATTTCAGAGTCAACATTTCAGTCAACATTACCTGTACCTCTAAGTTGGTATCAGCAAGTTAAATTACATTGAGGTGAAAAAAAATATCTTAAAATTCCAAAATCATAAAGTTGTAACTCAAGGAACTGAGGAAACACATTCCTTATGGTAAATACTGTGTAAGATGAAGGACTACATCAGAATTTCACAGTCCTAAACCTCCAGGCACTGTGCGCAGAATTTATTTTAGTCAGCATAGCATGATCTTTTAGTCAGCAAACATCAGAGGGCATTTTTAAATTGCTATTTTCTGCAGCCAGTTCATTTTTAATATCTACGAAATAACCACACACTATCTTTCATTGAAGAAATTACCAACATGAGAGATCCAAAAGACTCATCAAATCTTTGGCTATTGTCCAGTGCCCATTCCTCAGATAATTCTCTCCCTCCCCTTGGAGAAAGGGTTATGAATGAGTCTTTTAAAAACTTCGTAGGAGTCTGCTAAACTAATTTACAGTTACTTTCCCTTTAAGAAGCCTTGGGTTTCTGGAGTTGTCAGCAGATCTCATCCAATTGATATAGTTGAAATTATTTCCCTTGATCACAGCTGATACAGCTCGAGGTGCAACACCATTCACACCACTCAGACATCAGCAGTTGTCTCATCCTTTCATCCTCCAGTGGCTGAGCTACTACACAGTCTGAGAAAGTATCATAAACCTCCAGGATATACTGATCTTCAGCTAGTTTTTCTGTTAATAAATTTTGCACATCAACTTGTATCAACTCCCAGGATTCAGATGCTTAAGGCATTTTCTATTAAAAACAAAACAATAAAAAAAGAAAAAACAACAAAACTGCCACTTCTTGATAAACTTTCCTCTCTTAGCAAGTAATACAGAGACATGCCTATTCATCAGGCCCAGTGCATGTATCGGCTTTTCAAAGTAAAACCAAACCAAACCATCTTTTCATCTTGCAGGTATTGTACTCCATGGTTATTCTAACAACTAAGCAGTATTGTCCTCTGCATGACTGCTGACAAAACAGTCTACTTACTTCCATGTATCAGCTGTATGTTCTTATAGTTGTACATTGTGCCTAAAGTCACCACCAGAGCTGGAATTAAAACAATATAAACTCAACTTTCATATTTCGCAGTCAGTGAACAAGTCCAAGGTATTTTCCATCAACAGACCAGGAATTTCCACAGGGATGACCTTGTAGATAGGTAGAATTTATGCAGGAACCTGAAACATCACTCAAAAGGAAATACAGTATTTTTGTTCAACGCTCAGCATTTGTTCTAAAAATCTAGTTCATAATGCTCAGCTACTTATTTAGAAGTACATATCAAACAGTTTGGCCTCTCTCCGGTTCATCCAACTGCAAAAGAAAGCTTGTTTTTATCCAACATAAAAAGATCTCTGGCACATCCTCCATACAACAAAACCGGAGCAAAGTCATGTGTTGAATGTTTTTCATGGGATCTCCTGACCCACCTGTTTAAGAGAACACATTATCAGGTGTTACTGCCTCTCACAGGCTTAGAGGCACTTTAAAATTTTTGTGAATGAATACATTTACATTGAATCAGATTATTCAAAGGAAAATGGGACAAGTTTCTTAACACTTCAGTAGCTTAATCTATTGATTAAAGTTATAAACACAGCACATACACAAAGCTACCAGGTATACTGTTTTCCTTTTGTACTATAGACTTAGACCAGAATGTGATGTTTTACTGCAGAGAATTCAGTTACAAACACATTCCTTAACAGAGCAATATTGCATCTACAGTTCGTATTTGTGTAAGACTAGAATAACAAGTAAATAAAAAATGAAAGTTGCAACTCTGCAACTCTTTTTCAATCAACTGATACAGTGTGATATCGCCTGACCATTGCTCTATCACCAACAAAAATAATCCTCACATACATCCACAGAACAATGAAAAGGTGGAAGCAACAGCAAAGATCCTGAAGGAATAGAGGGAGGCAGATCACAGCTGAAAACTGTGACTTCTAGTGGAAATGCAGGGAGGGCAACCCAGGAAAATCCCGCTATAATTTTGTGAGCCTTGATCACCCATCAAATAAAGTAAGGAAATTCTGCATAGAATATCCATCACATAGGGATGGAGGAAAATACTCTAGATGCTAAAAGATCTCTACAGCTCTACTATGCCACAGTTCATGCTCATCCACAGGACAACAGTTGGAATTTGTCGAAAGGCATCAGGCAGATGCTGAGCAGTAAATGCCTAAGCTTTACAACAGAAGCCAGCATCAGTTCACAGGAATCAAAAAGAACTACTGCCACACTGTGGTAAACTGTGAAGAAAAAAAAAAAGGCAAATCCTTTCTCTTCATAAAATTAGCCTGCAGGATATTTCCAATCAAAGGGATGTTTTTGTTCTTAGTAACTAGGTTACTCTAGTAGGATGCCAAAATTATTGAGAGAAATATGCAATTGGAAATGGTTAGAAAGAAGACAGCTTTTGGCTATAAATCTCTTGGCTGAAGGATCATCAGCAAAAACAAATGAAAAAAGGAGTGTGATTATTTAAGAGATTATTTAATAAAATACTACATTTTGTAAATATTGCAAAAATATGGAGTAGTCATATATATGCTACATATATGCAGCTGAAACACTTTGTTTCTTCGTTAAGCAGCAGCTAAACCAGCTTAAAGTGAATAAACCTTAAAATATAACATTGGAGCATGTTTTGGAATATAAATAATTCATTTTTTATTAACAAGTTGCTGGATACATTTTCCAAGCAACCCTTCATTTAAACAATAGTGCAGCTCATGATGCTAAGAAAGGCAAAAAAAAAAATATTCTTTCTTACAACCATTACAAAAAGATATAAATATGTATGCATAAATTGTGGGATTTTCTATATGTACATATATTTAAATGTAAACACCATCACCACATGATAACAAAAATTCTTCCACCATGCACAGCAGAAAACAGAATTAACATACGCAATTCATTTTGAAAACAGAAAAGCAAAAAGTACTCTATTGTGATTAACGGTTAGAGATTGCCTTTGGGTTTTAAGCTTTTACCATTAGAGATTGCTCAGAAGTACTCCTAAAAGACCCAACCAGTTTAGAGAGAGATTTGACAAAATGATCTGTTTGAAATGTGTACAGATGTGTTGAATTAGATGAGAAATACCAGAGGAAACAAGTTTTTAATATTTCATGGAACTTCAAAAGGAAGCATCCACCTCTGAAGTTATAAGGAGATGAAAATTCAAGTCTTGACAGCACCACTTATCACTACAGTCTACTGTAGTGATACTGTAGCATGTTCTCCACGGGCTGAGACCCACACCGGAACACAAAAAAGTCTGTTTTCCTCCAAAAAATGATTCCTAAAGACAAATTCTTACTGTATCTATACATATTTTCCCCAAATGGCTCCAATACAGAAGTTGATCAATTCACAAACCAAGGAGTATTCTTTCTTATTTTCAACATTAAAGTCCAGACACACAATCAAAATACAGTTTTTCCACCATTGCTAGAAAATGTTTTGCTTTTGTAAATTAACTAGTACCTTTAATAGTTGAGGCAAACAAAACTTTACACCAAAGAGTTTAGAAGCTATGATTTTCTGCAAAATGCATTTCAGCTATGCATACAGAGAGACAACAAAGGAATCATATTAGACAATTTGGGTAAGAATTATGTTTAATTGATCATTAGATCCTCAAGTATGTCTGATGTTAAAACTTAGTGCTTGAAGTTGCTAGATGGATAAAAGCTGATTTAAAATCAGGTGTAGTCCAAGCTTACATCATTTATATTCAGCTACTGTGTAAAGTTAGTGTAAGCTAGTTCTTGCAGATGGAAGAGCACACAACAGAAACAGCTACTAAGATGCCATGCTAAACCAAGTATTATTTTGTCTCCCTTTCCCAAGAAATTGTAGCAGCATAATAAAAGGAATGTCGTAAGTAGATACAAAGATCAATGTGCTATGTTTTTTTTTTTTTTTTTCCTTCGTATGTTTATTTTGGTGCATGCATTTGTACCCCCAGGTATAGCTGAATCTAGTCCAACAATCCTTACTTCAAGAGAGGTAGCTATCTAATACCAACGAGCTGAAGGATTCATTCCAGCACCTCAGGAGAGCTGTGACTATGATGGGATGAAAAGTGCCTGTATGCCTGGAGGGATCAAGTATGCCTTATTGCTGACTATTTTTACAGACTTCTCATTTTATGGACTTACTGTGCTGAACCCACAGAGCTTTCACCTTGCCATGAAGATGCTCAGAAGGAAGGCATCAAATTTGACTTCAACCTCTGAGTCTGGCCAATGGACAGGAAAATGTCTCTGGAAGAGCCCTCAGGGAGAGGTAACTAAATCTGGAATAACCTGCTTGCAGGTGGCCAGAAATAAGCAGTTCCCCTCCTCCAGGCATGACCCATGCCAGGATTTTACACAGAAACTGATAATAATTGACTTGCAAGGTTCATTTCTACTGTTTCTGTATTCTTTTGTAGCATCAGTAAAAGCAAAAATACTTTTAAACTGTATTATTGCTGTGTAGCAGCCCCACTCAAACTGCAGGCTTGAAAGTCATTTTACAGAGACAGCATGCACCTGAACTGTGTGTACTTTCAGGGATTTAGATCTAGCTCACCTGCATGTTCTGGGAGTGTATCAAGAGTCACGAGATTCTACTTTTGTATAGATGAAGATTAGACTGAGGTCTTCAGTTTTGATAGTTAAATAGCAACCCAACAACACAGCACTTGCACATGTCCAAATATCCTCTTTACATTGTTTTTTCCTCATAGCTAGGGTTATCACAAATGCCTTTGTTTGCCCTCGTTTTTCCTGAATCACCTTAGGTATCTGACCAGTTTACAACGGTTTCCATAGCTTAGGTAACAATCAGTAGTGGACACTGAGGACTAAGAGCTGAAGAACAGACTGAGGTGATATTTGGAAGACTTCTCTTTCTTCTCTTCCCTCCCCGCCCCCCCCCCCCCCCGATTTTGACACTGCTTCAGCACTCACTATATTTCCTTCTCTTCCCTTAACATTTTTTCATTTCATTTGCTGCGATCAACCAAGGCTTTTATTTGTCTTTTAAATTCCTGTAGTAAAATTGGCAGCACAAAGTTTAGCACTAGCTGCTTTGAAGTTTCAAGGCCAGTAACCCTCCTGACACTGTTTTCACAAAGAAATAATGCACAGTGCACTGACTACAACCAAACAACAGACAATTAGGTACCACTAATTCACACTAGAAACAATATTTATGAATGAAAACAGAGGCTAGGGAAAACAAAATGAAAGAGGGGATGGAGGAGAGATGATGAATGACTTTTTCAAACATCATCAGAAACAGGCTGCCAATCTGAGAAAGCATTGATACTCATGAGCAACTCCAGCTAATTCAAACAAGGACACGGGTTTTGGAACAGTGACTGTTCAAGGAGAAGGGACTGTTTTAATTTCAATAAAACACAACTTGAGCTCTACTATATTGTTAAATGGGTTCAACTTAATCTGATACCTAGTCCAGGTAACTACTTTTCTTTCCCTTTCCTACATGGGTAGTTTCTCATGCAAATAATCAGGATAATTTACATACCTTCAATATAACTACTTTTCTTTTGGTAACTGTTGTTTCACTGCATGCAAATAATTATTTAATCAATCACATAGCACGTTCTCTTCTCTTGAAAGGAAGGCAGCTGCACTCATTTTTCCAAAGCTCTAAATACAAAATTGATCAATACTATATTGGTATATATACTAATACTTAAAACATATAGCTTCCACATTGATTCTGATCCTTTTCTCCAAGGAGTATCATTCTAGTGCTAACTTTTTCCCTTCAACTTTGATGTCATTTAGGCGATTTTGGTGTCATGACCAAACACACAAATGTTTCAGCTGCAAATGCAGCAAAATAGTTATGTTCAAGTTGGTGGTTGGTACTTGCCTCATGGAGATCATCATTATATTTAAAATTCAAGGGACTGAACTTCCAGATTTAGCTATCTGGCAGCAAGCTGCAGGCTAAAACAATGACAGTGTTGGCAAAAATCTCAGTCCTTTTATCTACCATTTTTTATTTTGCCTTTTTTAAAATGAAATGTTTTCTTGACCCTTTGCCAATCTGCAATGCACAGTTTTTTTTTTTTTTTTTTTTTTTTTTTGGGGGGGGGGGTGTTTATAAATAAAAGATACCCTCCCTTATGTTCTCGTTCTCTTCTGTATATCTTGATCATGTTCTCCAGCTGATGTATTCTTCAGCTGCAAAATGCCCCTCAGTGAATTTCCATTTACATCTGTATTGCAATGAGCCATTAGAGCAGGTTTTCTGTTATAATTGAACAAAAGACACATTTCTTCTCACATACAGATATCTCCATTCAGATATTTTTATTTCCTTTTAAAATGCATTTTGCTTTCAAGTAAACTGAAACAGAAGACAATGATTAGGAATTTGAACGGATATCGTGAGTTAGAAAGAAGATTTTGAATGGTACTGGCATTTTGCAATCTGTTTCTAGTTGTATAAAGTGCAGCAAGTAAGCCCAGAGCCAGACACAATGATAGGTGAAATAAAATCCGATTATCATTTCAGTACTATAATGCCGAACCTGTGTTATTAAATGAATGATGCACATATTAAAGATCATTTCTACCTCTTCTATAAAGCGGAATTTTAGTAAGCCAGTTGAGTAATTGAATAAGTCTCATAAGCATTTTGCTGAAGCTTTCAAATAGAGGTGTGTCAGCATTAGGAAAAGCAAGGTTCTGAAATGGTAAAGACAAAAAATCAGAATTCATACAACCAATACACTACGTTCAGCCACATGTGCAAAAGCAAAACTGCTTCATTTTTAAATCCAGTGCTGTTATTCCACTTTTGGTTCAACTCCTAAAAGGCTTATTTCCTTCTGATACTGCTCCAGTTGTTCTCAGTGGGAAACTATAGAGTTTATATATTATTCATCCAACTAAAAACCCTGAGGCAGGACCCCTATGGAGCCTCTTCAGTAATTGGTCTCCAGATGCTGGTGATATGCAGTGCTCTAAAAGTCCTTAAACATCATGAGAACACAATTCCATCTGCTTTTCAAGCTGCGTATGTTTAAAGGAACAACACAGGCTGCTCACCCACATTTTCACACAGCTCCTACAATATCTAATTTTTCAGGAACTCGCAGACATTGAATTACAATTTATGCAGCTAACATAACACCATAAAATTTGCAAACTAAATAATCAGTGTATTATTTAATAAATGTGACATTGCTGAACAATACATCCACAGAAGCTGCATACATTGGTAGCAAAATTATTGATACTTTTAACATTTTGAGAACACACACGAGCTGGAGGCTAAGTGTGAAAAGCAGGAATTACTCTGTATTAAGACATCCTGACAAGATGCAGGTATGCACAACACAAGAGTTAAGGTTCACTTGACATTTGCATTTATATCTTGAGACAATAAAACAATGAGAATATTTAAATCTTATTTCAGTATGACTCCAGCACGCAATTCACTGAAACTAGGCTTTGAAGCAGGACTAAAATTATGTTGTTCCACACTTCAATGGTCAGTCTCCATGTCTCCCTAAAACACACACACATATATTGCAAACTGTGAATAATAAGTGTTTCAATATTTCTTTTTCCAAGATGTTTCCATGAGTCTTTCATGCATTTTTGTCCCATATGAAAGAATACTATCATTCAAAGTATATTAGTTTTCAGGACATCTCATTCGCATGCTGAACATGAAGTTTAATGTTTAACAATAAATTAATTTAGATCTGCAAGGGAAGCTGACAAATCAGTCAGTCATTCTCATCTAACAGCACTTTCTCCCTTCTGCCTCAATTTGACCTATCTCCAGGGTTCCCTGCTACAGCCTGTGCAGCATCACCATTCTCTTTTCTGAGTCTCCCTCAATACCTTCTGTTTCCCTCAACTATCATATTGCAGAAAGACTTGAAAGGCTGACAAACTAATTAAGTTCAGTTAGCCTAGAACTGCTGTTTGCTATCAAGGTTAGTGGGAAGCAACTAGTACATTTGTACCCTAGGTACCATAAAAGAGGCACATCAAGGAGGAGGAGGAAGAACTACATGACTTGAAATCAGATGTTGCACACGCTAGAAATTGTAAGGACTAGCAGTCAGGGTTGCTGCATAGACATGCCTTCTCAAGAAGGCTGGAAGTAAAAGCTAAAGTGGGTGTGCAATGCTGCTACACATTAGCAAGATGAGTATGTTAGGAGATAAAAGGAATAAGATAAAACAATGTTGTTTACGTTTCAACTTGGGTTGAAATCAAGTTTTGTCACAAAATGATGAAAGAGGCTCTGCCCAGAGTAACACCAGAAGTCTAGTACAGGTCTTCAGGATGAGACAGGAGACTCTCTTCCCAAGTGGAGACTGAAGAACAAAGTGCTACTGACTGACTGCAATAGCCAACAGGTGTCTCACCACTATCACTGAGCCGGTAAGAAGCAAAGATATTTTGGATGTCATGTTTTGGCCAGCTATAATGAAAAGCTCTCAATATCCTCAGGGGAAAAAAAAAAAAAAAAAAAAAAAAGGAAAAAGGAGAGAGGAAAAAAGACAGTAACTCAGAGAACATTATAAAGTCACTGTGACTACAAAAAAGTACTATTTGAAACAACCTTGAAACAAGCTCATGCAGTAATGGTCTCATGGTGCTTATTTATGCAAATTTTTACACCTGTAATGAAGATGTTCTCTGAATCTCAGTAGCCAAGGGCAAATGTACAGGAATAAATCAGAGAGTGCACTAGACTGAAGAACCAGCCTGACCCTATTTGGAGTTAATATTAGGATGGTCTACTCCAAAACATAAAAATCATTTACACAGCCTTTACCCTTGGTCATAGATGCATCGCTATTCATTTTAGAATTACTGCAGCATATGTTGTTTACCTGATAATTGTTAAATAATGCATGGAGAGATGCAAAGCCCAAAGGAACTCCACCCTTGTATAAGGCTTTTCCTGATTGCTGGTGTGTAAATGATAGTTACCTGTTGAAACTTGGCACCACCTCAGTGATTTGAATAGAACTGCATTTATATACATATATATATATATATGTATAAAGGAGGTATTTATAAACACTTATATTAATAAAGAGCATTTTAGCATTTTACTCTGTTTTGGTGTACAAATACTAGAAGTTGTACAAGTATATAGATCACTGGTCTGAGCTTGTATGCTTTTTATCACAGCAGCAAATTTTCTACATAGGGATGGGACATTGGAAGCAATAAGAAATTCATGCAGTGTTCAGAAGACCATGAAAACTTGGTGCATATATTGATGAAATGTTCTCAAGAACTGTGCCATAGTCAGATCACAAATGATGGCAAACTGCTATGAAAATAGAAACATCAGTCACTGATAATGAGAAAAGGCATTTATGACCCTGTCAGTAGGATAACACTGCCTTAATTTACAATAATTAAGTTTTTATTATATCCTCTGGAAAGTATAAGGTTGTCTTCATAGGTTACTGAATTCTACCTGCCTTTGAGTTTCACTTTTTTAAAAAATGAAATTTGGCTGTTTGCCTCTTACTGCATAACAAGCTACTAAGAATAAGAACCCCCTTCAGGCCAGACCTTCTCACCTACTACAAGCATGAGTCTACTCTTCATAGGAAATAGGAGTAGAATAACCAAGCTTATCTGAATATTTAAACACCATAATGGATGGAAAAGGAACCTCATGGTGTCTCATACATTTACAGAAGAACAAAGAATAAATACCAATAGAAAAAAGTTCATGATACATACACACTTGCAGCATGAGGAAAATTGAAGAATATATGTTTATACGGGTAGCATATTCCAAAGCAACATGTATGAACTGTTATATTTGCATTTACACACAATCACACCAAGCGTACACACTGAAATAACACTGTGATAAGAGAGAAAAGTTAAACTAAGCAATCCTTCCAGTCCTAAGCACACATTACAAAGTTTTAAAATGTTTTCAATTAATGCAACCCATCAGGTACTTGAAACTATAGTATAAGCCAAACCATTAAAAATAACAATTGGAGAATAATTTTTTTTTTGAGCATGAACGTGTTTAGACACAGTTTCAAATATTAGACACTGAATAAGAAACTATAAAAATACAAGGCTTGCTCTCATTAATATATGCCTACCTATGACAGGTTATACTACCAGCAGCACCTGAGAAAGAAATCAAGATAATTAGAAATCAGTAATAACTTGTTTCCTTAATTTTTCCTTTAATAACTACATGATTGTCAGGTAATCTGGCAACACGATACTGCTTTGCAACTGTTACATTACCCTAACTTTACTTCCTTACAAAGCTCATAGTTTCTCCTAAAAGTATTTGCACCACGGAAATGTGTACTTTCTGTGAAACGCAAGTGAAAACATGGAACTGTCTTGCTTTTTCCTATTCCTCCCCTTAAGCCTCCATGCCTTTTCTAGCAGAATAGTTTACACAAAATAGAGAAAAGGAAATCCACCTTGCACAGGGTTAAAGAACAGACCCCCCCCCTCCCTGAATCCCACCTCTTCTCACACATAATCTCTGATCAACACAGACCTATACCACTCCTCACCCTAAACACCACTGGGTGTTCCAGAAGGAGGAACCTTCTGGGCCATAGTCCCTGCTGTCATAGGCAATTGTAAAGTAAGGTCTGGTAACAAAGCCACTATACAGCAATTATAATCTTCAGCCATGTGATAACTGACACTTGGTTTTACAAAGCAGAAAAACAAGATTTTTTCGTTTGAATTCTTCTTCTAAATACACTCTCCTGAAACATCTCTCGAGAAGTCCCCATTTCAGCTACCGTAAAGAACAAACACTTTGCTTTAGATAAGCTGTTTTTTTTTTTTTTTTTTGTCAAATCATTTGGAGGCAACATTCAGCACCAAACAATCCTGTATAAATTTATTACCTTAATCATCTTCAGAATGTGTATAGTCACAAGAGAAGACAGCAGAGTGATGAGAATTCAATGCCTCCTTTTGTAAATGATATTCATCCTTTGAGATATGTTGAGATACATATTAGCTTTCTCTTCTTAGTAACAGAAATTAAACTCATTTAAAAAGATGCTTAAACTCCACCCAAGAAAATGAAGATGATACAATTTTTCCCTCAGCATATGTATACTGGAAGATTTGTGGCGCTTCTACACACAAAGTATATACGTGTGTGAGCATGCCTGTGTGTGCATTCACCATTTGTGAGTCTCCTCTTTTACACAATTTTTGTCATACTGGACACCATGATTCAGAGCTTTTAAGAAAAGTTAGGTAAATAATCTTTCCTACCAATATGACAAAAATCTGAGTGCACGTAAATTGTAAATACTGCAACCAAATAAGTGAGACAAGCAACATAATGCTCAGAAAAAATATTCAAAGTATTTGAAGCACTTTAATGAAATTCCATTGAGTATCCAATGATGTATATATAGCAAAATAAAAGAATATATTTTTCCTGTTCGCTGTTTTTGTCTTTTTCACTTAAAGATATGCAACACAGCAGTATTATTAAAATTTTAAGATTCAGAATATTCAGTGATGATGTGAAGCTCTTCTATACACACTTTTCCTGCCTCTAGGTAACTGTATTTTATGGTCCAAAAAGCTATCCACAAAGCTACTGACCTCATGAGATTTAGGTTCTATCAGCAGGTTATGGAGCTCTGAACCTTGACACATTGTACCTCATGCTCAGGACAGGATTTTAAGTTTAAAATACAAATTTACTATCTCAATGTTTCTCTTAGATGGGGCGACATTCTGTGATTGTTTTACCTGAGGTCTTCCAAATATTTATTATTCGCATTTTGTATTACTTTACATTATTGGTCCACTGGGAAAATGACACTGCTATGATATGACTTTGACATGGTGCAGCTTTGGAAATGCATTTATAATGCCTGGAAAGTTAAAGAGCATTTCAGAGAGTTATGGCTCACAGCAGAGAATTTTGGAGAGATTATATTGTTAATATATATATTTTTAAGAGTAAAATGCTGCAGTACAATAATCAAATTTATGACTAAGAAAAATGCACAAGCAAAATAATCCTGGGAGAACCGGGAACATGAAACAATTACAGTAAAAGGCAACTTTATGGATTTCTGTTTTACACCAGTTATGTCCAAAACCCCTGTGAATGAGGCCTATTTCGGAACACATTTGTTGAGGGAAAGAGGAAACAAAACAAATGACATCAAAGTACGTGAAATAAATACATTCATTTTTATATGCAGTTGTTATGCAGTTGGTTAAATAACACGGTAATCTGTGATAGATTTTCACATGGAGTTAGTATGCATTTGGAAGGCAAAACTATAGCATTTCTTTCCAGAAGTAAAAATATATCTGGAAAGCAATAATCTGGAAAGCAAGACAATAACCACATTGATCTGTTAAATAAGATTGGCTAAAGTCTGTAATTCTTCACACATTTCCTATGTTAATTTAAAGGACAAAAATTAAACATCAGTTCTAACATTATTTTGAATTTGGAATCAAGACTAAATTTTATTTATTTTTATATTTTAGCTTGCCTGATGTAAAAGACCCAGCAAGAAATCACTGTAATAGCATTATAAGGTTACAGAAACTATGTTTATATAGTTTAATGATATTATTGATCATGGAAGGTAACTACAGTTATACAATATTCATCTCTCTCTCTCCACCCATTGGGGAAAATATTTTTAAAAGATGCTAGCAGAATTACAATGGAAGTGAATACTCCTCGTAAACAGAGTGACAAAGAAAAATAGTAGAAAGACTGCAGTGATGAAGTACCTTATCTATCTTCTGTAGGAATTACTTTTAGAGCTAAAGAGTTCTTTCCTTCAACTTATTAAGGTTATATTAATATCCTGAGTGTAGCATGACTTAGGGCATCACTACTCTGCTGTTGTCCCTGAGATCTTCCTGTTTCATTTAAATCAAAACCACATTGTTTTCCTTCCTAATATATACAGAAAACAAGTCTTCTGCACTATGATATATACTAGAACACGCAATTTTACCAGTAGCAATTGTACATTAATTTAGTGGGGTAAAGAAAGCAGTAAAAACATTTTAAAGACCTATTAAGATCTATTTGGAGTTTGTGGGAGTACTTACTGCTATTGCTATAAAGAGTTGAGAGAATAACCTACTTTATGTTTCAACCCCATGTACATCAAAGTTGCCTTTGCAAGATTCAGTGGAGGTATAAACAAAATGCAAGCTACAAAATTATTACCTTAATATCCATACCATAGCACTTAAAGCAGCATGGAATTATTTAATGACAAAAAATATGACCTAGACGCTCACCCTCCCTAAGCAGCAAGCATACTAGTAGTCAGCACCTTGCTGCCAGAATGTCATCTCTGCATCTCAACCCCTCCGCATTTAGCATTTCTACTCACCGCATGAGGTTAAGCCTGGTGCTACCAAAGCACACAGACCACCTGTCACAAAAGCAGTTCCTCTTAAGGAAATCTGAACTGCTCCTGTCCCCCAGAGAATGCATGAAGTTGGGTGGAAAGGGCCCCAAAACCCTGATGCTACAAAAGCTGGATGACCCCAAGCCTTCCTGGCTCAGTGCTGAAAGGCTGGGCTGAGCACCTCGTGTGGACTGGACTGCCAGGGACCTGATCTGGCTCTCATTCATCCAGGCATCTCTGAAGGGAAAACTGTGTAACCCAGGCACAGAGGAAAGCACAGTGGTGCCCTGTCCCGCCTCTTAGGATCCAGGAGTAGGGGATCAGATGGAAACAGGCCAGGTGTAGAGAGATCTCTCCACAGCAATGCTTCTCTAGCTAGCCATTTGGGGAAACACACTAAGGAGTTGCATCCAGAACAGCATTTTTTTCAGTAACTAATGAATATGGTCTGTACGACTTTACCTGGTGGTATTTCTTGACACTCACTTATACATATAGCATCCATACCATCTTCAAAGAAGGGGTTCCCACCACAGTCATACTTCACAGGATAAAAAGCAACATTTTTTTTTCCTTTTACATTTTCAGCCTAACGATTTCTTAAATATCTCCCCACCGGTATATCAAGACAATGACGAATAACAATATTTTCCTCAGCATCTTCTTTGTTTGTTTTATAACATACCTGTGTAGACAAGGACTAGTCAGGTAGTTTCACTACAATGCACTATGTCTTTTACACAGGATGTTCAACATGCTATAGCCATTTCATGTATGCAACCATTTGCTGCCTATGCATGTATTTACTGTCACTTCTCTTTGCCCTATCATTTTGTCTACGCCCATGAATAATACTGAAATAGGAAACTACATTTCCTATTTTCTCTTGGACAATACAAAATTACTCTAGCTAGAGCTTGTTACACTTGAAATAATAGAAGTAAAACAACAGTATACAAATGCTATAATGAAGAAACTTCAATAGCTAAGTACATATATCACTTTAGCTGCTTAATGTAATAAACAATCTGATTAATTTTATTTTACAAATCAATGGATAAAACAATCTGTGTTCAGAGACTATTTAACACTTCATAACAAAAACAATGAAATTCAGAGAAAAGTGTCCATCATGTTAACAAACTCTGTAAGATATTTTGTTTTTGCCTTTAAATTTATGAAAAGGTGCAAATTATTTGTCTCCCATCACCCTGGCAAAGCTCACATGACTGTCATACAGAGGAGGAAATCTCTGAAATTTTCGGTAAGCATTCTACTCCCTAGAATAGCTAATTATAAAAATGCCAGTCGTAGAAGGACAGAAACAAAAGCAACTCCTGTTGTTCAGCTCCATCATCCACTGAAATGAATTTCTTGAGGCATGAATTAAACTTTGAGGCATTAACTACAGCTAAACATAGAAGCAGGTGAAATCAGAAGTTCATTTCTGAAATTATTCTTCCAAGTTTCCACTTACTGTGCTTTGGTACACCTTGCGGAACAGACTCAGAACAAGCAAACTGGACTGCTTTTGGACAATATTAAATCAGAAGATGCTCTCCAGAAGCACATTTACTAACCCTTTATTGCTAATGGATGTTCAGGCATTATGGATAACAGTAGAACTAGTCCAAAGTAACTCCCTTTAATAATGACAGTGCAGATTTTGGCTACTCAGCACCTACTGTTTTCCTCTGCAAAGCATCATCTACTGCACTGCAGACTCATTTCCCTCCTCTGTGTAGGGACTGATTCAAGTATCACCAGAGGCAAATGCACAGCACTTGAGACAGCATCAAGTGGAACATCATGGCACAGAGTTTCACAAAATAAGGCTGCTGAGAAAACAGCAGACTTGATCCAAGGGTTAAAGTCACTAGAAAGGTACATTAAAAGCTTCCCTAAAAAACTAACCTGATGTAGAAAGACACTGTGACATAAAAAACATAATACAATTGTATTAAGGAGATGGTCATGACTCAAGGGGAGTTGAATCAAAAAAAAAAAGAATGCTAATAAGAACAGTAAATTATACTCAGCTATTCAACAAGATTACTCTCAACTTAAGGCACAGGCCAGCTCACTTGATGAAACTCAACCTAGAGTAACTAAGGAAGCATCTGAAGAAATCTCTACATCATCATTGTGAACACTCATGGAGAGTGAGTAACCCCAAGGAATGGAAAAAGGCAAACTTTTTTCTGTTTCCAATTAAAAGAAAAAAGGAAAAAGACATGAGAAATTATAGATTAGTCCAAATATTAATTTTTGCTAGTAATTCAAATATTCATGGATTTGCATCTCTAGAAAAATACTAGAGCAAAACTGAAAACAAGCAAACAACCCACAAGCACCCGTAAAATAACAAGATAAGAAACCATCACAAGTTTGCCAATAGTGAAGTATCACAGAAGGGTCATTTTTTCTTCTTAAACAGGTTAGCTGGCAACTGGATGAGATACCACAGAAAAGCAGTACATCTTGGCTTGTAGCGAGTTTGACATAGTCCTACGAATTTCTTGTAAATAGCTTTCCCTGATTGCAACACACATTTTAGAATATTAAAGCCTTTTGATAAGCAGGTAACTTGAGTTCTTGTTTTTCCTCTACATAAAAGGACGAAGATATCATCTTTTAAAGTCAAAATAAAACAGAGATTTAGCAACACAAAGTTAAGAGTACAGGGATTGGGATTCCTTCTTAATCAAGGAAGACATGGTACTTAGTCTAAAGCTGCTCATGGGAAAAAGCATAAGTTATCAAAGAAAGATTTCTTGACAACTATGAAGTCCAATGCAGGATATCTGAGATCACTCTGAAAAGCACTGAGGTTCTGCAGCAAGGAACTGGATAGCATACATTCTGAATGTGAAAACAGGAAAAAAAAAAAAAAACAACACGACTGAAGAGTTATGTTGTAAGAAGAAGAAGCAAAAATACAAAACAACCATAACAACACACTGTGAAAAACTACTCCATTTCATATGTCAATATTTTAAAGGGATGCACAAGCCCTTTTACATAGATGTACACAGTCTGGATAAGCAGCCAAGTTTCTGAACTCGGTTTTGGTAAATACAATGCAATACCTATCAAAAACAACAGTTACATGTTTGCAAATAGATGTAAGGAAAGAAAAAAGCAAGCCCATGCCTTAGCACTGACTCACATTAATCCTTATGGATTTGTTACATTTGTAGCACTCACTTTACTAACTCTTGTGTTCATAAACGTTAGGACTTAGAAAAGGAAATTCAAATGTATGCAAAGTCTGCCAGGCACTGAATAATATTTCATCTCCTCTTCAGTTTCACGAAACAAAATAGTTATGTTGAAGGGTGAGATACTCAAAATCTAGGAAAGGACTTGGATTATCAGAAGGAGGGAAGAAGAACCCTCAAAGATAAAAAAGATTGGAAAATAGTATTAAGAAGCAAGAACAGGAGAAAAAACTTGTAAACAAACAGAACTTTCCACCAAACACACACAAATACTATGGCAAATCTATTCGGACACATATAGAAGGGCTTTTATGAGAAAAAATGTTGAAGGCACTATAGTGAAGTGTTAACCAAGGCCTGGGGCTTTCCTGCTTTGGTGACTAATCTTACAAGATTTACATGCAGCATTAACAAAGACTAGTTTAGAGATAAGGGGAAAAGAGAAAAGGCATAAAGCTGTTCTCCTCCAGCCTCATATGCACATCAGAAGATGAAGCAATACCAAGCTGTGGACAATGTGAAAAATCACATCCCATTAACTAAAATAGTGGAACATCACCTCCTACAGCATTATACTTGTGAAGACGGCAATCCCATGGGAAAGGTGCTGTTGAGAACAGAGCACCTGCATGCACAGTAGGCCGTGTTTGTCTTAACAGAGCAGCATCTCAAACAAAGACACTATAGGGCGGTATGGTAATAGATTCCCAGTGGGAGAGCCATGTGTCTGTTCCACTTTAGAAGGACACACACGCACACTCGCTCTGGAGAGGAGGCAGCACAGGAAAGCAGCAGGACAGGCTGCCAGCTGTGACTCGAGGGGCTCACAGGAGGATCTCTTGCTTGAGAGAACGTATGGTTCTTTCACATTTTCTGAAGCTGAGAATAGCCTGCCCTTGATGGCCTTTGGGAAAATGCAAACTAGATGCAATCTGACGTGTGTGTTTACTTGCAGTTTTCTGGTTTTGCCCCCCTCTACATCACCTAATCTTTAGTTATTAAAGACTTGCTTTCAATGGAAGAGGAGCAACAAAAAGCCCCTGGCATGGGGACAGTTCATGGTAGCAGCATCCTTAACAGTACCCAAACCCTTTAAGATAGAAGGAAATAAATAGTCTTATTTTAGACAGTAAATAGTTCTTATTCTCATCTGTAAGTAGCTACCAGCGTTTTGCATTACTGTTTTATGATTTTGCTTGGTACAAGCATGTAAAAATACTCACTTTAAACTTTTTTCAATCACTTATTTTCCAATCACTCATAGAGGAAAAGCATGTGGATGAGAACATGTAAATATTTCACTTTGGATTTTCACACAATATGCTGCCCTATTAGCAGTAGTTACTTCCCAGGCAGAGGTTTTCTGCTGCTTTGTTTGACTGTTCCTGACACATATGCCACAGAGGAGCCCACCGCAGGGGGCAGCAAGCAAGCACCAGCCAGGCACAAAACATGGAAGGCTCTTCCATTCCGAGCACATTTTCACAAGTGTTAATAGTTCATCTTTTCTGAGCGTAAGCCCGATTTCCTTCCATCTACTCTCCCCTGCAGGTGGCTTTCTTGGGACCTATCCCTACCATCTCCTTACACACACCAAGGCAAATGCAATGAATAACACACTTTCTGAGGTGGTTTACTTCTCTAAAAATCGATAAAACTGAATTTAATATTTATATTCACAAGTTGTTGCGTCTTTCACTGACCTCCCTTTTATTTATTTTTGAAGACTTTCCTGAACGTACTTGAAATGTTTCAAAAGTCGAAGAAACCATGGGTTCATGAAGAACACTGAGAAAATGAAAAACTAAGTAAATGCAACGTTCCTTACCCAGAAACAGCAAGGCCTACGCAACACTTGCAGATATTTCCTCTCATGCCGCTTTATTTGAGCGGCCTTGGAATCCATTTGCCCTGTGTAGCATGTGACATACTCAACCTCTTCCAATAGTGGAGTAACACATGGCACAGAGGAAGGCTTCGGTGGGGTTTGCCACTTCCAGAAACATCGCCGTTTTCCTCAAATACACAGCTAACAACTGCTGGCTAGTGAAGGTGCCTTTGATCCTCCTCACAGTAGTGAAATAAATTGCAGGACACCAGAGAAAATGCAGTCATTTTAACCACAGGTCAGTTACAGAAGGCTTCTTTACCCTTTTCAGGAGTGGTTGCCATGCCTAATCTTGGACCATGCTAAACTGTCATTCACAGACATTAGCCTAATGACATGAGAACAGTTTATCCTGAAAATCAACAGAAAAAAAAAAAAAAGGATTCTGTATACCCCTTTGTTATTCAGTATGAATTTCTACATGTCAATATTGTAATTAAGGTGAGGTTGCTTTCTCGTGTATGTTACAAAAACTTCAGCAACAGAGAACAAAAAGGAAATTTTAAATCTTAACTGTAAGATCTCTTGAAATATGGTAATTTTCTGTTGAATCTTGGCAGGTAAAAATGAAGGTAGCTCACTCAGTTAACGGAGGATCAGTCTGAATAGTAAGAAAAAAATAATTATGACAAAGATGAAAAAAATTTTGTTCAGACATGCTCAATAACGAGGCAGAATTCTGCTCTCAGTTGCAATAAACTAAATCCAGATGAAACAAAAATAATAAAAGATAACAATACGTCACAAGAGGCTTCACTTGACATAATGGAATAGAAAAATTCAAGGCAGGCTCGATCAGGAAATTATATGACAATGAATCTTGATTCCAACTTTGCTTAGAAACTATTATGGACTTACTGGATATTCAGGAAGTAATACCTAAAGCATAACCAGGTTTTACATAAAATTCTAAAAAATAAAAATAAATTAAAAATTTGACTGTTGTAAACATGTCAGACTGTGATTCTATATTGGCTAGCCAGAAGAAAGAAACATGGAAAAATTGCACAAAAAATTCTCAGGAAAAGCAGATCCACTTTACAGCCTATCTACAGATGATCTACAAATATTGCTGTAGCTCCATAGAGTCACGAGAATTAACAACTACATCAGGTGAGGATCTGGTTCCTGAAAGCGTTGAATACTCAGGTTAGGTTAAAGTTCACCCATAAATTAAATGATACAACTCTATCCACCATCCCTCTACCAAAGCAAAATAACAGAAAAATAACAGATGTTTTAACAGTGGTAAGAATCTAGTTATAACAGTGGTAAGAATCTAGATCATATTTAAAAACAAACAAACAAACTTGAACTGATTATGGACATACATATGCACATAAATTTATATGTGTCAAAATAAAACAGGGACACGCCTCTAACAGGATGCATTCATTGTGTGCTTCTGATTACTTTGCATATGAAGACGTATACTGCCTTCGGCAACAGACGAGTTTATGCATTGTGTTGTCCTAGTTTCAGTTAGGACAGAGTTAATTTTCCTCCTAGTAGCTGGCAGGGTGCTATGTTTTGGATTAGGATGAGAAGAGTGCTGATAACATGCTGATGTTTTAATTGTTGCAGAGCAGTGCTTACACCAAGCCAAGGACTTTTCAGCCTCTCTCTGTCCTGCTAGCGAGCAGGCTAGGGATGCAGCAGGAGCTGGGAGGGGACAGACCCAGGACAGCTGACCCAAACTGGCCAAAGGGGTATTCCATACCATCTGACGTCATGCTGAACAATATATAGGGGTGGCTAGCCGGGGTGGAGGGGGGGGCGGCTGCTCGGGGATAGGCTGGGCATCGGTCAATGGGTGGTGAGCAATTGCATTGTGCATCACTTGTTTCATACATATTATTATTATTAATACTATTATCATTATTATTATTATTATTGTTATTATTATTTTCCTTTCTTAATAAACTGTCTTTATCTCAACTCACAGGCTTCACTTTCCCGTTTCTCTCCCCCATCCCAGAGAGGGAGGGGGGAGGGTGAGCGAACGGCTGTGTGGTGTTTAGCTGCCAGCCGGGCTAAACCACAACAGTGTGTAAACATTTTCAAATAAAGATGTGAATTTGCAGAGGGATGTGCTGTCTACAGCAGGAAGTAAATTCCGCCTTCCACCATTCTGCTCTCCTTTATCTGAACTGTACCTATTTTTTTCAAATTCTGCACATCAGCAGTACTACCAACAGAGGAGAAAATTGGAAGCAGGGAATTTGCAGAAATGTTCCTGTGCTGTTTTCCACTCCTTTTCCTCCTTATCCTCTGTCCTAGACTACACAGATATATAAGCAGTGATATTTCAGTTCACGAAGATCTGGTTTTCTACAAGCAACATAAGCAAAACTGCAAAGCAGAAGAAAAAAATCCTCTACATCGCTTTTATACCTTTTTCTATTCTTCCAAGATGTTTCTGTACAATTCGAGTATCTGAATTGAAAAAAAAAATAATGCAAGAGAAGAAATTAAGAAACATTTCTACATTCATTCCTTTCTCTGTTCTGACATGCTCAAACTCCATTGAGTACGCCTCAAGTTTACTGCAAATATTCAGAGTACTAAATACTTCAGTTTAAATGGAGTGAAATGACAGAGTGTGTGAAAGGAATTCCTCATCTTCTACCTTTGATATATAAAAGATGACATGAACAAAATCACTGAAACTATCAAAAAGTGTCTACAACAGCCCCTTTCCCTGTTGAAATATCATCATTAGAGTCCGTTCCTTCTAGCTGCTTAGCTGTTGCTACCAAGGCTATTTTATTCAGTGTAAACTCAGGGATCTGCCCTGCATTGCAGGCTGGGCAACGAAACTCATTTCCTGGTATAGGCTAACCTCACAGTTAACCTCATACTGTGAATGTGCTAAAGGACCTGATACAGGAAAAAAAGACAACTGTAGTTTTTGTCTAATGTGACAGATGTCAAGTAACATCTGCCCAGTTGGTCTGATCAGACAGCAGAGCTGCCATGATTCCCAAATCACAAGTTACTTTCCCTGTACAAACGTAGGCATGTACTACGCAAAATTTAACTAATGCTTGTATAGCTGTTTGCTAGGAACAAAGATATTTCACTGAAGTTACCTTCTGCCCGACAATATTGATAACATATGTAATTTGATGTGATTCTGACCCAATGGTTTTCACTGTCATCTAAATCAGGCTTGGTGGGTGTGAAGGAAATCAAAGCTGAAAAATCAAGGATCTAGCTGCTATTATGCTGAAAAACTCCGTGTTTTTTGATTCATGTCCCAGACTCATTATCCAGACATCTGATGTAAAGAAATACTGAACAGACTTACCATGATAAAAGCATCTAGAAAGAGTGGATGTGTATTGTCATGAAACCATACCTCCAGAGATCCTGCCTGGATGTGTCCCAGTACCTACCACGGACTGATTAATGACAGAGGTATCTGACCCAAGGCATTGAGAAATAAGAGATTTAATGGTGACCATTCTTCAAATAGTCAAAGCTATGTGGATTATCATCACCTTGTTCTTTAAGAGCTACGGAACTACAAATGTTAAAATTGGCACAAACGTTTTAACAGCATTTGTCTCCTTATTTAATTGGAAACTTATTTGGGTGAAAGCCAAAGATCTCACTTGAATTATTTTGATTAATTATATTAATTACATTATATTAACTGCATTAATTATTGATTAGACTAGAAACTAAAAGAGCATTTGTACTGCTCAGGTTTTCTACGGTACACATGTAAAAACGTTACCCCAGCAGAAAAACAAAATGGAATCCCAGCTATAAAGGAGGAAAGATAAGAAGCAAAAGATAGGAAGCAAATGAACCTGGAAAAAGAAGGGAGAAAATAAAACAGGAAAATTAACAATTAACTCTAAGCTGAAAATGTTCATCAGTGGTATCATCTGTTTAGGTGACTAAGAAGAACTGCAAGGCAGCCTGTGTTCAGGACAGTCCATCAGTTCTTTTAGCAATTTCTCATTGAACAGGAGTGTCAGTGGTCAACTACCCCAGTTTACAAGATGAAGTCCACTAGCAAATAGTTTTTGCAAGTCTTTAATATTATTCCAATGAGACAGTATTTCTAACAGCTTTGGAAGCACTGCCATGAGTAGGAACAGCATGGTCCTGTTTCTTTCAGTATTGTTACACAGAGAAGAATGGAATCTTTGTTTTGGCCACTAGAAGTCTGCATGTTGTAAATGCACCTAACAGAATAATGCTCACAGCCCAAAACTGATATGCCTGTGCATTAAGCCAGTGAACTCTTTCCATCCTTACTAGAAGTTCAACTTTAGAACTTCCAAGAGGAGAAAAAAACAACATTGGTTGCTCACTGCATGGTCCTCAGTATCTCATACTCTCTTGTGCAGCACATTTTAACAAATTTAGTGCTTCAAGGAAAAAAACATACTTTCCAAGGAGAATAATGGAGGCTGCACTTAATTGGAAGACAAAATTTAGTCAAAGAGCCTGTGGACATCTGAAAGATTCTTCTCAGTGACACTGCAATCTTGAGATACAAGATTATGTATACATATGTGTGTGTGTATATATACAACATAATAAATACATATATATTTATGTAATAAATTTTTATATATATATATATATTCATTCCTATGACTCTCCCCCCAAACAACTGCAACATACTGACACTTAATATACAGAAATAAATTAGTAAAATGAAAACTAAATTCAAAAGATAGTGAAGATGGAAATGTCATTATATTTTAAGTATAGTGGTGTTTTTTTTTTTTTTTTTGAAAGAAGAATTAGTTTCCAAATTACTTTTACAAAACCATCATTGTGGTAATGGAAAGTGCATCTTTATGAAAGCACATGAAGCAAAGAAACAGATTTGGAAAATTCTGCCATCTCTGGATAGCAGAAATTCAGAGCCTGCAGGCAGGCCAGCCAATCATTTAGTCATTCTAGCCTATTGTTATAAATTACATTGTTCAGATTATTCAAACTGAGCAATGAAAAGACATGAAATGCTCATAAAAGTAATAAGTGAAAATTTTTCCTTATTTCAAATGTCACTGTCATATTAGACTCTTACAGAGAAACTGTAAAGATGATAAAAGTATTGATGATTATGGTGCACGAACCTCCATCCACATTTGCAACAAAGGGAGCTGATGGACTATCTAGCAGAAAACTTTCTTCAGTATTGCCTTGAGCTTCATTCTTTACTATTACAGCCCTATGCCGTAAGAGAACAGTGTACATAGCAAAAATTTAGAATATAGGTAAATACAGAAAGAAACCTGCATCCAAACAAGCACATTTTTAAGTGCAACCTGGCATACTTACACAGATGTTGACACTGAAGTTTTCAATAGCATATTCAAACAAGTAAGTACATATGCTACACACTAGGCTGAAGTCACACTCATATCTGAGATTGCTCTTTTCAAAACCAGATCAGACCATTCCCCACTCAGACACAGTAACGTTACAAGTTTTTGTGACATGAACTTTCTGCAGTTAATCAGATATACAGATCTCTCTCCATCATCATGGGGAAAGAAACCAATAAAAAGCACAAAAATACCAGTGCACAAAATCACTCATGAGAGTATACAGGCATAAATCCAAACCACTTATGGTGAGGGTTTAGCATAGGGTTAGGTGTCTCCTTCCCACTGGACAGTGGGAATCCCAGGACATCCCAGAGCACATACTCCTCCCACACCCAAGGCTACCAAAGGGACTCACTTGGTCTGCCTTCAGGCCTGATGTTTCTCTCCACGTACAGCCTGAGCCTCTACACAAGGACCCTCGCAGAGCAACACATCAGCAACAAGCCGCAATGCCGATACTAGAGGAGATGTCATTCCTGTGGCAAACTAGGACTGCAGAAGGACTAGAGAAGACCAGCTATTCTTTAAGGCTGATATTTGCTGCTGAAATCCAGACCAGAAGAAACCAGCCAGAAAATAACTGCTTTTGCCTTGTAATAAAGCAATGATCCTCAATAGTAAGTTGCTTTTTCTAATGTGTACAGAGAACAGAAGATTTAGATCTCCTCTCCCTCCCTCCCCAAACAGTATGCTTGTATAGCACGAGAATTTACAGAAATACTAGAATAAATACCATGGAGATTCAGTTCACCTACATTTTAGACAACATAATGTTCGTATTTTAGAAATAGTGGATGCGTAAGTTTGAGTACGTTTCTGTAACCACTGTGCATTCAGAAGTCTGGAATTTTCAAGAAAGGTTTTCAAATTTACTCACTTCTCCAGAAGCTGAACTTGATGGACACAGATAAGAATTTTAATAGCACTATAAGCTTCTTCTCAAAACAGAAATATATATATACATATTGCCATCTGAACACTAACAGCTCCATTGTTAGTTTCAGTAAAATGATTCATGTCATGTTCTAGTGAACAGATGGGAAAAGGATAAAAGATAACAACAACAAACCAATTGTTTACATCTTTGATCATTTCCTTGACCTCAAAATCGTTTAAGCAGGGGTTTGATTTCAGGCACATAAGTAGTACTAAGATCCCAACAGAAATTGCTCTTGTAAGTGTAGGAATATAAGCGCATTTTCTAGAATAAAGACTGAAAATTTCAAGCACTAAATAAACAGTAAGGATGTCACACTGTTAGCAAAAACAGGTCCTCATTTCCTTCTTGTTTAATTTGATACCTTTTTTTTTCCTAATAAAAGTCCACAATTGAAGGATTCTGGGGTTCTTAACTTTCCCTTAGAAAGGCTGACTAAAAATGACCACTGCCAGACAGAAACAAAAGACATTACTTCGTGTCTGGTCTAAGATTAAATTCCCTTCAAGACTAAAAACAAAACACAAAACAAACAGTAACAACAAAAACACATACAACCAACAAAGAGATCCTAAAGCATTCCTCTTCCATTTGGGGTGGAACTAATGGTCATATTGGATTGCTGCAGTTAGGGTTTATAACTTTGAAAATGGAAAACCTGACTGCACATATATACAAATAGACCAGCCTCTCATTTATGCCCTTCCTGCCTTCAAATAAAGTTGCCTTGCAAAGAATTTCATCCAGGGAAATCTTCTGAGGAATGGTTAAATGGCATACACATGAAAGCAGGCCAAGAAATTTTAATCTACAGGAGTTAACGTATGTCTTAACTTCATAAAGTTTGAGATGGAAAACTTATCATCAAATAAATTACAGCAAAATAAAATGAAACATTAAATTTTTCAAATCCTATAAGACATCTTGAGAATTCAGTAATTTAAAATAAAATTCACCCTTCCATGTAGTCCTGAGAAAAGAACAGTGCAAATAATAAGAGTGTTCACACTTTAACTGAGTTGAGTACTTCTTAGATTTCTGTCCAGACAACAATAATGAAACACGCTTCACATGGCCAGCATGCACTGACCCACGTTAAGTAATGTGGGGTTTTTACGCTTTTAATTATGAAAAATTATATATTTACAATGTGACCTCCAAGACTCAAGATGTTGCCCTGCGTAGAATCTTTATTCTTGCAATCTGTTAATTAGTCAAAAAGCATCCCATATACTTCCACTTAACTTCATAAAACTAGCATTTACATTAATTAGCTTTAGTAGAATATATTCATTATAATTAACGTAATTTCCTAATAGAGTTAAACCAGAACAATAGTTCAGATTTCATCCTTCATTCTCAATTATATTGTTAATCTCTTAAAGATGAAGGATAATGGAAGTTAATTCTTATGTTTTGACGCTCTTTTAATATATGCCTCCTGGAGAGAAAAAAAATAAAAATATTAAGGTGTTTAAACAAGTAGTCTCACGTTTCTTTACATCATCATTAAAGCTTGCATCAAACCCTGATTCTTTACCATTGAACCACTGCTGTAATTAGCATGCTCTTCACACCTTGCAGAACTGTTCTACATAAAGTACTTCCCCTCCACACATGAACATAACAAATTATTTATTCATTTAATAATTTCAAACAATCAATGAGCCAGGGCCTCCTCTTGGTTACAAGTTCTCAAAAATCTCATTTTTGACCTAACATTTTGCTATATTAGGTATTTGCATGAAAGATATTAATATATTTTCTAATTACAGAACTTTTAGGAAAATAAATCCTCTTTCAGTTATGAACACTGACTTCGTCTACATAAGATTGAGGCTAATATTTTCTTAAAGCCTCAAACTATTTGAATGTAGAACATCTGAGACAAATACAGTAGTCTTCAACTTTGCTGCAAACACCACCATATTTCAGAAGAACACCACAAAAGTCAACATTGAAATAATAAGTATGTTTCCAGGTACAATCATGAAATTTTAAATAACCCACACCACATTTATTGAATACACTGTCAAAATTACACACGGAGGAAGAGGAATAACGGTAATATGAGCACAGGAGAAAGTTACTTTACTGCTATTTCAGATATCCAATAAGACACAAATGTCAGAAGAATGAAGGAAGGAAAGTGATTTTTTTCTCAACCTATCAAAAGGACAATTTCTAGGGGGCAAAAAATCACCATAAAATGTACTGTTCATATTATCATGTTCAATAACATTTTTTATATGTGATAAAATATTGTATAAAACCTTTTTCATGGTGTTTCCTTAGTGTTTTTTCTTTGTTGTTGCTATTTATAACTTAAAATTGAAACTATGCATCTTAACACAACATACTCTGTGTATTATGTTGCTGTGCCGTTCTAAATATACTCTTACATCTGTCTGCCAACATATCTCATGCACGATGTTTTTCTCAAAGTGACATCGCAAAAGGAAAATCATGACTTCCAGACAAGTATCACTACTACTAAAACTTAGAAAACTTTCTTCAAGAACAGAATGTTTACCTTACTTTCATTTTGGGAAACATAACTTGCTGTGGTCAACTGTTTCATTATAGTAAATAATGATAATAATAAATAATAAATAAACCAGTATCTATTCTCAAAATATAAAACTCACTACATTCGCATTTCATGGAAAATATATGATGATCATCATATATTTTTCATATATGATGATCTCTTCAAGAAAAAGAGTTGTGAATAACCACATATATTTTTCATCGACTGTAACTGATACGTTTTGAATTTCCAGAGAGGCACACAAACTTTTAATCTTATGTTCCTTCGGTTCACAAGTGCAGGATTTGTTTTGGACAGGATGCCAATCTAAAAAGTACTCCTACAAAAAACAGTCAGTAATGGTGCCGAACAATTAATGCTTTGCAATCTGCATTAGATTCTTGCAGATCTGTAGGCATAGGAAAATACTCTATATTTACCTATAAAGGTCATGAAATCTTTTTTGATACCATTCTTGGATCTCTGATTTCAGGCCTTGAACTGTTAGGGTTTTTTTTTTTGCATTCCAGTTAAAAAAAAAATTAGAACATGCTCCACATTTTAGAAAGTAGGGAGGGCTGAAGGGAACGTAAACGTAGTGACTTTCTATTGTTTGTGTTTGTATGGTATTTGTGATCTGTATGCTGCTGAAGTTTATCCTGACTTGTGGCAGTACAAGACCTGATTTTACTCTCTAGTTGGGTGCCTACAAAGTCTGGGGCAGTAAGGAATGAGATGAAGATAGCACTGAACATTTCCATGAAAACATAAAATATGTATGTAATGGTTTCAAATAAAACACCATCTATAATAATCCATGAGAGTGTGAGTACCAGAATACGAGGAAAAATCATGAATCTGCATGATGCTTTAAAAGCATGTCTTTGCTGTAGTCATATAAGAGCTGGCAAACAGAGTTTTCTTTTGTGACAAGTTAGCCCTCCCAGCTGTGGGCAGGTTTTTGATTTAGATCACATATAAAAAGAAAACTGATTGAGCTGGGAAGTGTAGGCAACTGATCGCCTAAAAATTTCACAGAGGAAACAGGCATTACTGAGAAGTGTTTCATTCTTATCCAATTTTGTTACAGTAAAAAAAAAAAATTCTTAATTCATTAAATGTATAATCACAATATTGAGCAAGGTATCTATTGATCTTTCACATTGATTTTCATAACACACTTGGTAAAAAAAACAGTTTTCCACATACAGGCTGTTGGTTGCAGCTGTTGTTAGTAACTGGAGAACCTTACAATACTTGAAAATTACTGACTTAATTACTTTTACTTTATTGCCTTTTTTTTTTTTTTTAAACAGGGATCTTTGCAAATGCTCTGTGACCTCTGAATACAGACCTCTGCATGAAAATACTCATTACCACTGGTAAAGATCCTGTCAAATTGCATACCTTGTCTCTTTCTGGAAGTGCCTGTAGAGCTGTATAGAAACCCACTCAGGCAGAGTCTGGGCTGCCTCTCGGTCTCCCCAGATTAACGGGCTTGGGGAGGAATTGCTGGTAGGAAGATACTCACAGCTTGAGCACCAAGTGCTCAACTATTGAGTTGAGGGCTCTGTAAAGCTGGCGGGGAACCTTCAATTTCACACGTGAAAGGATGAGAGGATAATTCCCATGTCAAACCTAGACCTCAAATTAAGAGCCTGGTGTACCTCTAATTCTGTTTGACGTGAAACCTTTTCTCAGAAGGGTCAGGGCGAATAAGCATACTTAACGGAGACATTCTAGAATTTGACTCATAAGAAACTGAGAGGGACAGACCCAATAGACAAATAACATTTTAATCTCCCCCCCCCCCCAAGGACTGGAAAGGAATTGTCAGAATTTAGCACTCAGGAAATTTGATTCAAATTGGCCAGTTAACTGTTAACAAATCAGCACACATCCAAAACCAAGCCACAGAGGTCAATGTGTCAAAACCAAGATGTGTGAGATTTTTAGTTTACAAGCTGGCCCCTTGTTACCAAATTTCCTTTTATCAATCAAGTAAACACAGTGCTCAGCCCCGCAGACTAGCAAGTAATGAAACAAGGCACCACGCATCTGAGGAAGTTCTCATTAAATCACCCTGGTGAAGAGTCTACCAGTATGAAAGAAAAAAAAAAAACACTACATATACTATGTATGATTTAAATAAGGTATACTGGCTACATAAATTTCTATTAAAAATGAAAAGGTGCCATTGTTTGAGAAGCCTGTGACTACTCTCTAGTCTAATATTCTGGAAGGTCTGCTCATTTTCAGTCTTGTGCTTTGAAAATTTCAGTAAAAGTCCGCAAAAGGCAAGCTTTCAAACACTACCTCCAAGGTTTGCTTTTACACATAGTTAACTGCAATGCTCCCATGTGCACAAGAGCGCATGTTCTATATTTTCGACATCATTTAGTACTTGACACATGAAGGATTCAACTACATACCCAAGAATTGAGATTCTTGAGAGACCCTTCACGTTTTAACTATTGGCTCTTTGTGTGGCTGCTTCTATGGTGCAAATGTACCACCAGGGTGGCAGAGGGAGACCTCCTGTCACCCTTCTCCATTTGACCACAAAGTGCAAAACTACCACCAAGCAGAATGAAACCCAGTAATATCAGTACATATAAATAATCAACTAATACAAGCGGACATATACAGACCACATACTGTACCAGTTGTTTGCGTTGCAAAGGAGAAAAATGGAACAACTCAAGATTAGTTTTATTTTTATATTTTGACGTTACACTTGTTCCCTGTAGGAACTACTTCCTGCCAAACTGCTAAGCTATCCAAGGCTGACAGCTTTGTTTGGATGAATCAGCAAAAGGCTGTCACGTAGACCTTGTACTCACACATTCATAGAAGCAACTTTGCAGCTTCTGTTTGCAATTTGTTGCCAACAGTGAAATAGCAGTAATAGCTGTGGCTTCCCAACCACCAGACTTCTTCTGAAAGTCATTATATGGTTGACTGACATGGCAAAGGGTCAAGCAAATGCTCACCTTTACAGATTTACTACAAGAAATGAAATATTAGTCTTTTCTCTAAAGAAAGTTCTTTTGTCCCCTCTCCCCCCACATCATCACAATCCAGCAACTTGTCATTTTCCTCTCACAAGCCACGCTCAATCCAGCAGACTCTCTAACACAGAGGAAACCTAAGTTTTTAACTTTGTTTGTGCCCTCTTATCTGTC